>NW_027185777.1:796549-890289 GCF_028583685.1 Petaurus breviceps papuanus | reverse complement strand
TCTGTAGTAGAAAATTGTGAAAGCCTATCTCTTTCCTTTCCACATTTTCGAAAGATTTAGATAAACAGTTAAAGAGATAGATAGATGAATAGATGGATAGATAGATAGATATGTAGATTATTCTCCTAAAGTTTTTATAAGGATGAGAGATTTGGAGGCATATGGATCAGTAATTATTGATGTCTTTTCCAATGTCTTTTTGTAGTAGTAATAACATGATTTTTTTTCTCAGTCTGGAATACTTTGATGAAGGGGATTAATGGGCAAAAAGGTCATAAAGGTAGTTTGAGTCCAGAATGAATATCAATTCTTGAATGCTAAGCTTTAATCTGTGGGTAATCTGTAGGGAGACATTGACAGTTTTTAAAGTAAGAGAATATAATGCTATAAATGGTATTTTAAGAAGATCATGTTGATGGTGGTGGCATGAACTTGAGAGGGGAGAGCCTGGAGGCAGGGAAATTAGCTCAGAAGCTATTGCAATAATTCAGACATGAGGTGATGACGGCCAAGTCCAGGGTGGCGACAGTGGGAGAGGAAAGGAAAGGATGGATTCCAGAGACATGATGGACAAAACAACAGGATTTGGTGACTAACTGGATATGGAGAAGGAAAAGTCAAAATGATTCCAAACTTTTAAACTTGAATTTTTGGGAGATGATACTTTTGGCAGAAATAAAGTCAGGAGACACACACAAACAGATACATTCATGCACATATTGAACACAAACATCACACAGTGCACAGAACATCCATCTACCACATCTATGTTGTGACAGAGGAAGTGTGCTACAGTGTGGGGAAAAGCACTGGCCTGGAGTCAGAGTACCTGAGTTCAAATCCATCCTTTGTCACTTACACCCTCTATTGGTTTGAACAAGTCATTGAACTTCTCTGGACCTTAGTTAACTCATCTTTAAAATGACAGAGTGGGAGTAGATGGCTTTTAAGGTCCCTTCTGGATCCCTGCTCACTCTAGTCCAATCTGGTGGTACAAACACAATCATTTTATATGTTTTTGTATAAACGTTCAAAAATGTTGTGCTTTCTAACATTCAGTAGAATAAAACATTTTCTAAGAATGCAGTGTGGTCTAGTGGAAAGATCACGTGCTTTGAAATTCTAAAGCCTGGTTTTTAATTTTGACTCTTCTGCTTAGCAACCTGTGTGACTCTGAGCAAGTCACTTAACCTCCTTAGGTCTCAGTTTCCTTGTATGTAAAACACAGGAGTTGGTTAGATGATCCCGAAGCCTTTTCTAAGTCTCCAAGTTGTTGGATCCTCAGTATCCTGCTTCTCCCACTGAATAGCTGCCTGTCTCTAGGCAGCTTTGACCAGAATGCCTCGCTCTCCCTTCCCTAACTAGCCAGCATCGAAGTGAAGATTTATTTTGGAGCCAGGATGGTCAAGGGAGCCAATGCGGAAAGGGCCTTAGCCCATCTGTGGAGAGCTGGATTTAGGAGCATACTCATAATGAATGTACATTCAAGGAATGTGCCTCTGGGAAACTGGGGATGTTTTTATTCTAGTAGTTCTTCATTTTTTTCATGCTGAAGTCCCTTGAGCTGCCAGATTAAATTTCACAGAGCGCCATATGCTCCCGTATTATGTCTTTCCCCCTTCTCCCTGGTGGCCTCCTTTGCAGATTGTACCCTCTAGCTCTCCCACCTTATTGCCACCCCTGAAGTAGACGCCACCTCTCATCTCCCTAATGAGGCTTCTGGTAGATTCCCTCCTCTTCTTCTGGCTCCAAGGAGCACAATATTTGTGGCTGTGACAAAGTATTTGGTGCCCTAGGAATGGTTTAAAAATTGAGTCCTTCTGGGGTTACCGTTCAACTGGGATTTGAGGCTTTGGCAGTTAACACAGATGATTTGCCTTATCACAAAATAAAAACCCGTGTGCCCTGGAAAGCAGAACATTTTGACATTGAAAACATTCATTTATGGAAAATAATATTAGAAAGTGCTCTTCTCTGCACATCTGTCTCCACCCTGCCTCCCACATTTTATGCTATAGGTGGCCACATACCCAACTCACCACTAGTTCATGTTCTGCCATTAGCCACAGCTACTTCTAGCGATGCCTAACTGGTGCTGTGAATATTGCTGAGTTATAAGCTCCTTGTTATAAGCATGGTATTCCCGTCTCTGTGCCTATACTGGCACCCCATGCCAAGAATGTACTCCTTTTTCCTTTCTACCTCATAGAATCCCTCTGTTCCTTAAAGATATAGCTCAAGCAGCACCTTCTACATGCAGACTTTTGCGATTCATTGATGTATTTATTTCACATCTAAAAATAAACTCTATCTTATTTTTATTACACGGTGCTGTGGAACGTATTCGATCTTTTCTGCCCCTGCTTCCTTTCTGGAAGGTGTAGAGCTGAATCTCTCCTGGGCATTTTCTATCTCACCTGGGCCACATCTACTTACACCCTGTCCCCTTTCCTTTCTCACATCAGAGGTTGGAGATTTAATCAGCCATACCCTATTGCAATAACTAGCTCTCATTTAGCCTAGAGGTAACATATGCATCCTCAGATCCCCATGGCCCCCTTTCTATGCTATTCTTTGGAGTTTATGTCAGATGAAAAGTTATTAATATAATAACTCAGTGCCCCCAGTTAGGAAAATCCCTAACATTCAAATGGTGGTTTGGCTTTATGTCCTAATTTTTATTTATCTTTTATTTTATTATTTATTTATTATCCTAAATTTTATACAATTTATGTCCCCAAGTTTTGTGTATCTCTAACTGGCCTGTTTATATTTCGGGCACGATAAGGACACAGAAAATATTGAGATGACACAAACAAGCAGAATACATTACATCATCTGCTACCGGACAGGTAAAGAGGAATGTGAGGAAAGAGAAGAGCGCTCCATCTTTGAAGAGGTGAGTACAACAGAAAGGGGCAAGGGGAGAGGGAATAAAGCATTTATATAGACCTTACTATGTACCAGGCTCTGTGCTAAGCACTGTAGAATTATTACCTCGCGAGATCCTCACAACAGCCCTGAGAGGTGGCTGCTATAAATATTATCCCCATTTATAGTGGAGGAAACTGAGGCAGGCTGAGGTGAAGTGACTTGACCAGGGTCACACAACTAGGAAGCATCTGAGTCTTCCTGACTCCAGGCCCAGGGCTCCATCTGCTGTGCCACCTCCAGTCTGAGCACTCTCTTTCTTGATGCTTGCAGGGTCTGATGGTCCATCTTGACCTTTCATTTCTCTTCCATAGCTCAGCCTTCCTTTCTGTTGTTGTCCCCCTTCCTCCAATTCTTTTTAAGTCCTGCATAGGGTTGGGGATATTGATGCCCTAGTGCTGCTCATCTCTTGTACTTGCCATTTCTTCCTCTTCATCTATCTCTCAAAATAGGGTTTTTGGGGTAGCTAGGTGGTGCAGTGAATAGAGCACCAGCTCTGGAATCAGGAGGACCTGAGTTCAAATTTGACCTTAGACACATGACGCTTACTAGCTGTGTGAACTTGGGCAAGTCACTTAACCTCAATTGCCTTTCGCCTCTCAAAAAAAATGGGCTTTTGTAACTCACTTTCTTCTTCATGACGATCAGATATAATAGAAAGAACACTGAACTTGGAATACTGAACATGCTACTTTCTCCGTATGTGAAACAATCCCCCTACACCTGGGTTTTCTCATCTGCACAATTAGGGAGATGGATTAGAGGACATCCAAGGTCCCTCCCATCACTAAATCTGGTCGTAATTTTAAGAGTTCTATTGAAGCTCTTTTTCACTATAGGAAAAAAATTATCTCTGGAAAAATAGCTGCCTTTCCCAGATGTCACAGTACCTGGAATTACTGGATTAGTTTCATTCCTTTGGGTTAAGCACTGTGATCTCCCTGAGGTCATCTCTTAAAATTCCAAGAATCTTTGGAGGGTTAATATTTTGGGGTCAATATTTTACTGTGACATATTTATATGTCAGATGCTTTTCTGGGGTATATGAGAATGAAAGGAGGCAGGGGCCCCAAACAGCACAATATGGGGAGGGAAAGATGGTAAAGGTGTCAGATTTGATCAGTTTAATTTTACCTTGGGCCAGCCCCAAATAAGGCTTATCAATGTATAGAAAATAGTCATGTATTTGTGTACTAAATGATTGCAACAACCACAAAAAAATATACATGCTTTTATTTCAACTTGCTATTTCCTAGATATATATTTATACTTAGGATTTCTCATTATATTCTTAATATATGTTGGACTAAAGCTTAATTCTGTTAATAGACTTGGAAGAAATCCTTCCATGTTGTTCTTGGTTAATTTTAGACAAGTACTAATTGTAAGGAGGAATTTTTTGAGTCACTATGTTTAATGGGGCAGGAACTGCTTCTGAAAAGATTGCCAACTGGTACAATTCATATATATGTATTTAAGAAATTCCCAAATAGGCACTTACTTTGTCCGAGTTCCCACAGAAAAGAAAAATTCATGAGAACATCTATTGCCAAAATCATTAAAGAAAAATATTTAGGGGATATTAAATAGGAGAAAGCACTTTATAAAAATGAAAAAAAAGAGTTCTGGACAGAATGAGGAGAAATATAAAACTCTTCCAGAATGCATTTAATGGGCACAGTTTTCTAAAAGTAAACTAGATAAAAGGGAGGATGTGACTATTATTTGGGTGTGATCAATTCAACATTTATTCATGCCTGTTACATATGATAACTTCCCCCATAGCTATGATGAAAACGAAGATGAAAAATACAGATCTTTGTCCTCAAAGAGTGAGGGAAAGGGGGCACAAAATAACAATAATATATTCTACTAAGATCAGTCAAACAAGTGACAGGAAAGTATGAGTGAGGGATAACTGGATTACTTTGGGTTAACAGCCGTTATTGAAGTCCTCATGGGGTATATGGCACCTGAGCTGAGGTTTGAATGAGGAAAATGGTAGCAATAGGCAGAGAATTGGGGAAAGTTCTTCCCCCAAGCTGTGAATAGTATCAATGTTGCCCAAGGCATCATAAGCAGTTTGTAAACTCTCATTTGATATCTTTGTTATCCAGGGGACAAATTAAATAAAAATAAAATAATTTAATTAAACAGAAGATTAAGGAAAATGCTCCCTACCCATACACAAAGGGGGTACATTCACCCACAAATATCCACAAAACTGGAATACAGATAACATTGGCAACCCATGTTTCTAGGGCTATATCCCACATAGAACATCTCTGTATTTCTGAAGTGGCCAATTTCTGCTGCCCTATAGAGCTCTTTCTCTCTTCTGCATTGTTATCTGTGACTTTCCCTGCTGAGATGCGATTATCATTTTCTGGTTCAAGTCAAGCAGCTAGTTCTCCATCTGGAATATTTTCCTTCCTCCCTCCCTCCCTCCCTCCCTCCCTCCCTTCCTTCCTCCCTCCCTCCCTCCCTTCCTTCCTTCCTTCCTTCCTTCCTTCCTTCCTTCCTTCCTTCCTTCCTTCCTTCCTTCCTTCCTTCCTATCCCCCTCTGTCTTGCTGTCTATGTCTCTCCATGTCTTTCTCTGTCTGTCTCTTTTCTCTCACACACACATATCTAGCCCATAGCTTCAGGGGAACTTAAATCTTTTGTGAATCAGACCCCCAAGCTTTGTCCAGTCAGCACAGTGAAATTCTCTTTGATCTGTATTTTGAACTCTTTTTGCTTCCTTTTCAGAACCACATGCCCCAGTCCCACTTCATTCTTTGGGTTGGGACCACTAAATTCCTCAGTTCCCAATAGGTCCCTGGAAGTTAACAACAGGTTGTCCTTGAGATTTATTTAACAAGACTAGTGAAGACAGAGTGGAGTTGGTGACCTTTGTCCTGCTGCTGCACTCACATCTCTGCTTTCTTACCTGTACAGACCCACAGAGTCAAGAGAAGACAAAGAGCGAGGGGAATTATAAGTTGTCTATTTTGGTTCAAGTATAGAGTCCAAGTTGGGGAGTGGTATGGAGTAATATTGGAAAGGAAAAGTGGTCCCAGATAACAGAGAGCCCTGGATGTGAGACTGTTCTTATTCTGTCACTTGTGGGGAGCACTGGAAGGTTTTCTAATAGCCCCAGGGCTAGTGTAGTCAGTAGTATGATGTAGTATGATGTAGTCAGACCTGTGTATCAATCTGCTCCCTTCCTTTCCCATTCCCTCCTTACTCCTCCTCTTCTGTTCTTATCCCCTCCTTCCCCAATGCCCTCCCTTTCATTTCTCTTCTCTCCACTTCTCTCCCTTCTTCTCCCTTCTCTCCTTTCCTCTCCTTTCTTGTCCTTGAGAGAGATTTTGGGAGTATAGCAGGTGGGATTTTCCTTTCTCCCCACTTCCAGAGCCCACCTGCCCTTCTTTTATCATAGAGAAAAGCTCACTGGGAGTTGTGATGGGACTATAAATGGAAATATTTGTACAGTAAGACAAAAGCAATCATAAAATTTTTTAAAAGAAGGTAATATTATAGAAAGTGAGAAAAATGTTACAAACCTGGAAAAAGGCAAGTATTCTAATTTGTTCTAATTCTAATCTAAAAAATATATACAACAGTACAGTTTACAAACCACAGGGAGGCCCACTTTGATTCTTAGCAAAATTTTACAATTTGTATTTAAAAAGTAGGCCCCTGAAAATTCCAGTCCCCTCACTAATTTTCCCAGGTATAGTACAGGTTGTTTTTTGTCCTAAGTCCCAATCATATGGTAGGCATGATGGAAGGGGCGGGTGGGTGGAGTTAATGCAAAGATATGGAGTGATAAAAATAATAATAATCCTGTCTGTTGCTGAAATTGTGCTGAGGGTGCTTTCAGTGAGCCTACAGAGGATGAGGTTACATCCTAATACTTTAACTACAAAAATCAAAATATACCCTCAAACCACTGCAACATCCTCTCTTTATAGATCATGGTAGCCACAAATTCAATAGCAAAAAACACTAAACATTTAACTAAGACATAAAATTAATGAAAATAACAAGAGAAAATCAAGTAATGGAGTTGTTCTTTATTCTCACACACAAAAGATTGTAACTCCCTTAGCATTCTTGATCTACCTTTTACTTGAAAAATTCAGAGGTGCCACTGTTCTCTGCTAGCCACAGATCACATCTCTCTATCTTGTCCAGAAGAATAACATTGTCTCAAATTGTATCTTAAAAAGCAATATTGTTCTGGCATGACCCATTTTTTTTATAAAGTCATGCTGGCTCTTTGTAAAAACCGTTTCCCATTTAGATGTTCATAACCTATCCCTTTAATTAGACTTAGTGGGCATGATGCAGGAGAAAAGTCCCCAATACTTCACAATGCCTGAAATTAAGAGAGCATTGCTCAATGGAAGAAATTTGTGGGATTAGATTTCTTAGAGGGTTGTCTATCTGGCCATAGAATGGTGACTTCTCTAGTCAGTGACTCTCTGGAGTTCTTTAAGGGTTCCGTGCAAGACATAGGTTTTAGTGAAACAATATATGTGGTAGGTCTGGTATATTTAGACCTATCAAAACTTTCTGAAGTTTCAGAATAAATTGGATCAACTCTAGTCTGTTCAAAGTAATAGTGAAGTATTTCAGAAAGTGAACTGGAATTCAATTACCTGCACAGTCTAACGATTTATGCCTTCTGTTCAAAAGATTACAGGAAGACAGAAGCTAGGAAGTAGCTGGCAGGGAGAATGGGCGAAGTCATGTGCTTTTAACCCCAAGGTTCTGTGATTCACCATCTGTGTGTCTGTTAGAAAAGTAAGAGAAAAACCAGGAGGTCACAGTGCCAAGAGAACAAGAGGAGAGCGACCACAAAAGAAAGTGACCAACAGTGTTAGATGCTACAGGAAGAACATAAAGGGTGAGGATTGAGAAATTTGCCCATTAAAATGTTTTTGGTGATCTTAGAAACAGCAGTTTTACTATAGTGCTTGGAATAGAAGCTAGATTTGGCAGTGGGTGGTTAAAGAGTGAGTAGATGGTGGAGAAGTAGGAATCAAAATTATTCATTACTTTGGAAATAGATGAAATGGAAGTATATATTATTCAATTTAATGTATGCATCCCATGGATTTGGAAGGACAGGTACCAATCAGTTTTGTTATTGCATTCTCAGGGCTTAGCATAATGACACAAATGGTGGGCTTGATAAATTTTTTGATGAATTGTTGAATTTAATTTTTCCAAGAAAATTCAAGAATGGCAAAAAGATCATATCAAGTAATATATTCCCTTTATATTCCTTTCAGAGTTTAGGTAACCTGTCAAAATGTAAACTTGCAGGGGGAAACCATCTGGATTCTTATTTTTGCTTTACTTTTGTGCACTAGTTTTTTTGTGCATTGTTTATACATTTTAATCTAGGGCTCTAATATTTAAAGAAGAAAAAACTCAAAACAACCCTTTAGTCACCTGTTGGAGACTCTCCAAGTTTATAATTTATTTTCACTTTTCTCCTGGAAATATATGGAAAGTCGCTCTGATTTGATATAAGTGCTATTTGTGAACCAATTGCTAAATTATGCCTTGTTTTATTTAGTTGTTTGTATTTCATTTTAATAAGAACTCCTGACCTTCTTGTAGCCTTTCCCCTTTAAGGCCCCATATGTCGTTTGGCCTAGGAAGGTCTTGACCTGAGAAACTCAACCTGGCTAGTTTGAGCCAGGGGAGGGAAAAATGTAACACCTAGGAGATTGGAGTAAACAGCAAAACCATTCCAACTTAATCTGGGCTGAAATGCTTGGAATGTGGGAGCCACGGATGATGCCTGTTGTCTGTGTGTCTGACTGAATCCTTTCTTTTCTTCCAGCAAAGCAGAGCCTGGGACGTAGGCCAAATGCCTGCCACTTACCTTAAATTGATCAGCCACTTTGAGATGAAAAACACTGAAAACTGCCACGCCAGGGAAACAAGGCTCCCTTCACATTAAAGGCAAATTGCGACTTGGGGTTTGCTGTGATCTTTTTTCCATTTTATCCAGTTTTTCACAGTGCACACTTTTTTTTTCTTTCCATTTATACTCCAATGCAGAAGCCAATAGTTACAGCATCTTGGCCAAGCATTCATTAAGGTTTATAAAAACAAAATTTATGGTTATTTAGGAGTTGGCACAAAGGCAGGCTGTTTCTGGAAAAAAGAAGAAGAAGTACAGTTTGGAAATATAAGTCTAAACCAGGCCTCCAACAAAGGCCTCTACTATACCGTGCTGTGCTGTATTCTCAGCTTTGCTGCTTAGAGGGAAAGGAAATAAGCATTAAGATAAACCATCCATCTATTCTGACCTGACGTAATTCAGCAAACTCGTCTTCGGGGCCAATCATTTGGAAGTACAATGAGTAGGGGGATGGGTGAAGGTGATATAAAGATATGATGAGAACACTAATGATAATAAAAATGATAATCCTGTCACTGAAATTATACTGAGGATGTTTTCAGTGAGCTAACAGAAGAGAAAGCTACATCCTAATATTTTCACTACAAAAACTTTTGACTCCTTGTTAGAATGTTAGCTCCTTGAGGGCAGGAATGGTTTTGTGCTTTCTTGGCATACCCAGGACATTACACAGGACCTGACACAATGTAAGTGCTAAATAAATGCTTGTTGACTTGACTTATCTATCTGTGTGATACTCAGAATATTAAATATAAGAAAAATGATAGCAGTATAGAAAAGTTATCCCAGGATCATTTCTATTGGAAACCCACCAAAAAAAGATGAAAAGAACACCATGCAGATGATAATACCATTCAAAGTCCAATCCATTGTCCATGTTGTAAGGGGGTAGTGCAAGGCAAAGGAGAAGAATGCCAACTGGAAGCAATGTACAGTGGGGACACTGTTAATGGAAGCAGCGTGTTGGTGTTCAATCATTTTTCAGGTGTGTCCAACTCTTTTCATGACTCTGGGGTGTTCTTGGAAAAGATACTGGCATGGTTTGTCATTTCCTCTCTGGCTCATTTTACAGATAAGGAAACTGAGGCAAGCAGGGTTAAGTGACTTGCCCAGGATCACACAGCTAGTAAGTGAGTGAGGCCAGATTTGAACCCGTAATGATAAATCTTCCTGACTTCAGGCCCAGCACTTCTATCTGCTGCACTGCCTAGCTGCCTGCATTGCCTAGCTGCCCTATGTAGAATTTTAAGATTTTAAAATTATGTATTGTCTCATTTGATCCTCCCTACAGCCTTGTGTGGTACTATTATTATTCCCATTTTACAAAGAAGTAAACTGAGGCTAAGTGACTTGCCAGGGTCACGAAGCTAGTGTTTGAGGCAGGATTTGAACTCCAGGCCTTCTAACTCTAACTGTAGCACTCTATACATCGCACCAGCTAGCTACGTAGGAAAACTGATGACAAAAAGAACACCGATATGTCAGATGAATTTGAGAGGAGACGGGCATACTTAAGAGTGGAATATTGAGAAAAGCCCTCTTAAAAAATTTGATAGCTTGAATCTAACTAGCTGAACTAAACTAAAATGGGGTATTTTGAAACAGCTAGTAGCTGCTATAACCACAGTGAACAAATGCTTTTTCCCCACAGTATTTGACAGAAAGCGTAACAATATGCTCACAACAGAATATGTAATGGTGGCCACTACTGTGGCAAGTACTATAGGAAGAAAAGTGGTGTTATCAAGTAATTCCTCTAAATTCAGGGGTCAAACAGCACATTGCAGAAGTAACATGAGAGTTATTTAAGATCTTTGGAAAGGCCTTAGGATATTGTATCATTCACCAGTTTGTACATATAGTAGAAAACATGAATGCCATACTACCCAATTAAAGGAAGCGAAGGAGAAATATAAGAGTGAATCTAGAAAAAAAAATAAAGCAAATTTTAGGAAATCTAAATTCTCTTAATCAGAAATTGAAAGTAAAAGTAAAGGTTAACATGGTATAAGAAGTCAACAAAATGCAAAGAATGAAACAAACAATTCATTATCGATGGGGGAAAAAACCTTTTTATTGCAGAGGCTTGGGAAATTTAAAAAAATGAAAGGCTGAGGAGAATCTCTGAAGAAGGAAGATGTGGAAAAATTTCTGGTCAGTGACAAGAAGTCCAACATAAGGAAAATGCAAGTTGGATGAAAGAGAACTAGGAAACTTGGGTACCATTAACATAATGAATGACAGAGCAATGACGTCAAGGGAGGTGACTGAAACTCTAGCTTCTCTGCAAAAGTGGAAAGTGGCCGGACTGGAGACAATCCATAGTTACTCGTTCAAATGCTTCACAGTAGTGCATGAATTACTAGCAAAATATTCGACTGACTTTTTTTAGCTGTAAGCTTGATCTTACTATTCTCAACAGAAGGCATTAAATATCTTCTCCAAATGACTCTTCAAATATCAATTGTTGGCCAGTTATGTGTTTTGGGACTTTATACAAAATAGTCACAGTTTGCATCACTCAAAGAAAAATCAATTAACTCTTATGGGAAAACAGGATTTTGGCTTAAGAGATTAAAGGGATGTGTCAAGAAGTTCCTGGAGAGTAAAGATCTACTCCTTATTGATTTCAATGAATAAGTGACTGCAGAGCAGCAACATGTTGATATCTCCTTTATTGATTATTACAAAGGCTTTGACCCAGTCCCACATTTGTGGTTTAGTCAAATAAAAAATATACAAATATATAATACAGACCCAACTATGCTGAGAACACTAGATTATTTGATATACAGATGGAAAACTGTTCTCCACTACCAATATAATAGTCAACAACACTTTAAATAAAACATTGCTTTTTTTTTTTTCCTGGGGAAGCAAGTCTTATAGAGAAATGGCCAGCCATTCCCACCAACTACTGACTAGCTGTTACCTATGGGGAAGGCAATCTGAAGCTGCAAGGTACCCTGGTAGAGGTAGAGACAGGAGATGGTACTGTTTCAGGCAAGTCTACCTCTCAGACCCCAATGGAAATAGTCCAAGACCCAAGAGAGCTGGGAGTGGTAGCATCCTGAACTCAAGAGCTTTGGGAATAACAGCATTGGAGCATTAGTTCTGCTTCCAGCCTGGACCCTGAGGCCAACTTTGAAGGTGGGAATCTCTGCGGAGAAAGGGCCTACCTTTCTCACTCCTATCATCAGTTGCTGACTGACTGCCACCTACCAGATCATGGATCCTGCTTCCAGCCCAACTGCCAGGGCCGTTATCTCATCTTCTTGTGGAGACATAACCTGGCAACTGTTTCTGTGAGTGTTGCAGTCACACCTGAAAAAGAAAGTCCTTATCATCAAAGTCTTTGGCACTATCAAATAGTACAACGCTTGAAGTTGATATGGCTTTTTTAGTGGAAATACTCTACTAATCTATTTTACAGCTGCACCCTAAGAACTATGAGACTTTTCCATTGAACTTGCAACTGAAACCTTTTATGTGTGATCTCTGCCTCATTAGAATATAAGATCTAAGAGGGCAGGGCCTGTTTTACTTTTCTGCTCCTATCTCCAGTGCTTAACACTAAATATTGCACATAGCAAGCATTTAATAAAAATTTTTTTCATTTTTTCATTCAAGTCTGCTATGGTTCTACCAAAAGATCAACCTAACTAAAAAGATTCTTTGAAAAAAAAAAAGGAAGATCTCTATGTACCCTCAGAGCACATGATAAAAAGTAAAGTAAAAAACCTATAGAAATACTTTCAGAAACAAATGGGCATCACTTTATGAACAACAGCAGAGACTTACATAAACATGGTTTACCTCAGAGTGGCACCTTTGAAATGGCTAAGATCCAGGAGTGGAATCTAAAGGTTCTCCAAGGACAGTAGCCACAAGATTTTGACACAGAACCATCAACCAATAAGCATGAAAGAGCAGCAAGGATCAAATGACTGAATCATGTAGATATGTTTGTGGGAATGGAGAGATTTATGATAGCAATTAAGGCCCAGGTCATTGTTGCCAGAAGTTATGAAAAAAATATATACACACATATGCACATAAACACACATACAGATACACACATATGTACATGTGTGTGCGTGCATACATACATAGATACCGCGTTTCCCCGATAATAAGACACTGTCTTATTAAATTTTTTGGACAGAAAAACGCCAGAGGGCTTATTTTCAGGGGAGGGCTTATTTTAATGAACATTGACAGCAATTTTAATAAACAGGTAAATGTGAACAAAAAATGTACCTTTATTCAATAATGATCATGTCATCTTCTTCAACAACATCGTCATAAGTGTCCATACCCTGAATTCCGTCCTGGATGTCTTGCGCCTCCATTTCCTTCAGAAGAAGTGGACTCAATCTGTCATGTCCAGCAATATAGCTCTCTTTAAATGAATATGTCTTGTCCAGGTAACCTGCTCGTAGTGCCTTGGCGACACAGCTGTCAGTAATTTTATCCCATGACTTCTTCACCCAAGTCACGACTTCTTGCAGACAGGGCTTCACAAAGTTTCCACGCTGATTTCTTTCCATTCTGTTTTCAATGTAGTCATTGACTTCCATGGGCAAATGGTCCTTGAATGGCTTGTTTATTGCAATATCAAGGGTCTGGAGATAGGCAGTCATTCCTGCAGGAATCATTACTTGATCTATTCTTCTCTCTGCAATGAAGTTCTTCATTTCTTTAGCATGGTGAGTGCTGGCTGAATCCCAGACTATCAGACCTCTTTGGTTACCTCGCATAACAAGTGGCAGCATTAAATCAACCCACTTTCTTATAACGGCTTGTGTACACCAGGCTTTTTCGGTTTCAAGAACGTAAATGCCAGATACACGTTCAATCTTATCTTTCTTGCCCTTAGTGATGATTAGAGGTGTGGCTTTCTTTCCATCCAAACGAATTGCCAAAACACAGGTGACCCGTGCACTTTCATAGCCAGTGGTGGGAATGTAGGTTGACGTTGCACCCCTGTGATGAATTGTTGTTTGAGATCCTTGTCCCATAAACACTGCAGTTTCATCCATAGCAATCATATTGCAGGTTTGGTACTTGGAAATGTCGATCCTATCAATAAAGGACTTGAATGCAAGTGCACGTTTAATAACTTCAGTATCTTCCAGCTTAAACAGTGTTGTTGATCTTCTTAGGGACAGTTCATACCATTGAAGGAAACCGTCCAACCAGTGTTGTGATGCTTTGAATCCTTCTGAGCCCATTTCAAACTCTGGTGCCATTGAAAGGGCAAATGCTTGAATATCAGCCCTGTGCACAACCAAGGCCTTTGCTCTCCTGTCAGCAATCCATTCACCAATGAGGATCTCCAAGTCAGGAGATAAGGGCTGCCGACCTGATCCAGACCTGCGCTTTTTCCCTTTTCCCTCATCCACCTGTTGATTGAGGTTATTATAATCTGCTCTCCATTTTCTGACCATTCGAAGATCCAAAAGTTTTTCTTTACAGAAAACTGCAAGATTCTTGCCATGTGACTCCTCTACAATTGCTTTCTTATACTCAACAGTATAGCTCTTCCTTTTTGTACTCATGTCTGGGGGTCAAAACAGACAGAATAATAAAATTATGACCATCAGTCCTTCTTTTCATTCCATCATGCCCCCTGAGTTCTTCTTTTTTCCTCCATCATGCCCTTTTTATCCTCCATCATGCCCCCTCACTCCCGCTTACATACCGGGTTTTTATGTTGTCCTGCCTCAGCTCTCCTCCGCGGCACTGCTCTCAATGGCGCCAGCAAGCAAATCACTGGGGAAGAACAGGATGACGCACTCACTGCTGCAGCTCTGATTGGATGAGTTTCACCGGGGGGGGGGGAGGAACGGTGCATACAGAGGGTACCGTAATGTAGCGTATAGCGCAGGGGATCACCTTCACTACAGTAGCAATCTCAATAGGGCTTATTTTCGGGGGAGGGCTTATTTCAGAGGAATCTTACACAGTAAGGGGAGGGCTTATTTTCAGGATAGGTCTTATTATCGGGGAAACACGGTATATAGTTGTTCTTCATTCTCATAGAGGACCAAAGTGATATCTCTATGCTAGAGTCAAGTTTCAATGTGTCCGACTGTGGCTGATCAGACAATTATGAGCTTGGGCTGTTCTTCCACAGGTTGGGCACAAGTAGTCCTTGTGAACATTTGGGGCAGGTTCTCTATACTTGCTCATCCTGCATTTCCTTTGAGCTGTTTCAATTCTGCTTTGCTCACAGAGCACAGCCCCTTCTCTGATGTGGGCATGCCATGTTGAGTGGTCCTGTACCAGTGTCTTCCATGTCACACAATTCCAAAGTTCTTGAGAGTCCTTATAGCGCTTCTTTTGACCACTATGTAAACACTTGCACTGTGTGAGTTCTCCATAAAACAGTCTTTTGGGCAAGCATAGGTTTTGCATTCGAACAATGTGGCCAGCCCATCGGAGTTGTGCTCTCTGAAGCAGTCTGAATGCTTGGCAGTTTAATTCGAGTAAGGATCTCAGTGTCTAGTACCTTATCCTGCCAGGTGATCTTCAGAATCTTCCTAAGATAATTCAAATGGAAGCATTTCAGTTTCCTGGCATGGTGCTGGTAGACTGTCCAGTTTTTACAGGCATTCAACAATGATGTTATATGTGTATAGGTGGTGATCGGGGTTAAGTGACCTGCCCAGGGTTACACAGCTAGTAAGTGTCTGAGACCAGATTTGAAATCAGGTCCTCCTGAATCCAGGACTGGTACTCTATCTGCTGCACCACCTGGCTGCCCCTATAAATATATGATTTTTTAAACTTTTATTTAGAATTTTATTTTTCCACAGGTATGCATTAAAAAAGGCCATCTGCAGTCATTCTGATCTCTAGCTTGCCACTGAACCCAGATGGCTCCTAAGGAGAAAGTGAGGCTGGTGACTTTGCATAGCCCTACCTCACTTAAATCCAATTCACTTACAAGTCATGGTATCACCTTGTTGATGTCAAGGTCCTCTTTGAGAACAACAGACAAATAATAAAGCCAGAGTATATAAAAAAGATGCCATATTATGGAGAAAACTGAGGCCGGAAAGGGGCCAATTGACTGGACAAAAGGGAGAAATCATGGGACTCGATGTTATAATGATAAAGCACAGAGATCAGAGGAATAAGGAAGCAGAAAAAGTGGAAAGATAGCAGAATGTGGCCAGACTTGGCGGTTTTGTTCGGTATCTGAGAGGTGGTACAGTTTCCAATGATGGGAAGGTCTAGACTCTTGACTCTAGAGTATGACCACCCTGGCAAATGAATGTGGTAGGACAGAAATGTGAGTCAGAACTGTGAACGAGAAGAAGGCATTTGCAGGCTCACCAACATTTACTGAACCCTCCCAGGCTGATGGTAGCAGGGGTGGGGATGTTTTGGAATATTGTGAGCCAGTAGTCGAAGTGATGGAGGAAGATGGGAGCATGTCCAGGAGGCTGGCAGATGACAGGGACAGACAAGGATCTGGAGCTGGTAGCAAAGTTTCTTTCCATTTCATAGCTAAAGGGATTGTTGGAACAATTAGAGGTTTCCCAGGCAATCCTGGACTTTTTTTTTCCTTCTTACAAATGCTACTGTCTTGAAGGCGCAGCACTCTCTGGGTATTTCTAAACTGAAGAATGCACAGTTTTCCGAACCAGTTAACATTTCATCAGCTTGGCTAAATGGATTTATTTCCTTAGTATGGTATGGATCAGGGTAACTGCTTCACTCTACTGTTTCCATACCTCTTGGAAGACTGAATAAAACAGTGCTATTAAACAGTAGACCTTACATAATGGCAAGGTCTGTGTTCCCAAAAATTCAGGGTGTGGGCAAAACACTCCCTCAATCTTTGAATTCTGGGAAGAATGTGGAATCTTGGCACAGGTTAGAGGTATAGCTTCTCCCCCAGGAAATATTAACGACTCTTATACATTCTATGTTTTCCCAGGTAATCTTGATGAATTTTTTTTAATGTGCGCCTGACTATGTTACCTTTGAAATACTGTGGTGGTTACAAGGTTGAGAATCACATTCCTACCAGGGTGGTATAGTAGAAAGAGTACTAAACTTAGTCACAGGAGAATTGGGATTCAGATTCAACCTTAGGCACTTAATCAGCTGTGTGCCCATGGGGAAATCACTTAACAGGAGATTCTCTTAATCTCTCTCTTCCTCAATTTCCTCAACTGCACAAAGAAGGGGATGGGTTTGGTAGCCTCTTAGATCCCTTCCTGCTCTGATCCTATAGCCTTCCAGAGTCTCAGCTGCAAAATGGGAATAATAATCAATCCACAAGAACTTGTTACATGCTCGCTCTATTTCAGGCATTGTGTTAGGTACTGGGGCTGCAAAGACACATTACGCACCCCACAAAGAGACTGAAAGAGAAGCACTTTGTAAAGTTTCAAGTACTATAGGGATGGGAATAACAGTTTTTATTTCCAAAGATGGTTAAAGCTGTGTAGGAATGATAACAATAATTACTAACAATAAATTGCAATAATTAGATAACTCTTTTAAAATGGTTTTTTACTTTTAGTTTTCAACATTCACTTTTATAAGATTTTGAGTTCTAAAATTTTCTCTCCTCCTTCTCCTCCCTCCCCAGGATGGCATGCAATCTGATTATATAACGCACCGAGGTTTGCAAAGCACTTTAAATTGGATCCAAACAACAACCCTGGGAGGTAGGGGCTATTATTATCTTTACTTTACAAATGAGGAAATTGAGGCTGAGAGAGGTTCCGAGACTTGCCAAGTACTGGATCTGGAATCAGGGAGACTTGAATTCAAATTTGACTTCAGACACTTACTAGCTACGTGACACTGGGCAAATCACTTAATTTCTCTCTGCCTCAGTTTCCTCATCTGTAAAATGGAAATGGCTATAGCACCTGTTTTGAGGAACAAATGAAATGATATTTGTAAAGCACTTAGTATGATGTCTGGCACATAGTAGATATCATGAAAATGTTAGTTATTATCATTTTTGTTAAAGATTACTGTATTAAATTGTTACATTTAGGTCTTCCTGCTTTAAGGCTCTGATCTACCCACTGCACCATGCTACCTCTCTAGCAAAGGATGAATGTTTACCCACTCTTTTCTTTACAACTTCAGCATTTTACTGTGTGAACTGTTTCAAAAGGATCGTTGGCTGTACGAATTTATCAATTTTAGGATTCAGACCAACTGTTTTAATGGTGCTTATTTTATCCACTCTCCACTGGCAGAGTGGATAAAATAATACTTATGAGTTAAAAAGGAAGCAAATGGCAGAATTTATGGCCTTTGCAACAGAAATAATTAGCAGAATAGAGAAAAACTTGAATCTATGATGGCGAGGCTCTTCAAAGAAGCAAAAGAAAGAATGACTGATTGAGAAGACCAATGTGCTGAAGCAAAGACAATCTGGAAGAAGAGAAGCGATGAACAGTAAAAGAAAACATTATCTCCCATGTGCAATTTGCCTATTTCCACTGTGATGCCATTATAAGTAGCAAGAGACTTCAACATACATATTGATTCTCCCCCAAACACTTTAACCATCTGGTTCCTCAACCTACCCACTTCCCATGACCACTCCTTGTCCATCCCACTACAGCCACATCCAAAGACGGTTATAGCCTTGATTTTGCCATCACCCACAAACGTACCACCTCCATATCCATGAGTTCTGAAATCCCCTTAGCTGACCATCAATTGACTTTTCACTTCTCCCTCTGCCTTGCTTTACCAAACCCTACTCTTAGTCCTCACCCTTAGTCCTTGACCCCTCAATTCTCTCCCAGGCTATCTCCTCTGCACTAGTCACTCTTCCCCTTTTCACCTTTTGGTGAACCAATTCAACTCTATACTGTCTTCCTCTCTTGAATCTCTAGCCCCCTTATCATGTCACTAATTACACCCTGCCAAGCCTCAGCCTCAGATCACTCCAACCCTTCATCACCTTCCCTCCTACACATATGCTGCTGAACAAAATTGAAGAAAATCATATGTCTGTTCTGGCTGGATCCACCACAAATTTATGTTAACAACCTCACTGCTCCTAGGCAATCTTTCTATACCTGCCTCATCAACTCACTATCCTACTTTCCATAGTAGTTCTTCCAAACCTTCTCATCTATCTTCAAACCTCCTATGGTTCCTCCTCCCCCTTCCCCCTTCTCTCTCTCAGCTGAGAACCTTGAGAACATCATATTTTACAGAAACAAACTTGAGACCATTCACCATGAATTCCCTCTTCCTCATCTCCTGTCACTCAAGTGCCTTCTGCGACTCTCTCCCCCTTCACCTCTGTTTCACATGGAGTGGCTTTACTCCTTACCAGGCCTAATATCATTATTTGTTCAATTAATACTATTGTATTCTATCTCCTCCAACAGATTGTCCCTTCTGTCATCCCCTCTCTATCACTTCAATCTCTCCTTGTCTACTGGCTTCTTTTCTGTTGTCTACATATATGCTCGTGTCTTCCCATCCTCAAAAAAACTTCACTCGATCCTTCCATTTCTGCTAACCCCTCTTTCTCCTATTTGTCTTCTGCCCATGTAGCTAAACTTCTTGAAAAGGCCAGCTACAATAGATGCCTATACCTCCTCTCCTTTCACTCTCTTTTTAACCCCTTACAATCTGGCTGCCAACTTTATTGTTCCATCAAAACTATCAGTGATCTCTGAGTTGCCAAATCCAATGGCCTTTTCTCCAGTTTCCTTCTCCTCGACTTCTCTGCAGCCTTTAACACAGTTGATCAACTTCTCTTTAATACTTTCTTCTCCCTCTGCTTCCAGGACACCCCTCTTTCTTGGTTCTAGTACCTCTATGACTGCCTTTGCTGGATCTGGATCTTCATCCAGGTCACACCTCATAACCTCAGGTAACCCTCAGCGTTCTGTTTTGGGTGCCTTTCTCTTCTCACTTCCTAATACTTCACTTGGTGATTTCATCAGCTCTTGTGGATTTAATTATGATCTCTATGCCGATGATTCTCAGATCTATTTTTCCTGCCCCAATCTCTCTGTTGATCTCTAATCTCATGTTTCTAGCTGCCTTTTAGCCATCTTGAACTAGATATCCAGTAGACATCCTAAATTCAATCAATGAATTAAATCCAAAATGGAATTCATTCTCTTTCCCCCTAAACCCTCCCCCACCTCCTACCTTCCCTATCACTAGGGAAAACAACACCATCTTCCCAGTCTCTCAGGCTTGCCACCTGGAAATCATCCTGGACTCCACACGTTCACAGCCTCCATATCCTATCTGCTGCCAAGGTTTGTTGATTTTACCTTTGCAATATCTCTTGACTATGCCCCCTTCTCTGCTCTGACATTGTCACCCTGCTGGTTCTGGCCCTCGTCACCTCCCATCTGGACTATTGCAATAGCTGCTGATGGGTCTGCTTGCCTCAAGATTCTCCTTCCTCCAAAGCATCCTCCATTCAGTCATTAAAGTGATTTTCCTAAAGTGCAGATCAGATCCCATCCCCCCTCTTCTCCTACCTCAATAAGCTAAAGGTGCTTCCCACTGCCTCTAGGAGCAAATATAAAATACTGGGAATCCAAAACCTTTCATAGCCTAGCCCCCTCCCAGCTTTCCAGTTTTCTTATTCCTTGCCATTGAGTCATTTCAGTCCTTTCTGACTCTTCATGACCCTGTTGGGGTTTTCTTGGCAAAGATACTTGAGAGGTTTGCCATTTCCTTCTCCAGCTCATTTGACAGATGAGGAAACTGAGGCAAATGGGGTTAAGCAACTTGCCCAGGGTCACACAACTAGTGGAAGGTCGTCTTGACTCCAGGTCCAGCTCTCTATGCACTGCACCACCTATCTGCCCTTCTTCTACCTTCCTCCCCACTATGTACTCTTCAATCCAGTGACACTTGCCTCCTGGATGTTCCATGGGTAGGACACTCCATCTCTCAGCTTTGGGCATTTTCTCTGGCTGCCTCCCATGCTTGGAATTCTCTCTCTCCTCCTCTCTGCCTACTGGCTTCTCTGGCCTCCTCCAGGTCCCAACTGAAATCTCATCTTTCACTGGAAGTCTTTCTAAATTCTTCTTAATTCGAGTGCCTCCCCCCTCTCCATGATTTCCCATTTATCCTGTATGTAGTTTGTTTGTACGTAATTGTTTGCTTGTGTCCTCCCCATTAGTTTGCGAGCTCCTTGGGACACTTTTACTTCCTTTTTTGTTCTCGGTACTTGGTACAAAGCAGGCGCTTAAGAAATGTTTGCTAACTGATCGATGGTCTATTAATATAATGGAATATTACTGCCCCATAACAAATGATGAATATGAAGAATGTAGAGAAAGAAATCAGCTAAGGCATAGATGAATGGACATAGACTGTAAAAACAAGAATAATGACTACAACAATATAAAGAGAGAAAAACTTACATTATGTAATTAGAATGACCAAGCTGAATCTCAGAGGAGAGATGTGAAGATAAACTTGCCTTTTTTTTTAATAGAATTGAGGGGATATGGGTGTGGACTATTGCATATACTGTCAGACACTGTTGATGTGCTGAAAGTTTTGCTTTGCTCTTTTTTCTTCTCTCTTTTTAAATTTATATATATACATATGTATATATATATGTGTGTGTATACACACACACAACACACACACACACACACACACACACACACACATATATATATATAAATTTTCCTTTTTGGAGGACAGCTGGGGTTAAGTAACTTGCCCAAGGTTACACTGGCTAGTTTTTTTGTGTGGGTGTTAAATGTCTGAGGCCGGAACCGAACTCGGGTTCTCTTGACTCCGGAGCCGGCGCTTTACTCACTGCGCCACCTTGCCGCCACTGTTTAAATTTTTTTTTAATTAGCAGAAATCTATTTTCTCTCCTTTCCACTTTCTCCTCCTCTCCTCCACCACTGGAAAAGCAAAAAAGATCAAAGAAAACGCTTGCAATAAATATGCGTTGTTAAGCAAAACAAATTCCCCATTGGCCATATTTTTAAAATGTATCTTATTCTATCCTTTATTTTATTCTATCAAGTCTGTCAGGATGATAGGGAGCATCCTTCTTCATTTGACACTGGCCATTGCATTGACCAGAGATCTTAAATCTTTCAAAGCTGTTTGTCTTTACAATATTGCTGCTTTATGTAAATTGTTCTCCTGCTTTCTCTCACTTCACTCTACTTTAGCTCTTATGCATCTTCCTGGGATTCAGTGAAACTGTACCTTTCATCATCTCTTACAACAAAGTAGTATTGCATTCATATACCGTAGTCTGTTGTGTCATTCCCCAATTAATCACACCCCCTCAGTTTCCAGTTCTTTCCCACTACAAAAAGGGCAGCTTCAATCATTTTTGTATACACAGGTCCTTTTTCCTTTTTCTTTGATCTCTTTGAGTTATATTTTTATTCTTTATTATAAGGGATGGCTCTGTGGGTGGGGTGAGAATATTTGGAAATGAATCAAAAAAGTGAAAAAAAATACATAAACTAATAATATCTAGGATACAGAAAATAAAATTAATCAGTCCTTGACCTTAAGGAGCTTACATTAAATTGGATAGAGGGGGAGAAAATGTAGAGAGAGAAGGGTCCCCAGGACAGAGCTTTAATGTATACTAACAATATTTTTTAACCTTTTAAAAAATATATTTTATTTTCAATTCGTGAAACAAAACAAACATTTCCACACATAGTACAATAAAAAGATGATTGCACAGGAAACTGCAAATCTATCAAATACAACTTGCCCTTCCCTTCAAATATACAACAAATATGTTATGTAAATTTCTTTTTTTTCTTTTCTTCCCTCCCCCACCCTAGAGATGGCTACCATTAGACATAAATAGGTATATACATGTACAATTATTATGTTCATACTCCTATTTATCTATATGTCTTTCTCTAGATATAGAATCTTCATATGCCTTATATTTGTAATCATAAGTAAAATATAAGCATGCCATTGGTTGTATGATTCTATAGTAAATATTACTATATTTAGTGATGATGATCTTTACTTTTATCTTTATCGGGATGAGGTCTCTTTGTTCAAGAGGATGCAAGAACTTATTTGACATGTCTCAGTCCATAAATTTAATGGCACTTAGATTGCTGCAGGCATATATTTCTTGAAAATCTCATTCTCTCAATCTGGAAAAATTGAGGCAGGCCATATATCCCCCTCTCCCAGGTAAGATAATCCTGGTACTTCCATCGCTATAATACACTATTTTAAACCTTTTTATAAGTAAGACCCCCTTCTCTTTTCTGCTAAAGAAATTTTCTAAGACATTGGATTATGAATCTTGGGAGGCAGAAACCCTGAGGAACATTCTTTATCTTACGGATGCTATCCATATAGTGGACTGATTGTCCCTTCTTCCAAACGTCCTAGAGAAAGTAGGAATAGAATTCAAGGACTTTCTCAAACTAAAAGGTTACCCTTAGCAATCAAAAGGATTTTCTCTTCCTTAAAAATATTTTCTTTCAATATTCTCTGAATAAGGCAATTACAAAAAAACCAAAAAGAAATAGTTGAGAATAATAAAAATAAAACTCTTCTAAAATGATCAAACCTAGGTCTGCACCTACTGAAATGGAAGGATTAGTTCACAAGTTAAAAACTGTGGTGAGGGTGAGGTCTGTGTATGGGGGTGAGTTATGCTGTCTCTCTGGGTCTGACTCAAAATCTTGCTTGCTTGTAAGCACTTGCCATTACTTGTACTCTGGTGGCCCAACCCTTATAAACCCAGGGTCACCTGCATGTCACAATGAGGCTCTAGAGGAGGCTTGTAATGGAGATGCTACACAAAGAATAGAAAAAATGTTATATGGTCCATCTATCAACTGGCCATAGAGGTGGGGGAGCAGGGTGGATAGAGTGGAAAGG
Organism: Petaurus breviceps papuanus; assembly: GCF_028583685.1. Classification (NCBI taxonomy): domain Eukaryota; kingdom Metazoa; phylum Chordata; class Mammalia; order Diprotodontia; family Petauridae; genus Petaurus; species Petaurus breviceps. The sequence goes on along the minus strand of NW_027185777.1, from coordinate 866,554 downwards.
ACATAGGTTCTGAAGTCAAAAGAGCTGAGTTCAAACCATATCATTAACACTTACTAGTTGTGTGATCTTGGTTGAGTCCCTTAACCTCCCTAAGTCTCAATTTTCTCACTTTTTAAAATGAGATGGCTGGGCTGGATAGTGTCTGAGGTCCCTTCCAGATTGACATTCATAATGTTATGCCTCCCCACCATGTATAATTGTCCTCTTCCTCCTCTCATTAATTAAATTAAAAGGCTCCTCTAATGAAGAAAATTGAATAATTTCTATTACATTAAATAAATTAGTTAAAGCTTGTTGTAGCTGAATGAACACTAGATTTGAGACCAGAAGATACAGGTTCAAATTTCTGCTGTCACTTACACACAGTGAGTAAATACCTCTCTGAACCCCAGTTTCTTCATCTATAAAGTGAATATAATAATGCCTACCTTATGGGTGGTAAACAAATCAAATGATTTGTGTGAAGTTCTTGGAAATATTGAAAGTGCTGTATCATTGTGATTCAGTCATGTTGGTACTTTTGTTTTGCAAAGATCCTGGAGTAGTTTGCCATTTCTTTCTCCAGATCATTTTACAAATGAGGAAACAGTTGCAATTAGGGTTAAGTGACTTGCCCAGGGTCACCCAGCTAGTGTCTGAGGATAGATTTGAACTCATCCTGTTGAGTGTTCCTGACTCCAATCCTGGCACTCTATCTGCTGTGCCCCAAACTTCCCCTAGTGCTATATAGATAGCAATTATTATTATGAGTGTTCTCTGCTACTCCAATTGGGAGAATGGACAACGCCACATACTGTAGTGATGATAGTGCTTGGCTCGGCCATCAGGAAGATTCAGGTTCAAATCCTACCACTGACCGTTTAGTAACTATGTGACCCTGGGCAGTCATTGAATCTTTCTAAATCTCAATTTCTTCATCTGTAAAATAAAAATATCCATCTGACCTTCTTCAAAGAGTAGTTATGAGGTTCAAATGATATAGCACACATACCTGTCAGCAATGATCTTTGAGTCCAAGAATATGACATTAATTCCATTTCTTTTCCTGTTATTTGCTGGGAAGTGATGGATCTAGTTGCCATGATCTACATGATTGCAAACTTTAAAATTCTGTATTATTAATAGCTCCAGATACATCTTATGCCACTAAGAGAGGCTATTTCTGTTGTCTAGCAACCATGAAGTTAATTTCATAATTTTCTAATTATCTCTTTGTTAAGCTGGTAATTAGATCTGGGTTCAAATTTTGGTTCCACTTTACCCATGTGATCTCAGATTGTTCACTCCAGTACTGTGGGCCTCAGTTTCCTTGTGTGTAAAAGGGTCTCTCAGATCCCTTCCTGCTCTAAATCTTATGATCTTCTGTCCATGGATGTCATGTGACTAAAACTAGAGATAATACCTGAGGTATTTATTGAATGAACTCATTCTGGCTGTATGATGTTTATTATTGATTTAGTTCTCTAAATGTACATGGTACTTGACAAATATGTAGAAAGACAAGTTCCTTGCCCTGAGGGGTTTCAGTTCCAAAGCAAAGAAACACCACAAATGGGATAGAATCTTGACTTGGAGGCAGCTTGGAGAGGGAGGAGAGAGAGGCTGGGCAGGATAGAGTGTGGAAGCTAACATGGCTTGGGAATGTGGAGAGAAAGGAGTGGTTCGGTTTGCTTTTGTTTTCATTTCAGGCAACCCCTGAAAGTCAAAATGTAAGTCATTCTGTGTGGTCTACAGGGAGAAACTTGTCCAAAAGTAGTGGAGGTGGAGGGAGGGTAAGCAGGGGGAGTGGGGAAGGTGAAGCTGACAGCAAAGCTTGGTAGGGGCATTGGATTAGATTCAATCCTTTTTCATGACCTTGTCAACAAGAAACACAGCACTTGGGATCATTAGTGCACTGAGGTTCTTTATGTAGAAGGATAAGAATTCTCAAGAGGCACCATGGAATAGTGGATAGTAGACCAGCCTGGGTTCCAAAGCTGCCCAGAAACATAGTAGATATGAGACCTTGGGTAAGTCCTTTGACTTTTCAGTCTCAGGGTAGTCTTAGTAATCTAGTTTTGTAGTCTTAGACTACAAAACACAGAAGCATTGATGATCTGCATTGGATAAGGAAATTTTCTCACTAGGAGCTCCAATGAAATCTCAGGTCAGGACCTCTCCTTCCCCTTCCCTCCCCTCCCTCCCTCCAGTTAAAAAAATTCTAATAGTAGAAGCAAGGCAGCTTGATATACTGGAAATAAGCATTAGCTTTGAACTGTTCAAATGTCAGATTCAGGTCCTGGCTGTGACTCTGCTTCTGCCATGTGTGATCTGGCTATTGGCATCTTCCCAGCTTCCTGCCCTGAGGCAAAGTCCCAGTCACTTAAACCCTAGCTATAGCTTTTTGTGTCTATAATGTATCAATTTCTATGTACATTTATATGATTAATACTGAAAAATTAATTTGACAGCTTTAATTAATGCATGATTATACATTAGACTGATTTAATATTACTCCTCCTAATTTATTCTTTATTCCAACCAAACTGGTCTACTTTCTCTTCCCTATATAGGACATTCTAACCTTTGTACAAGCTGTCCCCATTGCCTGGAATGCAGATCCTCTTCACCTCTGCCTTTGGCAATCCCAAGTTCCTTTAAGGCTCAGCTCAAATACCATTTCTTACATGATGTCTTTCTTTATCTTACAATAATTGTTAGCTTCCCTGCCCTTTCCCCATGGAATTACTTTGTATTCATTCATTTTATTCACACACACACACATATATACATACACATATATTGTATTTGTCTATGTACATGGTGTTTCCCTTTAGTAGAATAGAAGCTCCTAGGGGACAAGAGCTGTTCAGTTTTTATCATTTTGTCACCACTGCTTAGAAAAGTTTCTGGCATATAATTAAGTACTTAATCTGTGCTTGTTAAATAGAATTAATAAAAGAGTTTTGTATTCAAGCAAGACCCATTTTTATTTTTTTAAAACAATATTTATTGTATTAAAAACTAATGTTAGTGATGGATATTCAGACTAAGGGCATGATCCAGAATTCAGAAGCATCATTGATAAGAACCTAAATTCTTAAAAAGTTAATATGCTGCTATGACTTTTTTTTCCCCTTTATTGTACTTTGGCTAACATACTTAAAGCAATAGCATCCAATATTCATGTTAGTCATTTCCCCCCCCCCCCCCCCTTTCAGGTTAGCTTTAAATGCTATTCTTGAAACTGAGGGGGAAGGGTATCTAGGGCCAAAGATTGCCCCTCCCCCAGTGACTCGAATCCTCTATTACTCCCTCAAATAGGAAATTCAAAACCATTTTATAAGTCTTTAGGGATAATTAGGGGGTTTTCAAACTTTACAGAGTCTGAGAATAAACAGGTGTAGCAAAGAGGATTCCTTGTATAGTGAGGCCAATGTGTTGTGAGGCCTGTCATTGTGTGTGCCTTGAATGGAGTAATAGATTTCTCCAGCCTCTTCTCTGCCCCAGCCTGTGTTCCAAAGCTGCCCAGAAACATAGTAGATATGAGACCTTGGATAAATCCTTTGACTTTTCAGCCTCAGGGAACTCTCTTAGACTTCTCCAAGGGAGATTTTCATCCCTGTCAGGAGTTTGGGGCTGGAGACCACCACTCTGTCCTCCTCAGAGGAAGAAGGGGGTACCAGACTAAAATTATGTTTATAAGTTCCATTCCATATTATTAGGCTTGGAGATAGGATTGGTTTCCATCTAACTTTTAAATGTTTTGTCGTCTTGGGGAGGCAGGATGATCCCAAGCTCTAAATGCAAGGCTTGACCCCTTTCCCACTGAATACTAGTTCCACACAGAACACACAAGAGAATAGAAAAGAAATCCATTTATCTAAATCAGTAGCAAAACAGAAAATCAGAGAAGGTGTACATAGGACAATATGTACCAGACAATACAGACTGAAGGAGTTCTCCCATTGGGAGCGAGATAAATCATCTCAGCCAAGGAGAATGACCTTGATCTCCCATAGTCTTTAGCAAGCTGGGTACAGGGACATGATGGAGACTGCCAGACCCTCTCTTGTCTACCCAGGGTCTTTTCTGTCAGCAGCCTGAAGTAGATTGTCCTCTTCCATTCTTTCTTTCAAAGCTAGAAGCCAGGAGCTCATGAAGGGACTTTCCACTTGAAGTTTGACTAGTTCCAAAGGGGACTGTTCCTGAAAAGTCCTTATGGGGGACTCCAAAGGATCTCTTGGGGAATCCCTGAATGGACTGTCAAAGGCTAGAGATCTCTTGTCTCTCACTAACTCCTCTCCACTGGTCATGTAAGGCAGGGTCTTCCTCTCCACCAATAAGGACAGAGCCCCATGCCAATGGCTTTGGGACAGGGCTTTTCCAGGTGCATAAGTAGACTGGTACCCTAAGAGAAACTTACCATGAGAATTCGCCTTCCAGTAATGTCCTTACTCACTGTCATGAGGAGTCCCACAAAGTCCTCCTGTTCACCTTCCAGTAGTAAATGCCCATATACTACTATATACTATACTCCATACTCTGCAGTATATAGTACAGTAGTATATGGTTCATATGTGAACTGCTGATTCTAATTCTACTGTTCACTTTTCTTTCCATTTCCACAAGCTGGACCCAAAATGAGACTCTTCTTACATGGGATAGTGGGAAGGGCCCCGGTTTCTAGTCGGAAGACCTAGGTGCAGGTCTAAGCTCTCCCATTTCACCACCTGTGGGTTTTGAGTAAATCTATGCTGATCTCACCCTCAGTTTACTCATCTGTGAAATAAAGAGGTGGAATAGACTTTAAGCTAAAAAGGAATCTGGAGGTTATCTAGTCTACCCCACCCCATTTTTTTAACCAAATGAGGACACTGAGGTCCAGAGTGGTGTAGTGCCTTGCCCAAAGTCACCTAGATTGTAAATGACAGAGCCAGGGATTTGAACCCAGGTTTTTTACTCCAGACCCAAAGCTCTTCCCACCATATACCTTGCAGAGAGGAGCCACTAGCTCCTATGGTCACTCCTTTCGTGTTTGGATAGCTCTAATTGTTAGCAGGGTCTTCCTTACATCAAGCCTAAATTTTTTTCTTTATAATTTCCTCTCGTTGCTGCTGATTCTGCTCACTGGGGTCAATAGATATGTGCCCTCTGAGGGCCTCCTTTTCTAGGTTAACCATGGTCAGTGCCTTCGACTGATCCTCATTTGACACAGACTTGAAACAGGAGGGGGAAAGGAAGGGGGCATGGCAACAAAACCCAGAGAATCTGGGCCAGGAGAGATGTGAAGAGATGCTGACCTGATCCCTTCCTCATAATGGAAGTTCCAAGAGGAGCTCCCCAATGGGAGGAGAGGACCATAGGAACGTGGCTGTCTAGGATAAGAAGGCCACAGACGAAGTCGGTTCTTCCAGGGTGAGAAGGCAGCTGAGACAACGTCTGAAAAGTCAGAAACAGAGACAGAAGAGGCAGGAAGGTGGCAGGCTTGGTTCCTTCCCCCCAAATGGAAGAACTTGTCAATGGTAGGCAGGGGCCAAAGGTGTGGAGTTCTGGTACCGAGGGCCCAAATTAGTGTAGATTTTTTTTTTTTTAAAGCAATCGGGGTTAAGTAACTTGCTCAAGGTTACATGGCCAGTTATTTCTGGGTGTGGTGCTGAGTATCTGAGCCCAGATTTGGTCCAGGTCATCCCGACACTGGAGCCAGTGCTCTTACTCAATGAGCCACCTGGCCGCCCCAGTGTAGATGTTTTTTGAGGGAAGAGGAGAAAATTGATATAAGAAAAAGGAGTTGGAATCATGTCCCATGATTTGTTCAGTCATTCCACAATTGATTACTTTCCATTTCTTTGCCACCACAAAAAGAGTTGCTGTAATCATATGTGTATATATATATGTGTGTATGTCCTTTTACTCTTTCTTTGATCATACATTTTCTTAATGTACCTTGCTGCTCACTACCCCACCCCGCCCCAACCATCACGTTCCCCTTAAATAAATGACATCCTTCCAGAGACCAATTCCTCTTGTTCTACCAAGTCTTAGTGATATCTATGAGGTCAAATTTTCTTTCTGCTGTTCCAATTTCTAGTTCAATGTTCATATTACCTTTACTTTGTACATTTGTGTATGCGTACTGAGACCAAAGGCTGCTTTGTTAGATTTCTGGCTCCTGTGAATCCCAGGATATCTCTACTACCTTTTTTCTTACATTTTTGAGACAACTCTAGGTAGCCAGTTCTCTCTTTCTCCTCCTTTTTCAGTTTAAATCCCTTATGATTAGATCTACAAGGCTCCAGGCAAACACATTCTTCCCAACCCATGTTTGCAGTATCTATCCCTGGCCAACAGCATGTCATTCCTATATTTTAGGCTACGGTCCAGAAATACAAATACCATTCTCAGACATCATCTTAACCTGTTCACTTCCCAGGTCTGCCCCTTTTTTTCTGAAGCCCTTGCTTTCATTTGGCACCAGTGATGAAAACACCACCTGTGCCCCTGAGGTCTTCATTTTTTGGCCTAAGATTGCATACATTTTTTTTGCAGTACTTTCCAGGTTCCTTCTGGCAGTATTCATTTGTGCCCACATGAATCAGCAGAAGTGGGTGGTAGTCATCAGGCTCAAAAAGTCTTATAGCAATGTACCTCTGTCCATACCTGTGTGACCTTGGGCAAATTATCTAACTTCTATGAGCCTCAGTTTCCTCATCTGAAAAATGAGGTAGTTTTTCAGATGATCTCTTCCAGTTGAAGATGCACAATTTTCTGTCTCATTTTGAATTTTTGCCCTAGGAAGAGAGCCAAGCTCCTTATTGTTATGATCAGATCGACAGCAGCGAATAGTCAGGGATGTGCTGAAACCAGCTCTAACAAGCTTCTAAGAGCCAATTGTTAAATTGTCAGAGCAAGCATTTAGTTTACACTTCAGAAATTGGCTACAAATAAGGGTTTGATTTGTTTTATTAATTGTCTAGACTTAAGAAAGTGCTAATAATGTAGATTAAATTTTAAAGTGTGTGTGCATACATTTTTTTCCCTTCAGAGAATCAGGTTGTTAAATATTTATCAGCACATTCCTGTATTTCTCTATAAACATTGCTTGAGCTCAGCAGGAATTCAATAGAAGGCTTGGGGAATGAAGTCATCATTAGACAGGAGGCCTGTGGACTCTGGGCTTATAATGATGATGATGATGACGATGATGATGATGATGATAACTGGGGGGCAGTTAGGTGGTACAGTGAAAAGAGCACTGGGCTTGAACTCAGGAAGATCTGAGTTCAAATCCAGCTTCAGATACTTATTAGCTGTGTGACCCTGGGCAAGTCACTTAACCCCTATTTGCCTTGGTTCCACATCTGTGAAATGGAGACACATTGGAGAAGGAAACAGCAAACCATTCCAGTATCTTTTCCAAGAAAAACCCCATGGACAACTCCTGGTTGGCTGAGATGCTGGAAGTAATGACTTGGTAGAGGCAGAAAGGGGGCTGGGTGTACATATGAGAGGTTTGTGCTGCTGATCTTTTGCTTTTGAGGGACAAGGATTGTGAGGAACTTCAGTGTTGGAGAGCCCCTTCCCCGCTCCCTGGGCCCTGTGTCAATGATCGCTCATTGCTTCCTTTCTTTTGTCTTGTCTTTATTTCTTCTGGATAGTAAATGAAAGAGTTTTTTGGAGTCAGAATAGGCCAAGCTGCAAACTCAACTTTGATGGGTCAGAAGAGTCACAAACGGACAGTACTGGAGACAGCAGAACTGCTCATTTAGCCACAAACTGAGTCTAGGCAAGCAGTGGACCCAGGTCAACTGTGGGAGGGTCAACCTGGAAACTCAGACATGGCATATACTATAAGAAACTAGGTCAGCTGTGCAAGAAAGGCTCATCCATCAGATCTGCTGTAGCCAGAAGAGACTGGAAAAGAAGGGAAAACCCCACTGATATTTATATGGCACTATGGGCCAAGCACCAAGCTAAGCATTTTACAATTAATATCTCATTTGATCCCACAGCAACCCTGTGGAGGTAGGTATTACTATTATCCCCATTTTATAGAAGAGGAACTGAGGCAAACTGAGGTTAAGTGGTCATGCAGGTAAGTCTAATTTGAACTTGTTTTCCTGATTCCAGGCTGGGACTTTATCCACCTAAAATGCTCTTAGAGCCCAGGGTGGCCCTTGGCTAGATCTGTTCCCTACAAGAGAGCTTCAAGTTTGAGCAAATCCTCCCCTTGGAACTTATGTGTGTGTAGGAAGAAGAGTGGGCCCCCGGGAATGGAGGGGGTGAGGTTTCTACCAACCACTTTAAGCTTCAGCTCACTCTCCAGGGGAGAGTATGTCCTTTGTCTTGGGGAATGTTTTATAGTTCTGTCATTGCTATACTTTGTCAGCAAATATCCCTTTGAGAACACTAATTAATATCAACTGCTTGATTTATTTTGGGGGGAACACACTGCAAATGACCTCCTGAGTAATAGCAGTCGAGAACCTCAGCCCCTCAGGTTACCTGATCACAGAGGCCTGAGTAGAAGGAGCTGTCCGTTGCCCTCTGGGGACCCAGCCTGGCAGAGCAAGAAGTTGGGAGAATGAATCCAGAGGAGTATTTCACATCTATCCAACACCTTCCCCCACCCAAGTAGATAACTGGATACAAATACAAGGACAAATATGGTCCTTGCTCTCAAAGAGCTTACATTTTAATGTAGGAAGAAATAGGAAATTACAAATAGAAAAATGGTATTATGGTCTTGAAAGTTATAAATATGATAAGTGTAGCCAGAGTGGGGATTAACACAAGCTTTCCAATAGCAATGGCGGTGCTGATTTGATTATACTCCCATGACTGGTGAAGGGCAGAGAGGACCAGAGGGTGCATTGTCCCCTGTGATGGGATGACAGGTGAGAATATGGGTGGTGAGTAAAGCAGAACTTGGTATAGTGGGCCACTCCCCAATCAGAACAACAGAGCTATAGGTTGGCTATTCCAGACATGAAAAGGTTAAGTTCTCTGGACCATGGCATCTCTGATTAGCTGCAGGCAGGCACGAAGATGGCCAAGGATTGAAATGAAGCATGGCTGGAGCTTGCTTAGATGAAGTTGGCCATGTAAGGCAAGAGAAGAAAAATGAGATAATAATAAACTATAAATATACAATAAAACTGACTAGAGGCATTCACTTTCTAAAAACTCCATTTTAAGTTAAATAATCAAGCCTCTAGTTCATCACTTCCATAAATTTAAATTTTTGTATCTTATTATTGCTTGATAACTTTAAGCTTTAATAGCTTAAAATGTATTCAGACTTTTGGAACACTGTGTGTATATACATGTTTCTGCACACATATATGTATGCATGTATATATGTGATATATATGCATATAATTTCTAATGTACATATATAGATACATATACAAGTATGATAGATGCATATGTGTATATACACAATGCAACATATATATTGTATGCATGTAGACATTCACATATGTATGTATATCATATACATTAGACAATAGAAGATAACAAATGACTAATAGAGCTGTATCTCTCATTACTTTCCCAGTTCATAGTCTCTCCTCTAGTTGGACCAGTACCTCCCATGTCCCTTTTTTAAAAAAAAATACATCATAGGTTTTTCCCATTTCTGTGTTTAAATTTATATTTTCATCTTCCTTTCAGTACCTTTTCATTCACTTTCCCTAGCCACAGGCTATTAATGTGTCAAGACCACTCTCAATTCCACCTTCTTATCAAACAAAGTCTTCTGGAATGATTCCAACCAATACTAATTAGTCCTCCCATTCCATGAGAGGCAACATGGTGCCATGGAAAGATCCACCCATTCTTCAATGCTTATCTCAACTCCTTCCTTTGTGAAGTCTTCTCTAATCACCTTCGCTCCCAGTCATCCCTTCTTTCTCTCAATTCACAGCCCTTTTAGTGTGTCTCATTCATCAGAGACTTACACATATATTTACTTATATTTTATTGTCCGTGTGTCTGCATATGGTCTCCCTAATTCAGTCAGTTAACAATCATTTATTGAGTGCTTACTATGTACTAGGCACTGTGCTAAGAACAGTGAATATAAATACAATAAATTTTAATTCCCAATTGCATTATACGTACATATTTATATATCTTTTCATTTCTAACCTTGTGAATCATAGCATCTTTCTCACAGTAGGGGCTTTTGATAAATATTTGTTAATTGACTAATCCAGGACTAAGATGTTTAATTTTGAACCATGGAATATAATATCTAGAGGCTTAACTATAGTTCTGCTATAAATTAGGAAAGCTTTAAACTAGGAATTGGTATAAATCAGGAAAGATATAACAGGGAAAAGGAGAAAAAGAGAAAGTTAAAAATCTTTCAGGAAAAGACATAGGTCTAATGTCTTTCTACTCCTTTCAAACCTTTGATGAAGTCCTATGATAGGATAAAACTCTAGCCAGACTTCAACATTTAATTTTTTTTTTAAATGTGGCAAGGAGATGATACAGAATATAGAATGAGTCTTGTGAATAGAGTCTTGGACCTAGAGTCAGGAAAACCTGAGTTCAAATACAGCTTCAGATATTTGCTATGTGACCCTGGGCATGCCATTTAATATCTTTCTGCCTCAGTTTCCTCATCTGTGGAATGGGGATAATAATAGCACCTGTATCCCATGGCTGTTATGAGGACCGAATGAGATAATATTCATAAAGACACTGCACAAATTTTAAAACACTATATAATAATAATTTCTAACCACACGTTACATCATTCCCTTTCATAAACTGTATTCCAGTCAAATAGGGCAGTATCTACACCTGTAGGTAACTACGCTATTTCCCACTGCTGTGCATTCCTCAGACTGTGCCCAGTGTCCATAATGCAATTCTTCCTAGGCATCTGCACCTGTAAGAATCCTCTTCTTCTTAAGGTTCATTTCAGGTGCCAAGGATACCATGAGTCTCCTTTGCCAGGGGAAAGGGGACATGATATATGTGAAAATGCTCTGGAGCCATAATGCATCATACAAATGTAGGCTTTCTCATTGGAGTTTAGATACCGATATTTCAAGGACATTAGGCTGTCTGTTATTATTCTTTTATATTTAATTTATATTAGACATTCTATTCATATTATATATTGATATATGTTCTGCAGACAATTGTGTACATAGATGATTACTTTTCTTATCTTCTGTAGAGTCACTGAAAAAACTTTAGAGAAGCCTTTATTAAGCACCTACTGTGTGCCAGGTACTGGGCTAAACACTTTACATCTCATTTGATCTGGGATAACCTTAGCTACAGACAAGATGACAGGATGACAAGTACCTTGTCTTACAACCTTATGGCTTTAATTTCTTCTGCTCAGACTCTTCATTTTGAAAGTTTATCGTTCCACTTACGTTGGAGATTGTGAACATTCAGTCTGGCAGCATTTTTTAAGACATTGCTCTTAAATTTTTCTGAATCAATGTTATGTCTGGCTGGTTCCAGGCAGGGGTGTGCTGGAGCCAGCTTAAACTGGCTTTTGAGAGCTGCTTGTCAAATTTTCAGAGCGAGCGTTTATACCTCTGAAATTGTTGGATGCTAACAAATCAGGGCTTGATTTATTGGTTTTTTGATTGCCCGGACTGAAAGTGATAGAGAAAACATTAATAATGCAGATTAAACTTAAAGGCTTTTTGTGTGTACAGTTTTCTTTTTCAGAGAGTCAATTGTTAACTATTTATCAGTACACACCCTTGGTTATAAGCAATGGTTCTGTCTTTAATGATGCTCTGCTTTCAGAGCTGTATGTTTGATGTGTCCTAATGGACAATTAGGGGCTTGTATTTCTAGTACTAGGGATTTATCTTTTGTTAGTTTATGAAAGGTAGCAAGCTTCTGTTGTCAAATTCCAACATTGGATTGCATCTTACTAGGTATTTTTGTTAGATATAACTAGTAGCTGCTAATTTTTTGTAGCCTTCATTTATACATAGTATAGTTTACACCATTTTGTTGTAAAATCTGCATCAATCAATAAGTTTGGGGTCCTTAAGGATAACCTTTCTGTAATTTCTGGGGGCAATCACCTGATCTTAGCACAAATTCCTCCATTTCTGTAAACAAATCTTCCTTGAGGTCATTTGTTGGATGCCTTTTTTGTGGTTAAATTGTTGGTTGATCTTATATAGATGTTACCCTGGTCCACCTGCTGATTCCACTTAGCATGGGATCTTTCCTATCTTGGGGGCTTTAACCAGTAAAAAAGCACTTTTGATTACTTTGGACAGACCTAAGGGTCTATACCTGTTGTTAGGTTAATTATGGCTTTGTAAATGAGGTCTGCTTATTTCAAGAGTATTTTTTCTCTCCATTTATCATGTGATCTTAGATTTTTTCTCAATCTTCTTCCTTATTTTTTAACAAGCAATTATTTATCTTTTTGCTTTGAGGCAATGAGCACTGTGCTTCCTTAATATTGTACAGGATTTTCTCTGGACACCTTCTAGATCATTTCAAGATTTTTGTCCCAACTGTGCTGAAATTTAGTAGGCCTTGATAGCATTTATAATCTTTCAACAGTATGCAAACAATAGAGCTTAGTTAGCTAGAGTGGTTAAATAAAATAAGGAGCTGCCAGATGGAGTATTTCCTTCCCTGAAGGCCCTTACCTCAGATAAGCACCTTACAGGCCTGGCCCTTCCTTTTACTTCACCCTCACAACTATGTCCTCCCAAGCAGCTTTAAAAATACTCCAGCCTATCCAGGCTGCCACCACTTCCCCCCAGCTAGACTAAATTGTCTTGTCCTAAGTTTCCTGGGAACTTACCTTAGCACAAAAATGATTCAATTTGGCTTTTGACTATTAAAATATTTCCCACTGTAGCTACCGGGAACCCCCCAATAATTTTCTTATTTATGTATTATAACTTGAGATTTCCTTGGTTTATGACTTACATAATCATTATTAGACACAGTTGATCTTTAAGAATCACTGTGATTCAGAAACTTAAGAAGACAAAAATGGAACCAGGTATGATACATACTACTCTTTATACTCTCTTCTCATTGCTCGCATAGGTGCATCTGTGAATATTAAGTCAAGAAAACATATGCTGGACAACCCAGTTATTAATCTTCTCCTGTTGTTCTATGTATTCTGTACAAGCCTGGGAAGTTATTTTTAATGCAAGATGCCAGAGTGGCGTGGTGAAGAATCCATAGTAACCAGCTAACAGCAACAGCAGAGGCTGCCAAAGTAAGATTCTGTAAAGCAGTTATAGAGTACAGTTACAAAACCAGGGCCAGTGCTGTGGGCATCAGGGAGTGGCACTGGAGTGGGTGTGATTCACGCACAATTTCACAAGATCTCTTTGAAATGGGGGTAAATGTTCTTGTAGTACAGTCAGAGGAAGGAAGACAGGGAAGGAAAAAAGAAAGAAAGGAAGAAAGAAGGAAGGAAAAGTGAGGCAAGGAAGGAAGAAAAGAGGTAAGGAAGAAAGAAAGAAATGGAAGAAGGAAAGAAAGAAAAAAGAAAAGAGGGAAGGAAGCAGAAAATGAAGGAAGGAAGGAAGAAATTAAGGAAAAGGAAGGAAAGAAAGAAATTAAGGAAAAAAAGAAGGAAGGAAAGAAAGAAAAAAGGAAAAAGAAAGGAAATGAAAGGTGGAAGTAAATGTGGAATGAAAGAAGGAAGGAAAGAAGAAAAATATAGAAGGAAGGAAAAATAAAAGGAAAGAAAGGGGGAGGGGGAAGCAAGAGAGTAGCTTCCTATGATCTTATTTTCAGCAGAGGAATTTCTCCATGATAATTGAATTAACTTTGGGAAAAGCAAGGGAAAGATAGCCACAGAAATGAATGTTTCAAATACCAAGTTCCCTTATTCCTTATATCCAGAATATTTTTTTGGTTTATTCCTTTTCTACTACTGGTACCTAGGTGGTGCAGTGGACAGAGCACTCAGACTGAGGTCAGAAAGACCTGAGTTCAAAACCAAGCACAGATAGTACCTGAATGATCCTCAACAAGTCACTTAACATCCATCTGTCCCAGTTTCCTCAGTAAAATGAGGATAAAAATAGCATCTGTTTCACAGGATCCCTGCGAGGATAAAATGATACATAACATTTCTAAAGTTCTTTGTAAATCTTTAATCACTGTATAAATGATAGTTACTATTATTGCTACCATAGACTTTAACTTTAATTACAAAATCTCATTGCCTCCAGCCTTTTCTTTTAGCTTCTCTATCCAACTTATAACAGAAAAAAATTGTCTTCCTCAATCAGGTAATCTGGTCTCTCTTCCTTTCAGAACCCACAGTAACTCCCATTTGCCATAAGAGCAATCTGAAGCTTTCAAGTAGGGACTGCTGCAACACTCTGGGTGGGGGGTGGGGGAGAAGGTAACTAATCCACACAATACATAAGGAAGATAATTGATTTTGTTAGACCTAGGATAGATACTTTCAGAATGAAATATTTATGGAAAATCTGGAGAATTGGTTGACTCAGGAGCCTTTCTAGCATGGGTGAAAGTAGGGCAGGTCAATTGGTGCTTTGCCCAGGGGAATCAACATTTAGATGACGGTGCACAACAAAGTTGAAGTAAGTGGAGATGTTCAGGCTAGAGAAGACTTATGAGGGACTTGACAGTTACTTCCAGGTATTTGAAGAGCTGCCAGGCAAGAGAAGGATTAGACTTATTCTTCATCACCCCAAAGGGCAGATTTGGGAGAGATGGGCAAAAGTTAAATAGAGGCAGATTTTGAATTGATATAAGCAAACACTCCTAATAATTAAAACTGTTTGAAAACTGGCCAGCCTACTCTTTTTTTTTGTAATTTATTTTTTAATTCATTAAATTGTTGGTTCCTATTTTTAATAGGCATAGTAAGAAAGGATTTATTACTTTCAATAATAATTGAGTATGGATAAGACAGTTTTTTTTAAACAGCACCCTGGTTGTGCAGCCAGCCTACTCTTTTTTTTGTTGTTGTTTTTTTGGAGGGCAATTGGGGTTAAGTGACTTGCCCAAGGTCACACAGCTAGTTTTTGTGTTAAGTGTTTGAGGCAGGATCCAAACCCAGGTCCTCCTGACTCTAGGGCCAGTGCTCTATTCACTGCACCACCTAGCCACCCCAAACCAGCCTACTCTTAAAGACATTTTCCTCATTATTCCCCTTCACATACTTTATGTTCCAATACAATAGGACTACTTATTTCCCCTCAAACCTTATATTTCTTTTCCCACTTCTATGTCTTGGCATAGGTTTCCTAATATTGCTAGAATGCACACCTTCCTTACCTCTGCCCTTATAATTCTTAGGTTCCTTTTAGAGTTCACTCAGATACCACCTTTCATGTAAGGGCTTTTCTAATGCCTCCAATTATTAGGGCTCACTCCTCCTTAGAATTATTTTGTATTTACTTATCTGTGTGTGGTGCTATAGCCTTTAGCAAAATGTAAGTTTAATGAATCCAGGAACTGTTTTCCATTGTCATGTCTTTGTATCTTCAGGGCTTTGCAGATAGAAGACTTTCAATAAGTGTTTATTTAATTAAATGGTTTGGTCCTTAGGAGATTGTAGGTTCCCATCATTAGAACTCTTTAAGTGGGGACTATTTGATAGGGGTACTGTAGATGAGAACCCTGTTCAGATATGAGTAGGAAGAGAATGGCCTTTGAGGTCCCTTTGGACTCTGAGATTCTGAGATATTTCCTCTAATGTGGATAGGGTAGGAAAAATAATTGATTTAGAGTCAAGACTTGGTTGCACTCTAGTCTTTGCCACTTAATCATTCTGGGCTTCTGCTTCTTCATCTATAAAATGATGGCCCTGGGCCAGAAAATCACCATCATCTCTTCTAGTTCAGACATTCTATGACCCTATGACTCTATCCCAAGGAGAACTTATTGAAGTTTTTAAATGGTGGAAAGTGTTAGCAGTAGCTGTAGCTCATCTAAGAATCATCAGGACCATGGATAGAGTTAGTTGTCAATCAACCCAACGTTCTTGTCCATGCTGCTATGATACCCTTGCAGGCCCTTCCTTATTCATAATTAATGGTTCATTCAGTATATCATTGGTCCCCACCAACTAGATCATGCTCCTTCTTTTACTAGACCTCCATTTTTCCCTCTTAGATCTGTTCAGGAAATAGCATATTAGTAAGCAGTTTAATTAGATTAAATTAAAGCAACAAGATGTAAGCAATAGATGTGTCTCAGAAATGGAAAACATCTTAAGTTTTCCCACACTACCACAGGATGGAGTCATATGGTACAGAAACTTCAATCATTACTCTACCACCTCTCCATGGGTTGAGTGGACAGGGGCTAGCTTACTGTGGAAACTTCTATTGACAACACCAGAATCTGGTTTATCTCCATTAACCACTGTAGATATAGGAGGGACCACGTGCAGCCATTTTGTAACTTCGGGGAGAGATCATTACCATGGTGGTTACTGCCCCTCCCATCATTCCTGTCCCTCTCCTCTCCCCTTTTCTCATTCTGTCTCTCATAGTCTTTCCAACTTTGAAAGTTCATTTCCAGAGCTGCTTATTATCTTTAATATATCTCTGAGAAATGATTTTTAGGATGTGTATATTCTCATCCCCAAAACTTCCAGGGAAATGTAGTTCATGGGGAAAACCTACAAATCCTTAGACTCATGCCTCTTATAGAAGGATGCTATCAGAAATTTCTCTTCCTTGCGTTCTTATCCCCAGAAATAAGTGAGAGATCCTTGGATACAAGGGAAGTGAATGGCTGCATTCAGAGTCACTTAGGCACACTCTTTGTTACCAGCTTCATATTACTTCATATTAAAATGAAGAAAAGTGGCATTAAGTAGTTTAACTTTTTCACTTTTCAATCATGCATCATTTGTAGAAGTTAAAGGAAGAAACAGGCATGACGTTCCCAAGCAGAAGAGCAGCATTACTTTTTTTCCTCTGTATACTTTTCTCCTGAATTCTCTGACCCCTCAGCCAGTAATCTCTCTTTCCTATGAAAATTTCTCATTGAAATTTTTTCATATCTCTTATGCAGCTTCACACTTTACTTCATATTACGTATATTTATTTTAATTTGTATTAAAATTGTCCTGCTTAATTCTAGAATCTTTTGCTGCCCCAAGTTTAGTGTGCACATAGATTAGGTAATCGTAATCACGTAATTATAACTCAAACTCTCATCCAATATATTCTCTATCAATATACCAGGTAGGAATTAGAAACCAAATAGTCAGGCATTTAACTGAGACAGAATAGCAAAGTAAGTAACAATGATAATCAAGCATTAGATTCATTCTCAGTCTACAACCCTAGCCCCCAGCTCCTTAGAGTGTCCCATAGATTACCATACTTTTGAGGAAGGACCACTCACCAGAAAACTCACCCGGCTGGGTGAAGGAAAGGGTTCTAATGTAGCAAGAACTCCTCTCCTAGCTCTCTCTCTCTCAAGAACTGACTGTACCTTGCTTGCTTCTTGGCTCTCTGTCTTCCTCCTCCCTTGGCATGGTACCTGGAACTTCTTTAGCCACTGCTACTCTATTCTACCCCCAGTCACCAGTCATTGCTTTTCTTCTGAGCTGCTGCTGCCATCTGCTGGAAGTGTCTTCTGCTGTCAGAGTTCCTTCCTCTTCCTTGGAGGATTATTGATATTTTTGTGAGACTGTCCAGGGCCAACATTCCTCAGGGGCTAATCAATACATTTTTAGCTCTTTTAGTAGAAAGGTTTCACCACTCTCACCAAACACATGAAAGGCCATCTATAGGGGTGTCAAGATTTTTTCTGTTAACTGTGTCCTCAAACCCCCTAGTGAGGACAAAATGAACAAATTCATGTCACCATTTTCCTCATCTTCAGGGGAAGATTGAATGCCCTCCATGGGACCCACAATCTCAGAGAAGTCTTCCTGTGGCCAGGGCTAAATCCCTGCATTACTTTTCATTTGCTCTTCAACTCCTGTCAGATCCCTAGTAGCTAGTGCCCAGGCCATGCAAATTACTTTGAACACTTGATAAGCCTCAGGAAAGAACTGTGAAACACAGGAGAGGGAAGTAGAACTGGTGATCTTTGCCTTCCTTTCCTACCATTAGGGGAAAGGGGTTCTTCCTGCCCCTTATGTACATATGTGTATTTATGTGTGTGCACATACATATACACACACATCTTTTTTTTCCTACTTTATTCAATTAGCAAAATGTCATCCTATTAAGAGGCATTCTGCTTAACAGTCCTTAACAATAGCTGGCACTCGGGACTAGCTATATGGAATAATGCATAATATTTCCTATATAATCTTACTCAGCTTTAATCAGAAGAGTAAATCTCAGTAATGAATGACTCCAGTGGTACAGGTTGGCTGATTTTGGGAGAGGACTTTCTCTTGTGTATAGGGCAGGACCCCCTAGGAGCTGGCTTTGGTATAAACACTACAGAATCTCCTTCATCCAAAACTAGCTCCTTCCTTGGAAAAGGTGTACAATTTCCACTACCTTTCAGCTCTGGATAAACTTGGAATGCAAAGCATACAATTTTGCATTTAACTCTAAAGAGGTCATATCTGAGTAGGCTAGGCTTCTGGCACAGAAGACAAGGCTTTAAAATATAGGTATTCTCAGGTTACTTCCTCTCACTCTACCCCCAACCATTGTGAGCTCTGATGGGTGAGCTTTCACCAAATCTTGCCCTTCACAGCAAGAACCACACTCTTTCTAACTCCCCTTTATTTGTCATCTTCCCCCATTAGAATGTAAGCTCCTTGAGGGCAGGCACTAACTTGGTTACTTGTATTTTTATTCTTGATATTTATCACACAGTAAATGTTTAATAAGTGCTCGATCTATTTATCCCCCATGAACAAAGGAGCAGAAATTTATCTCTTGTACCTCTAGCCATCCAGCTAATATATGTATGTATGTATGTATGTATCTATCTATCATTCTCCATTGGAGGAGAGCCTTTAAGATTGCATTTTGCTCTACTAAATCTAATATTTTTTGGTAATCAACAATGTACACAATGGGACTCTTGAAGGTGTGATGTGCCATACAAAATCAGGAAAGTCTGTCTGTTCCCTTTTCATATGTAAATCAAGGATATTTTTTATTTTTTAAGCATAAATGTTGTGCTGGCTATGTATGGTTTTGAATTCTGTAATACCACACTCTCCAAAGAATCAGAATTCTTGGTGACCAAAACGGCAATGGAGAGACATATGGTGGGCATAAGTAGGTAGCATATTTTCAACAATGCAACACATGCAAAAGTGCATGGATACACATGCAAGGATATCATCCAGGAAATGGGTCAGTCATGTAGCAACATCAAAGGCAATTATAAAATGTAAAATGACTTAGTCCTGGAGGAAGCTCTCCATCACATTCTCACCACACTCTCTGCAGGAGTGGGGGAACATGAACAATTACAGAGGATGTGAAGGAGAAGATGACTTCAGTCTACAGTACCAGAGGAAGCACCTATCTCAGTTAGATCATAGACACTGAAGTGTTGGAGTCACTTGTAGATGCCTTATTCCCCCCACTAAGTGGCAAGCCTCATGACTTCAGTATCTCTCATTAGGTGTACAAAGCACTGTCCTAGGCACAGAGAAGACATGAAGACAAATAAGGCACTACTCCTCTTGGAGCTTATGACCCAATAAATGTCACGGGGGATTTCCCCCGCACCCAGCTGTACTCATTTTGGATTTCTTTAACTTCGCTGTACCCTTGTGCCAGGTACGTTACCTTCTTCCAAGGCTTTCCTTTGTGTATTGTCTTCCCTAATGAGAGTATAAGCTCTTTGAGGGCAGAGACTATCTTTCATATTTGCATCCCCAGTACTTAGTATGGTGTCTGGTACACAGCTTAATAAGTGTTATTGACTATTGACTATAAATAATATTCATACCCATGATAATGTGATTGGCATATGGGGAACAGCAAAAGTGTTATCCAAGGTCTGGTGGAGTTATTATTTTTATTAGCTTTTTGGAGGGGGGAAGGCAGGGCAATTGGGGTTAAGTGACTTCCCCAAGGTCACAAAGCTAGTAAGTGTTAAGTGTCTGAGGTTAGATTTGAACTCAGGTCCTCTTGACTACAGGACTGGTACTCTATTCACTGTACCACCTAGCTGCCCCAGGAGTGATTACTTTTTGACTGAATCAGGGGATACTTCATGGAAGATATAGCATCTGAGATGTATTTTGAAGAATGGATAGGATTTCAATTGTCAGAGATGGACAGAGGAGGAGAATATTGGCAAGATTCCAAGCATAGAGAATCACAGGAGCACTGAAGGACATAATAAATTTGATTAGCTATTTTCTCAGGATAACATGGCAAACAAGAAGTGTTAGAGAGAGTCTCTTAGAGGTAGGTGCACTGAAAGAAGCAAGAAATGAGAAGTAATACCTCAATATAGTGGGAAGGAGGGAGCAAAACTCTAAAAAGCTGACAAAACTAAAAAGCACTATCTGGGGCCATTTAGTTCAGGGGCACACAGTTGGCACCACTGAATTATAGCAAACTAAGATAATTGCTATTTCTTTTGATAACCTTGAATTCAAAATGCTTTGTCTAAGAGATCAAGGAAATGGGTATACATTTTCAGAAAGATTTCCATCTGAAATGGTTGATTCAATTCAATTTAATGTAGTAAAATTCAATTTAATTAGTAAATGCATACCATGAAATTCAAGAATACCTGAATTCAAATCCTGGCTTATATATTAGCTGTGTGACCCTGGGCAAGTCATTTAACCGGATTCAGCCTCAGTTTCCCCTTCTATAAAATAATGATAATCATTTATCTCACTGGGATGTTGTAGGGATGAAATGAGATAACATATTTGTATTTTTTCTCATTTTTATTATTATTTTCAGACTGTCATACCAATTGCTGTGCCTATAAAGACAAAATGAAAAATAATCCTTTCTCAAAGGAATTTATATTATACTAGAGATTTCCAACATTTAAACAAATTAATACAACAATTTGAGGTGGTCAAGAGCACTGATTAGAGTTGTTTCTTAAATCTTCTTCTGCAATGTTTACAGTGTTATCTGTGTGAAAACTCCTGACTGAGGCCATTCATGATTTCTCTTCCATCCTGGGCTCAATGACCATGAAGGCAATGGAAGCAGGCACTATGGAGTGCTTAGAGCACGATCAGACATTGAGGATGCCAAGGTCATTCACTGTATCCCAAGCGATTGCCAGTATCTTGACTTTTGTCACTGGATTTCAATGATTTTGGGGGAGAGAGTGAAGCCAATGACTTCTTACAACTCTGCCTCACTTAAATCCAATTCACACTTGAGTCAAGACATCACCTGTGACATCATCAGTCCTCTTCAAAAATGAAGGATGAAAAACTACAGTGACGATTATTCCCTGGTTTCTTTGCTGGCACAGGTGCCGGGCCCCTTCCTTACTTGGCAGGAGCATAAAACTGAGACCCTGAAGGGAACTTAGATCTAGGCCATCTAATCCAACAGATGAGATTCAGAAACAGGAAGATGTTGGCTCAAAGACACACAACAAGTCAGAAGAGAAGGTCTAGAGCCCAGAACCTAGGGACAAAGTCAAATAACATTCTTGGTAGTACATGAATTAAGCTTTAGTTATCTGGAAAAATTACTTATGCAGAATGCCTCCTTCCTCAGATAATGTCTAGTCCAGCTAGGGAAGAAGAAGCCCATGTAGGTTTTAGTGCCTCGCCCAAGGACACCCAGGCAAGTATCACAGGTGAGATAATTTCTATAAAGTGCTTTGTAAACCTTAAAGCATTACAGAAATTGGACATGACTTTAATGAACCTCATGGTAAATTCAGGTGCAACTCCCTTTCTAAAGGAGAAAAATGAGAGTCAATTATTTTTTAGCATGTAGTTGAATATCAATCATTAAATCTGTAGTTTAATAAACAGAAGATCAGCATGGTATAGCCTCTCGGTGTTTTAGGATTAAACAAGTCGTTAGATTGAATTACTGAGTAATCACATTTTTATGATTATACTCTGTGACCCAGTGATCCTACTACTAGGATTATATCCTACGGATGTTATTAAAAGGAAGAAAAGGCCGATCTGTACAAGAATGTTCCAAGCAGTTTTATTTGTAACAGTGAAACACTGGAAATGACTTTATTACCAATGATAGGAGAATAGCTCAATGAATTGCCACATATCAATGTGATAAAATGTAGAAAATAGCAAATATGAAGAACACAAATATGAAAATATGAAATTATGTGGAGCAAAGAACACAGACTACAACAAGAGTTTTTAAAACACCTACTATGTGCCAGGCAATGGAAACACAAAGACAACAACCAAGCATTCCCTGCCCTCAAGGAACTTGTGTTCTTCTGGAATCAAAATGAGAACCTACCAATTGACCTGTGTTCTTTTATTTTAAAAAAGATAATGAAATTTGAATAGTGTGGTAGGTAGAAAAAAAGATCTGAGGAGACCCAGAAGCAAATACAAACTCACATGTCCAAGAACTCATCACTTAACTGCTCAGTGCCCCCCAGGAACCTGCCTACGAGTATCAGTTGAAGATGAGTTGCTGATCTCCATAGCTGGAAGGAATTTCCACAGGATTTTTTGACACCCGTGAAGTCATAAGTGTAGACACCTCCACTTCTCCTCAAAAAATAAAAATTCTTAAGTTATTAATAGACTTAGAAGGTCACAGACAAGAAAGAATTCATGAATGAGTTGCAATCTGCATCGGTGTAGATGATAGATCTCATAGAAAAATGTGTGTCATTGATTAAAACAATGAAAATAGAAAGAATAACCACCAGAAAACTGAAAGTGAATACTACAAAATTACAAAGAATAGGCAATGATTGGATGGCCTCAAATAAAGGATGTGAGAGGACACCTTTCCATGCTCTTTTGCAGAGGTAGGATATCAAAGTGCATATATTTTTAAATTTTTAAATGTATGGAGTAGTTTTTCTCTTCTTACTCTTTTTTTTGCCTTTTGGAGGGCAGTTGGGGTTAAGTAACTTGCCCAAGGTTACATGGCTAGTTTTTTTTGTGTGTGTGGGTGTTAAGTGTCTGAGGCCAGAACCGAACTCAGGTCCTCCTGACTCCCAGGCTGGAGCTTTACTCACTGATCTAGCCGCCCCATCTCTTCTTCCTCTTGCTCTCTCTTTTTAAAAAAGATTCTTCTTTATATTGGGACTTACTCTGGGAGGGGGAAGAGAAAGAATACCATGGGAAATTTAAGAAATATAAAAACAAAGGATAATGATAAAAATTAATTTTTTTGGAGGGGGGAAGGCAGGGTAATTTGGGTTAAGTGACTTGCCCAAGGTCACACAGCTAGTTAAGTGTTAAATGTCTGAGGCTGGTCCTCCTGATTCCAGGGCCAGTACTCTATTCACTGCACCACTTAGCTGCCCCGATAAAAATTATTTTTAAAAAGAAGCATATATACGTGTGTTTCCTTTTAGCACAAACAGAAAGGTTCTATGATTTTGTGGACACTCTTTACACCAGCACAGGTCACAACTTACCTATGATTTAGTATGGTCAGCCCTAGAGAATTGCCTGAAGCACAACCACTTTAAGAAACACTGACCAGTCACAACAGCTAGTAAATGGCAGAGGTGGGTTTTAACCCAAGCCCAGCACTCTCACCACTACCCCACCCTGCCTTTTCACAAACTATAATTAATTTGTGGGTTATGGTTTATATATAAAAATTTCTTTCCTCCATTGTTTGACTTTTTGCTTATTGGCAACAGCTATTATGTTTATAATAAAAATATTGTTTAAAAAGTAATTATTATTTTGATTTGGCCAGTCAGTGGCACTCAACTCTGTTCTTAATAAGTATGTAATAGATACTTGTTCAATGGAATTCTCTAAAGAACACTGACTAATATTATTCAAGTCAACAAACATTTATTAAGCACCTACTGTATGCCAGGGACTGGGGATACAAAGACATAAAGAAAGAAACAGTATCTTTTTCCTTCAAGGAGTTTTCATTTTATTCTTAAAAAGTACAGAAACCAATTTCTATCTTATCACCATAAAAGCCACTTGTTCAATTGACGTGGGAATATTGGCTGGCGGTGGCAGCAGCTGTGGGTATTATATCAGCTGCCATCCCAGGAAGTAGAGGTTTGACTGAGCAGTCCATAGGGACTTCATTTTTTCCCATCCCAATACTTAAACATGGACTGTAATCTACATTAGTTTAAAGCTGCATGACAAATCTGCCTCCTCACCCAGGGAAAGAAGGAGGCTGTATTCAAGGTCAGAATTCTGTGACTTTTGAAGTCCTGGAAAATGAACACTACTTAATGTTCAGTTTGCCACTGAGCTGAAAATAATAAAACATAATTTATAACATATGGTCATCATCCTCGTTTCTTGGCGAACAACAAGCTTTCCCACTTTCCATTCTAAATTGAGCTGGACTGCTGAAGAATAAATCATAGGAGAAAAGTACATTTCCCCTTTGTTAATCTGAAAATGCTAAGATTTATTGAAGTCTCTTATCTTGTAATTTCATGTGGTTTGCTTTTATCCATTCTTTTTATCTGAAGTACAGATGAGCGTCTAAAAAAAGACCTCTGTCTAATTTATGAGCAAACTCTGTTTTTTTTTTTATAAGCATGCTTTAAGAGGACATTTTTAAGCACTGAGCATACTTGGTCTAATACTGTCCTTAGCAGAAAAAAATAAAGTCATAACCAATAGGAAGTTTGGATGGCTCAGGGGAATTTATGGCTGTTATTGGTTCAATTTCAATGAAAGTGAAGGTCATGGACCCAACGATATTTCCATCAATGGATTCGAATTTCTTAAAAACAAACTGCTAGATGGACTTTTATTATTAGTTCCTAATAGGCAAACATCCATCATACACTTGTCACCACCTCTTTGGAAATCACAAAGAGCTTCAAGGAAAAAACAAGGATCAGGGCTTTTAAATCCTTTCTCATTACTATAGTTTTGACTTGAGATCCATTTCAGCGGATGTACACTTTCCTTTCTGTTTTATTCATGATGAACAGATAAGCAGCATAGCCCTGGGAAGGGACACAACACTGAATCCAACTATATAATTTTATAGAGGGGAAAGCTGAGGCCCAGAGAGGTAAGACAACCTACAGGAACACACAACTTCTACATAGAAAAGCTGGGATGCAAACCCACCTCATTAGTTATGTACCATGCTGCATCTCTGATCCAATCCTCCAACTGGAATGAGGCAATGGAGAAAGCAGGGAACTTGGGTTTGAATCCCAGATTAGTCCTTTAGTGGTTGTGTGGGCCTGATGAGCTTGTCTTGCCTCTTGAGCCTTCACCTGTGGTTCCTTCACCTATAAAATGAGGCATTTAGTGGTCTCTGTAAGATTCCTTCCCATTCTATGTCACGTATCTAGGCAAAACAGACAGGAAAACACAGCCTTATTATGATTATACTTAGGAAATGACCTCATCTTAAGATGATGGTGTCCCTTTCTAAGAGTATGAAGAGATTTAAGCACTCTGCTTCTCAATACTTGCAAGAAAACTAGTTAACTGGAATCTAACAAACAGGAATCTTTATTAATCAATTATTGTTGTCATTTCAATTGTGTCCTACTCTTTGGGTTTTTTTTTGGCAGAGATATTGGAATGGTTTGCCATTTCCTTCTCCAGTTTATTTTACAGATGAGGAAACTGAGGCAAACAGGGTTAAGTGACTTGCTCAGGGTCACACAGCTAGAAAGTGTCTGAGGTTGGATTTTGAGTTCAGGAAGATGAGTCTTCCTGACTGCAGGCCCTGCGCTCCATCCACTGTGCCACCTAGATGCCCACAATTAGTCAGACTTTTTCTATAATATATTAATAACTAGCATTTATATAGTGCCTTGAAGTTTACATATAATTATCCTCTTTGATTTTCACAATGACCCTTGGAGGAAGGTATTATTATCCTCATTTCACAGAGAGGAAATTCAGTCTGAGAGGTGAAGAGACTTGTCCAGGGTCACATACCTAGTATAAGAGGCAGGATTTGAACTCAGGTCTTCCTGACTCCAAGTCCAGTACTCTATTCATTACACCACCCAGTTATCCTATGCAAACTCTCCCCCTCTCTCCTTTCTTCCTTTTCTCCTTCCTTCCCCTCCCTCCTTTTCTCTCTCTCTCTCTCTCTCTCTCTCTCTCTCTCCTTCCCCTCTCTGTCTCCCCAACCTCCTCCTCCTTTAACTCCTCCTCTATTTTGGATTTATTAAAAATAGGAAATGGTTGTCTAAAATTCATCCTGGACTCAGTATTGATTCAGTTCCATCCCTTACATAGTCTCTATCTACAGATGTCCAATGAGGATTGAAGAATATCACAATAATCCTGACATGAAGGCATTACAAGATTCTAAGTAAAAAAAAGATGTTGAAATATTTATTAAGCTCTTTCCATATCCCAGGCACTATCCTAAGTTCTGGGGATATAAATTTAAAAAAAACAAACAAGAGAAATTGATCCTACCCTCAAAGAGTTGATATTCTACTTGGGTTGAACTCTATTCCCAAACCTCTCAAAAAGATTGTTCAATATTAGGTAATCCAGAAAATTTAATTAACCAGAATACTCAATTCTCTAAACACTCTGATATCTTAAGTTTTTGCTCTGAAAGCATATACCTTCCAATGTACTTAATATAGTCATACACTGCCTAATGTGTTTTGGGAGAACATAATTTTAGGTGAGACAATGCTGCATATTTTCTTAACAGCAATGTTATAATTAGGGAATGTATCTCAGGGCAGCCGAGAATTTAATCATAAAAAAAATTAACACTGATCTTTAGAGAGAACTTAGTTTTGCAACTGGTGGGAAGTCAGAGAATCTCCTGGTGAATAGGAGATTTCACTTGGATAGCAGAGCATGCATTGATGAGAGTGTCAATGGTGGCAGATGGCAGCTCAGATATGAATGGGGGCCTCTCTGATGACATTTGCAGACACTGTGTAAGATAGCTAAAGAATGCAATGATATTCTTAAAGGGCAGTAGATGGAAAGAAGGACGAATATTTTTCTTCCTTATAGATTCCCTAGTCTTAATTTTGAGATCTGGCTAGAGAAGAAGCCTCTCTAAACATAAATTTGGACATAATTTCTTTAAAACAGAAATCTATTGTTCACAGCTGGGAAAGGAACAATCCTTCTCCTAAATGATTTTTCCAGAATGATGGAAAAGTGCTGAGTCCTAGTCCAATATGGGGAAGGGAGAGAATAATAGGTTGGAACTGGAGTCTTAGGTGTTTTTTGGAAACCATTTCCCTCAAGAGATTTGAGGAATATAACAATGAATGGATCTGTATCTGTGGGCTCATAGATGGGCATAAGTTTAAAAAACTGCAAACTTTTCCCTCCTCCTTTCTGTTGTTACAAAAACATAGAGGCAAAGAAATTCACTTGGCAAATCTTGTTGTAAATAGAACTACTATTGAAAAAAGCATCTTATTACCAATACACTGTTTATATAAGATGCTTAACCCTTCATGACATTTTACAAGTCAATGAAGAACAGACTCAAACTAAACACCTCTCTTGGTCTTAGTACCAGCCAGTTGGCAAAATTGGGAAAGGGGAGTGTACATATATTTTATATATTTGTACATATTGTATTGCATATGTGAATATTATATATAATCTTGTTATATATACACATGTATAATGCTTATAATGAAGAGTTTGTGCTGGGCAGTGTGCTGTTAACCATTTTTTATTAGTGACCTGGACAAAGGCATAGATCAAAGCATGCTTGTCAGATTTACTGATGACATAAAACTGGAAGGGACAGCTAACTAATTGGAGGGCAGAATCTAAATCCAGGATTGGAAATTTGAGAGGGGGGAGCCAAGAGGCAGAGTAAAAGCAGGATCTTTCTTGAGCTCTCCCCCAAACTCCTCTAAATACCTATAAAAATGATGAAAATTCTAGAGCAGCAGAACCAACAAAATGACAGCCTGAAACAAATTTCCAAACCAAGACAACCTGGAAGGTTGAAAAGAAGGGTCTATTGTACCAGGCTGGGAGCAGAGCAGTCCTCAGTGGCATAGACAGGAGGGAGCAGACCCCAGGGGATTGAATCATTGGGAGATGTGGTGGTTTCCAGACTTCCCAAAGATCTCTCTGGGACTTGGATGAGAAGTCAGTCAGAAACCCAGCTCTGGGGTGGAGACGACAACAGGCAGCAGAGGCAAATACTTCCAGTTCTCTGCCCACAGATGGTTGGAGGAAATTAGAAGGGGATTGCAGGAATCTCTGCTGGAGGGGAGGCAGGATTCTCTTACTTTGTCCTGCTTGGATCTGGGTGGCGGAAGGAGCACTGGTATGGGGGAGCTTGTGACTGTGGTGGAGAGGGAATCCTCCTCACAGTTGCAAGGCAGAAAAGAGTGCTTGTGGTCACTCCCAGGTCAGGAGAGGAGTATACACTTCTCTTTTCATCATACCACCTTGGAAGAACTGAAAATTTACAGGTTCCTAAAAGTGTCTCTGAAAACAGCTGTACAATCCCCCGAAGCTTGGAACAGTTCATCCTCCACACTGGAAGCAGAGACCTACCTTAACAAAGAACTAAAAAGTCATTGGCTGATGACTAACAAAGAGCTAAAAAGAAATTGGCTGGGAAAATAAACAAAAAGAGGGGGAAAATCACACTATAGAATCTTACTTTGGTGACAAGGAAGATCAAAACATACAAGCAGAAGGAGACAACAAAGTCAAAACTCCTACACCCAAAGCCTCCAAGAAAAAAATATGAATTGGTCACAGGCCATCGAAGAGCTCAAAAAGGATTTTTGAAAATCAAGGAAGAGAAGTAGAGGAAAAATTGGGAAGAGAATATAAATCCCAAAAGAGCTCAACACCATAAAATTATAGTCCAACTTTAATAGAGATAACATTAAGTCTTACATAGTCCTTTAATGGAGTCAGGAAGACCTGAGTTCAAAACCTGTCCCTGACACTTACTAGCTGAGTAAGTCATTTAACCTGTGTTTTTCAGTTTTTCCTCATCTGTAAAATGGAAATACTAATAATAGCACTTAACTTCCATGTACAATTCAGATAAATATGCTTTATAGGATAAAATGAGATCATATTTATAAGTCAATTTGCAAACCTTAAAGTACCACATAAATGCTAGCTATTACAACTTGGATCTTCTTCACAAATACAGGATTGAGAAGATGTGACTCGATAGCATTCCTTATGGAAAAGGGTTTTTTTTTGCTTTTTGGAGGGGGAAGGCAGGGCAATTGGGGTTAAGTGACTTGCCCAAGGTCACACGGCTAGTAAGTGTTAAATGTCTGAGGTCGGATTTTAACTCAGGTCCTCCTGACTCTAGGGCTGGTGCTCTATTCACTGCACCACCTAGCCACCCCTGAAAAGGATTTTATTGGAATGAAAATGAAACGTTGACTATATTGAGAGACAGTGTCCAGGATGAAGGAAGTAATATTGCTCCTGCATTCTCCCCTAGCCAGACCACATTTGGAGTATTGTGCTCATAGTAGTGGGAAGCAATCTGGTGCAGTGGATAGAGCACTAGACTTGGAATCAGGAAGACTCATCTTCATGAGTTTAAATTCAGCCTCTAACACTTAGTAGCTGTATGACTCTGGCAAGTCACAATCCTGTTTGCCTCAGTTTCTTCATCTGTAAAATGAGCTGGAGAAAGAAATGCCAAACCACTCCAGTATTTTTTGCCAAGAAAATCCCAAAATGGGGTCACCAAGAGTCCGACATGAATGAAATGACTGAATAACAGCAAGCTCATAGTAGTTCATTTTAGGAAAGACAGACCAGCTGCACCATGTCCAAATGATAGAGATCAGGACAGTGGGGGTACCTAAGAACATCATGCCATACTAGAAATAGGTGAACTGTTTCTTCAACTTAGAGAAGATAAAATTGAGAAGAGATGGGACACCTCTCTTAAAATATTTGAAGGGTTATCACAGGGTTGATAGATTAAAATTGCCCTTAGGACAGTATTATGAGTAATAAATAGATGTCCCAGAGAATTATATTTAAGCTTGGTGTAAGGGAAAACATGCGAGCAAAATCACCCCAATGAGGAGTGGGCTGCTTCAAAAGATCATTGGACCTTGGATCTAGAACTACAAGGAACCTCAGAAGAAGTCTAGTCCATCCCCCTCACTTCATAGAGGCTGAGAAAAATTAGGTAACTTGCCCAGGGTTCTGTAGTAAGTAGACTTTAAATTCAGGTCTTCTGACTCCAGAACCAGGGCTCTTTCTACTGTGAATTTCTCTCTCTTTGGAGATCTTCAAGCAAAGATTAGATAATCATGTGTTAGGATGCTATAGAACGAGTTCTTGGTCAAGAAAGTCTTGATTTATTTGGTGTCTGAGTCTTTTCTAGCTCATAAATTCTGAGCTTTATAAGATTTCAGAGTTAGAAGGGAACTTAGATATAATTTAGTCCGACCCCCTAATTTCACAGAGAATTAAACATGTCTAGAAAGTTAAATTAACTTGTTCTTGGTCACATAAATAGCGAGTGGCAGAAGTCATACTTGGACCTAGGTCTTTTGACTTTGTAGCCAGTGTTCTTTCCACTACATGCCAGTTCTAATTCCTGTTCTTGCTATCTGGATCTCCTTTATCAGGCAGCTCCATGTTCCAAAACAGAGTTCCAGATATAATTCACTTTCAGAAAGACCACCTTCTTGATTGACTGAAGCCCTTTGAGTCCTGACTCTGGTCTTTTGCCCCAGTAATAAATAAGCTTGTGACTCTGCCCTTGTAAGTTTATAACCACAACCTGGCTGAGCCAAAATGGTACCTGGAGATTGGTTGACGCATGTTGCAGAAAGAAGCCTTTACATTTAGACTGTAATTTGATTGTGGAATGCTAATAATTTTATTGTGCAATGACATTTATTCAATCAATATCCATTCAACTGAAATTAATAATGTGCCTATGGTGTTTTTTGGTAACAATTTTTTTGTGTGGGCATACCTGCTGTCTTTTGTTTCAGCACCATGGACATTTTCCACTTCCTCCATGCCTCCCTATGGGGTTGGGTATAGTGGGAATGGGGAAGAAAATGGTGGATATTTCCCTATCACTGGAACTTTTTGTTAGTATTGTCTTAATGGAAAATTTTTACCTTTATTTCTCAAGACCTGAATAATATAAAGGTTCCTAAATTTATTTCTCCCACTTTCCCCTTCTCAAAAAAATTACTTAATGCCTCCTTGGAAATCATACAAACTAGGAAAGAAGTCTCAGATTAAGTGTGCAGTTGCACCCAAGGCTATTACCACCCTCCTGCATTTTTCCAGCATCTCCCAGAGTGTAGTATCACTCATTACTTCATTTTCCTGAATTTTCAGACATTTTAATCTTCTTAAGGAATCTTCTTTTTTGATTACTGGATTACTCCAAGGTTTCTCTTAAGCCCTACTTCATATTACCTCCCTTTATGCACTCCATGTTCCAGCTCTACTGAACATGCCATCTCCTACCTCTGTGCATTTTCCTAGGCTGTGCCTC
The DNA here is from genome assembly GCF_028583685.1 of Petaurus breviceps papuanus. NCBI lineage: Eukaryota > Metazoa > Chordata > Mammalia > Diprotodontia > Petauridae > Petaurus > Petaurus breviceps. Next base: position 835,031 of record NW_027185777.1, on the reverse strand, counting down.
ATGCTTGGGGTACCTTGGGCATTTCTACCTTTTTTTCTTCTAAAGATGTTATCTTTTTTTTTCTTAGATGTTATCTCTTCCAAGTTCTCTTGATCCCTGTAGCTGATAGGGTTATTATCCTCCTTACATATTCCCAGAGCATTCTGTTTAGATCTTGTCTTTGTTCCTACCATTTTCTACTTATCTTTATGTATGTCATATTCTCTCCCTTGTAATCTATTAGACAAGATGGCCATTGAACTTGATCTAAATCTATGATCTCTTTGAGTAACTTTAAAATGCTATATATAAACTCATTAATATCATCATCATCATATCCTCAGGATACAGGGTGGGGGCAAATATTATCACTAATATTACTAATGAGAAACACAAAATTCTATACTGAAATGGCTTTCCTAGTGTCACCCAGTAGATCAATGGTTTAAAATTTGGAGCATAGAGTTAGGGCCCTTATAACCCATCCAATCCAACCCTCTCATTTTACAAATGAGAAAACTGAAGACATTAAAGGTTAAGTGACTGGTCCAAGGTCACAGAGCTAGCAAAGAGAAGTGCTGAAATTTGAACACAAAGCTTCTGACTAATAGTCTTTCCCCTATATCCTGCTGCTTCTCCATGACTAAAAGATATCTTTTTCCCCCATGTCTGGTTCATTCAACAATCATTAAGCACCTACCATATGCTAGACACTGGAGGAGATATAATGATCTTTGTATTCAAACTCATTCCCTCTAATACTTGAAGCAAGAATAAGGTAATGGAAGGAACAGTAGGCTTGCTAAAAACTCAGCCTTGGCTGGAATTCCCTCCCAGAGCTTGGGTTAGAGTTCTTCTGGAGATTTGTAGCACTGTTTTCTCTTGAAATGAAAGGATGAATTGATCACTGTCCCCAAACCATTTTAATTTCTACATTTGGTAGCAAATGCCTCTCCAAATGAGAGATTTCACAGTAAATCATATTGGAAAAGGAGAGAGTTCACACACAGAGTCAAATAAAATTTATTGAAATTATGTAATTTACAGCTGACCAAAGCCTTAGGTGCAAGGATTGCTGAAACTTTCCAAGACTGTATCAGATGGGTATATGGATAGGTACTGTTTCAGCTCCAAGAGCTTTCTCTGCTAGTTTCTCTGTTAGTTTCCTTCACTTGATTGGTGGGGCAGCAATGTGATATTGTTATAAGAATCACCATGTAACCAAAATACCTATAAGTTTCTGCACTCCAAATATTTGAATAAAAATAAATTATCTGCTCCCTCTGATACCAGAGCTCTGTTTGAAGAATTTTGAATGCTCTAATTGGTTGACAAGACAAAGGAGAGAGAAAAGGAGGGAGGAGATTGAGTCATCCTATCGCCAACTTCAGGTCTATTTTCTGAGAGGTAGGGGCCTTGGCTCCCATGGCCTTGACTGAACACAGCAAAACATTCCCACAGCCCAGGGATTCACTCCTCTGCACAGGTGGCCATGAACTTAGAAAGATCTGTAGGACAAAGCAAAGGAGAAAGTTATGATTTGGTCTGTTTGTGACCAAAATTTTAAATTTAATTCTCCTCTATTAAAGCAGTTTCCAGACTCTAAAGCATATTACAGGTATAGTAAATAAGTTAGCAGTCATTCAGAACCTTAGGGTTCAGAGCCCATGTGACCCTGAGTAAATCACTTAACCTCTCATCCTCAGCTTCCTTATCTATAAAATTGGGATGATAAAAGGGATAATAAAATTGGGATGATAAATATCTCACCAAACAAAATATGTAAAGTGTTGGATAAAACTTCAAGCATTATATAGCTATTCATTATTATTATTAATAATATTTAATTATTAAAATAATTATATTATTAATAAAATAATAGTTGATTTTATTATTATTCTTAGTAGTAGTAGTAATAATTATAATGAATGAGATGGACCAGAAGGCATCTACTTATGTGTGTATGAATGTATACATTTTCTAACAAGCAATATCAATTCATTTACATTCACAAAGGAAGGATGGTACTAAAGTTACAAAAGTTCTAGATAGCAAACATTTCCTAATGAAAGGGTAATAGAATCCTCAATCCAGGCATGATGAAATAAGCTGTTAACAGTCATAATGTAGCTGTCTCTGACAGATATTTACTAGCTGTGTGGCTATAGGAAAGTCATTAAATTAAATGACCTCATCTTTAAAATGGTGACTATAGCTTTGATATTTAACTCAGGTTATTGTGAAGATCAAATGAATTTCTGTAAAATGCTTTCTAAACACTTAACTATACAAATGACTTATTATTGTTATTATCTCACAAAATAGATTCATAGGATAAAGAATTGACTAACCAATTGCTGATTTAAATGACATTTATAAAGCACTTTATGACCACAAAGCATTTGATGTATTTATTGTATCATGGCAACTTCACAATAAACCTGTGAAGTAGGTCAAGTGATATTAATTTCATTTTACATATGAAGTCATTAAGATGCAGAAGAATTCAATGACTTGACCCAGGTAATATAGTGAGCCAATGGTAGAACAGGAAGTCAAATCCAGATCCTTTGACTCTGTTTCCAATGTGGTTCTCACCACAATTGTGAAAGCTGATATAACTTATTCTCCAACTATTTCATGAATGAAAATTCTGTCTTTTTGGACTAGATTGTAAGCTCCTTGAAGGTAGATACGTCATATTCTTATTCTGCAAGGAAACACAGAGCATACGAAATAACAGTAAAGCAAGTATACTTTATCAAGAGAAGGTACTTAAAATATGAAGAGAAGACATGAAGGTTGATGGTCTGGTCCCACAGGGAAAGGGGTACCCAAACTAGTAAAGTTTGGTGGGTTTTTCTAAAGTTCTTATCCAGTTCTAGCACCAGGTACTGGAGCCTGGACCTGGGGACTAATACTGATTCATTCTAGTAGGAAGAGGGAAGATCCTTGGGGGAATTCATTGGCAGCTAGTTGATGCTCAAATTCCCCACTGGCAGGAAAGGGCTTTGGGGTCATTATTATAGGTCTTACTCTAATAGGGGGTTTTGACCCTCCCGGGATGCTTGGTTTAGTGGAGTAGTGGCATGGTGGTTAGCACAATGCTAGGTGTGAAGAAGTCTCTTGGTAAATATACATTGATGGACTGACATTAGAATGGAATTTTAAAAGGATAACATCAGGGACAAATACCTGTTTTGTGGTAGAATTGCCAGACTTAGGATTCATACATTGATTTTTGTAGTTTGGTGGAATGCCTTTGATGGACTAGTTCAAGAAAATAGGACAGATTATGAGATCCATAGGGACCTGATTTAAAAAAAAATGAATTGTTGGGGTGCCTAGGTGGCACAGTGAATAGAGCACTGGCCCTGCAGTTAGGAGGATCTGAGTTCAAATTTGACCTCAGACACTTACCGTGTTTCCCCAATAATACACTGTCTTATTATTATTATTGGACAGAAAAACACCAGAGGGCTTATTTTCAGGGGAGGGCTTATTTTAATGAACATTGACAGCAATTTTAATAAACAGGTAAATGTGAACAAAAAAAACGTACCTTTATTCAATAAGCAAATCACTGGGGAAGAACAGGATGACACGCTCACTGCTGCAGCTCTGATTGGATGCAGCTCGGAGTGTGGCGTGCGTTTCATGGGGGGGGGGGAACGGTGCATATAGAGGGTACCGTAATGTAGCGTGTAGCGCAGGGGATCACTTTTACTACAGTAGCAATCTCAATAGGGCTTATTTTCGGGGGAGGGCTTATTTTAGAGGAATCTTACACAGTAAGGGGAGGGCTTATTTTCGGGATGGGTCTTATTATCGGGGAAACACGGTAACACTTACTTACTAGACACGTGACCTTGAGCAAGTTACTTAACCCCAATTGCCCTGCCTTCGCCCCTTCCCCCCCACCAAAAAAAAAAAAAAAGAATTGCTTTCTATTAGGAAGCTGATCAGGTTCAAGGTGAAGGAAAAAAGAATCAGGTGAATTCTTTAGATGACCTCTTAGCAATTCTGAGGGGCAGTATGGCGGTAGTGGCTAGAGAGACAGCCTTGGGATTGGGAATCCTCAAGCTCCATCTCTGCACCATACTGACTCAGGGGCCCTCATCAAGTTATTCTCTCAGTATCCCTAGGCAATTCTTTAAGACTAAGGAGAAAGTCTGTCACTAGGAGCTCCCTAAACAGATTGGTCAAAAAGCAAACCCCCCAAACCCCAATTTCCCTAGATCATTCATGTCATAAAGAATTCTCCTCCTTCCCCACAAAAGAACTGGATGGTTTTGTTTGAATTATACCCACCATGGCCTCAACTCTCCACTTTTCTTTGCATATATAGATAAAGGTTTTGTTCTTTTTGGGATGCAGCAGGGTGTAACTTGCCTCATTCCAATGTAAAAACATGCATGCTGCTCTCGCTCCTCCTGGGAATATCTGTATTCTTTAGCCTAGCGGCTTCTGTGAATCAACTTAATTTAGATCTGATTTGAATTTCAGCATTTTCCAAAAGTGACACCCAGCATCCTATTTGAAAATTTTGGCTGTGCTTTCAAAGTCGGGATTTCCTCTGAGTGCTTTGGGGAAGGCTGCAGATTCAATTTGCATTGATTTTCATTATTATGGTTATTCAGCTGCTCCTCTGGATTCTAGGTTAATCATCTGGGAAGCAGGTTTTTCCATTATTGTTTATTATGACTGTCAGTCCTGCAAGTGAAAAGGAAAAGGGAAGCTTAGTTGATAGACATGTTAAGGAGCTTTAAAAAATACTTTGTTTCATTTATAGTTGAGAAATAATTGAGATATGATCAAGCTTTGGCTGAACTGTACCTAAGGTGGGGTGACTGGGGCTTTGCCAAATTTAGAGGGCACTAACAGTACTCGTCACTGGAGAAGGAAATGGCGAACCATTTTACTATCTTTGCCAAGAAAACCCCATGGACAATACTGGCACAATATCATCTGGGGTCATAATGAGTCGGATATGACTGAATGACTGAACAGTAGCAGTACTTGTGGGCCTTTAGCAGGTCGGAACTTGTCACTTATCTAGCAAGATTATTAAATAAAATGGCAAGCTATCAGATGGCTCTTTGTCCTCCCAGAGGCTATTCTTTAGAAAACAGAGGTGGGGAACCTGGGGCCTCAAGGCCACATGTGGCCTTCTAGGTCCTTGGGTGCAGCCTTTTGACAGAGTCCAATTTTTACAGAATAAATCCTTTTATTAAGGGGATTTGTTCTGTGAAGTTTGGATTCAGTCAAAGGGTCTCACTTGAGGACCTAGCAGCCCTAGCGGGCCACATAATCTAGATACTGAGGGTTCACCAAGCATTTATTAAGCACCTACTTTTGAGGACTTCTTGGAAGGAGACAGGTGGTGAAGTACATAGAGCTCGATATGGTCAGGAAGACATGGTTTCAAATCCTGCTCTAGACTTTTCCTAATTGTGTGACTTTGGGCAAGCCACTTAACCTCTCTCTCAGCCTCAGTTTTACCACCTGTAAAATGGGGATAATGACAGTACCTGCCTCCCAGGGTTGTTGTGAGGCTCAAATGAGATAACCTATGTAAAATGCTTTGCAAACCTTAAGGTGCTATATCAACACTAGCTATTATTTTCTAATGGTTTGCAGCAAGCTGGGCATTTCTTTACTTCTAGTTACTCTTTAGTCAGCTCCACCTCCATATCAGTTGCCTTGACCAGCTGAGAATGGTCCCTGCCTGGAACCACAGCCTGGCTGCTCACATCACTTCCAGCATCCTTGGGACAGATCTTCTGGAGCGGGCTCTTTCTGTCTCTCTGCCTCTGTCTCCCCCCCCCCTTCTTTCTCTTTCTCTCTCTCCTCCCTCTCTCTCTTCTGTCTCTCTCTTTTACACTATATAAACACACACACACAGATAAGCTACTTAAGAAATTTATGAGTCTTAGAGAATTGCTGGAGGTACTAAGAGTTAAGTGATTGTCCCAGGATTACCTGGCCAGTAGGTAATCAAGGGTAGGACTTGAACCCAGCTCATCCTGGATCTGACACCAGATTGCTAACCACTCTATCATCCTGCCTCTCTTGAGCTGTTTTCTTAATTGTTCATTCAGTCAAATACTTTCTGAATGCCTACTATGGGCAATATTATGTGACACTGTGAACTGATAAAAAAGGAGCGGGGGGGATTAGGGCATGGTTTCCAGCACTGGCACTTCGGCTTTTACCTCCAAGGAGTTAACCATTTTTTCTTCTTTCTTTCTTCCTCCCTCCACCCATCTTTACCTTTTTCATTGCTGGGTATTGCCTTTTCCCTTCTCTCCACAACTCCCCTCCCCATTTTATCATAGATTAAACATATTCTCCTGAAAGTTCCAACCCCATCATTGCCCTCTCTAGAAGGATTTCCCCCTCCCCCCATTCATTCCCCAACACACATAGCAACTTTCATCATTGGAGCATGAGGATAAAGATTGCATTGTATCATGGAACACAAGGGCTGCAGAATGTTTTGCAGCAAAAACTTTGGGATCTGGAGAACAGATTTCCAGGTGGGGGAGTTTGGTAGCTTACCCTGTAGTCGAAACTTCAAATGCTTTTTTTGTCTTTTGCTTTTTCCTCTTTTCGTGTTTAATTTCTTTTAAACTTTTAAACATTAAAAATGTTATCACATACACTCACTTAATTTTACAATAACAAAGCCAATTAAGCATACATTTACAAGTACATTAAAAAATGAGTTTCTATGCAGTTTGTTATTTCCTCTGTACCCTTTCTGCTCTGTTCATTCATATCCATAAATATGATGTATATGTTTTTTTTCTTTTACGATTCCCTTAGAGTTCAATTGAATGGGATTACTACATAAAATAAAAATATATATGCAAATTGGGATAAGTGGATAAACAATAACTAATATTTGGAGGGAGAAGCAAACTCTTATGAGTATAGATAAAGAAATTCATCAAAAAATATAATTAGTAAATGCATGTGTAAATGGTTTAGTTATTATTTAAAGTTAAGTGAATTATAATTTTTAAAGAAACTATAGTCATAATTTATATTATTTTCTTCTGGATCTAATTCTTTAATTTTATTTAAGTTCAATTTTTGTATTCCTCATACTTATATATGAGGAATTTTAATACCACTGTAGCTTTTATTAGCATTGTTTTCATAGCATTGTAGTCTTCCATTACATTACGATACTAAAGTTTATTCCAGGCAATTTCTAATTGTTAGGTATTTAATTTGTTTCCTATTCTTTGCAACTTCTTCTAATGCTTCCATACATTTTTTTTTTTGGAATAGCTATCTTTATTCCCCCCGCTTAATGACAACAATCTTAGCTAACGAAGTTAGTAATAGAATTATTGGGTCAAGGACAGGAAGGGACTAAGCCTGTGATTTCACTGGTTTAGGGAACTCCCTCATGAGAAAATTCCTTCTGCCAATACAGGCCTGCTCTTTCTCTACTACTTGGAATCTTAGAAGTTGCATAGAATCCTAAGAAGTTAAAATGACAAACATACATACAAACAGCATGGGTCAGAGTTGAACTCATACATAACATTTAAAGCTAGAGAGAAACTTGGACATCCTTCAGTCCAAAGGTGTCAAACTCAGAGTGGTAGGAGGAGGGGGCCAGATTAGACTTGATTATAAACTGTAATAAATAAAAATACAATGCAACATAGATGATGTTAACTTGTGGCTTTCTGGGCAGGGATCTATTTTTATTTGAATTTGACTTTAATACTCTTGTCCAACTTTCTCAGTTCCACAATGCCAAAATGCCATCCTAAAAGATTCTCCCAACTTGCAGTTCTTCTAGGAATGTGTTAGCATATCTGTTTCTGTAAAATGCTGCCATAATTCATTCATTCACTCAACAGAAAATTATTAAATGGGTACTATGTATAAGACACTATGATAAGTACAGAGTTATAATGACAAATAAAACAGTACCTGCCCTCAAGAAGCTCACATTCCTATAGGGAGGATACAATATAAATATATGCAAAGTAAATACAAAGTAATTTGGGGGTAAGGTAGAGAGCACTAGCAACTAAAGGTATCAGAATAGACTTCCTTTAGCAGAACTGAACTTCAAAGAGAGAGCTTGGGATTCTAAGAGACAGAGATGAGAAAGGAGACTGTTCCAGGTATAAGTCATGACTAGAGGCCTCATAAGCCCTGGGTTCACACAGATTGGGTGTGATTTGGGGAGGGGGGAAGGGAGCTGAACTCTAAAAGGTCAGTATCTCATTGAGTTTTTAAAAATCACTGTAGTTGTTTTTGTTTGATGGTTATGAGGTTGAACCTCAAAGTTTTTTAATTCATATTTTTCTATTACTGAAGCTGAATATTTTTTCACAATGATCATTTCAACATGAGTATCTTCTTTTGTAAATTATCTTTTCATAACCTTTTATCATCTATTTAACAAACTATTATCTTTGAATATTTGTAATAGTTCCTTATAACTTTTAGATCCATTTGATATTTCTTGTGTGGATGGTCAAATCAAACTGTTTTGAATGTTTATGGATCTCTTTCAGAAGATTCTTCAATGTTCTGCAACCAGTTCTACAAAAAGGAGCATCTGGAAGACCTTACCATCCACAAGGTATCCATATTTCTTCTAGCTGGACTCTATGCTGGATCTCTTCCATCACTGGGATGAACAACTCTGGTGAGTATATTTCTCCTTGCTTTATGCCTTGCCTGTTCTTTGTCTATTATCAGGAAGTTACTGAGTAAGGTTTTTTCTGTTGCTATAATTTGAATGGTTTTGATGTATTGACAGGAGGCACATTCTTGGATGAAAGCCTTTAAGATGGTATCTTGCTTTTCTGAATCAAATGCTTTTTACCTACAAAGTGGAAAAATAGTACCTATTGCTTAGATAATGATAGTTGGACAACCTCTAGACCTTATGCATTAGTATATATAGCTACGAAAGATGAGTTGAGTCTAGAATTTAAGAGGAGAAAGAAAGTACACTGGATTTGCCTCCAGGAAATTGCAAGGCTTCTTTAATGACTTCCAGTTTCCCATGGAAACAAAGGTCCATCTTTTTAATACCATAATAGCCTCTGAAAAATTAAAAATCAGTATTCATAGAAGGCAATGGAGAGAGATACACGGTGAGCATGAATAGGCTATAGCAAAAACCAGTGAGGGATTTTGAAGAGGAACAGGAATAAAAGATAGGGGCTGCTAGATGATACAGTAGATGGATAACTGGGCCTGGGGTTGGAAAGACTTGAGTTCAAATCCTTAGATTCTTCCTAGTTGTGTGACCCTGTCTACTTCAGTTTCCTCATCTCTGAAATGGAAATAATAATAATAATAATAATAAATACTTACCTCCTAAGGTTGTGAGGAGAAGGTGAGATTAAGGTGTAGGCAAAGCCCTTTATAAACCTTAAAGAACTATATAAATGTTATTATTATTATAAAAGAAATTTGTAATAGCAAGAGAAGATGTACTGGTCATGTGGTGATGGCAAGAGATGGCGGATAGATAGCGAGTGCCGGTATCCTTTAATGTCAGAGAAAAGCAAGGAAGGCATCCAGAATATTGAGTGGATACTCTCGAGATAACTTAAGGGAAGACATAGACAAGAGGCAAGGATGGATGGGTTGTCTTTGACATTGTTGACCACTTTTCCCCCTCAGGATCGTCATTCCTCTCTGGATTTTCCCAACACTACTCTCTGCTGCTTTTCTGACCTGTCTTCTGAGTTTCTTTGCTGTAGCATTATCCATACTATAGCCCATAACTGTGGGTGTTCCTCAAGACTTTGTTCTGGATCTTCTCTTCCTATGCACTCTCTCTTGATGATCTCATCAGCTCCTGTGGGTTTAATGATCATCTCTATGTGAATGATTGACAGATCTATAGACCTAGCCTAATCTCTCTCCTGAGCTATAGTCTGACATCATCAACTGCCTATTGGACATTTCAAACTGGATGTACTGGAAACTCAGTGTGTCTAAAACAGCTCATTATCTTTTCCTCCAAACTCAGGCTTCTTCCCAACTTCACTATTTCTGTTTAAGGTACCACTATTCTTCCAGTCCCTCACAATCTTAAACTTGGGGTCATCCTTGACTCATTCCTCTTCATCCCACAAATACACTGTTGTTCAATTGTTTCAGTCAGGTCCAAATCTTTGTGATGGCAAAGATATTGCAATGTTTGCCATATACTTCTTCAGCTCATTTTACAGGTGAGGAAACTGAGGCAGGCAGGGTTAAGTGACTTGCCCGTGGTCACCCACTTAGTATCTGAAGCCAGATTTGAACTCAGGTCTTCTTGACTCCAGGCCCAGCTTTTTATCCACTGAGTCACCTAGCTGTCCATGAATACAGTCAAGTGGCCAAATCTTGCTGCTTCTATGAATACAATATATCTTGTATCAACTCCTTCTTTTACTCAACATGGTCACTGCCTTAGTTCAGGCCCTCATCACATCTCACCTAGACTACTACTACCACCCACGCAAGTCCCCCCACTCTCATCCATACTCCATTCAACTACCAAAGTGATGTTCCTTAAGAGTAGGTCTGATGACATCACTCCACTACTCAATAAACTCTAATGGCTCCCTCTCACCTCTAAGATCAAATACAAACCTTTCTGTTTAATTTTTAGAGTCCTTCACAGCCTAACCCCCAATGTCTCCTTTTAGCCTCATTCTACACCCTTCTCACTTTACAATACAATTAAACTGACCTTCACTTCATTCTTCACTCATTGCACTTCATCTCCCTGGCTTCTGCCCTGGACATCAAGCACGTATTCTCTCTTCCTCTCCACCTTTTAGAATCCCTTGTATCAGAACATGACTCAAGCACTATCTTCTACATGAATGATGTCTTTCCTGATTCCCCAACTGCTGGTGCCCTCCCTTCCTAAATGCCCTATATGTCATTTGCCTTGCATTTACTTTGTTTATTCACATATATATACATATATATACATATGTGTATATGTATGTATACGTATATACACGTGTGTGTTATTTCTCCCAGTAGAATGTAAAGGGATTGTTTCATTTTAAAAATACATATTTATATTTGTATCCTCAAAGCTTGATATAGTGCCTGCCAAGTACGTGATAGGTCCTTAGTAGACAATGATTGATTGATCAATCAGTTGATTGGGGGATTTCAAAATCAATGACATTGCAGATCCATTTGGGTCCAAACGTAAGATATCAATTCTTAAATAAAATTTTATAATGCATATTAGTAATATGATTCAGGAAAAATATAAATTGTGTAATTTCATGAAAACATTTGCTACAAAAATACTTGTTCTACAATCTATTATTTTTGTTCATCAAAATTATGCTGTTTTTGTTGTACTTTGCTTTTTTATTTTTATATAAGCAGACCTGTCCTTACTCCAATAATTTCTTCTCTTTGTTTTATAGATAAAAATTTATCTACCCTTCAGAATGAAGATAAACATGTTATTGTTTCTCCTAATTTTTTTTAAAGTTCGTTTTATTATGCTTAATCCTGTAATCCAGCTGGAAATGATTCTGTCTGGCATTCAGTAAGAAGGGAGGATCTAGCTTTCCAAACATTTTGAAAACAGTAAAAACTTTTATTGCACATAGGTAATCAAAGACTAATCTTTTGCATGCATTTGGTTCTACTTCTGGCATTTCTATTCTTTTCAATTTAGGTATCTAGGTTTGTGGATAGAATGCTGGGTCTGGAGTCAGAAAGACCTTAGTTCAAAGTAACTATATGACAGTGGACAAGTCACTTAACCTCTGTCTTGATTTCTTCCTCTGAAAAATGGGTTATTTTCACCTACCTCCCATGGTTGTTTTAAAGACAAAAATGAGATATTTATAAAGCACTTTGCAAACCTTACTGTGCTATATAAATAGTAGCTATTATTATCCTACTAATATATATCTATATCTATGAACATATACACATGTGTATATAACTATGTGTCTGTAGCTACACATGTACCTACATACACATACATACACATATGTGTGTATATAGATATTTGCACTGTCCTAGACAGTTTTGATGTAGACAACTTTACAATAAATTTCACAAATGAGTGAGATGTCAAGTTCACTTTATTTTTCTCTCTCTTGAACTAACCCTTCATATTCCTGTCTATTTCATTTTCCATATATATATTTCATTCTGATTGTATCCGATTTTAGAAATAAAAACCATTAGCAATTTGAGGGGCATTGTATTAAATCTGCAAATTGATTTAGGGAATGTTATCATTTTTATTGATTTAATTTGTCATTCAACATTGAATTTCCCTTATTTAGATCTTTTATTTCTGTCAATCTGGTTTTATAATCAACTCTATGAAGATAAGTTGGTTTTTGTTATTTAAAAAATTGGCTTTCTCTTTTAATGTTTTCTTTATATTTATTGGTAGCCTATAACAATGAAAACAATGTAGTTTTATCTTGGATCCTATAACTTTGCTGCACAGATTGTCTAGATTAGGACTTCTTGTTGAAACTCAGAGATTTTTCTAGGAAAACAATCATGTTATCTAAATAATGCTATCCTGTCTACCTTTCCCTATGTTAATTCCTTTGATTTTTTCTTCTTCTTTTATTCATGTTTGGTAGCATTTCTAATCCCTTGACAAATAGAACAGGCACTCTTGTTTTGTACTGGATTTTAATAGAAATATTAATATTTATCCATCAATATAATTTCAGTTTTGGATTATGGGTTGTGTTGAGGGAAAAAAAAAATCTCTCTATGCCTTTCTTTTTAGTGTCTTTAGCCCGAATGGATATAATAGTCTGTTGGAAAGCTTTTCTGTATCTCTTGATATGATCATGTGAATTTTATTTTTTCTTAGATGATATGTATTATATTGGTTGCTGCCCAGTTTTGAATTAGTCTTCTGTTCATGGCATAAATGCACCTAGGTTTTTGTCTTAAAGAATCTTTTAATATATCATTGATTTAATTTGTTAATATTTAGTTTAGTGTTTCTGTGATTGATTCCCTTAACATTTTATTTTTAGTATTATCTTTACCAGATTTTAGGATCAAGGCAATATTTGCCTCATGAAAAGATATGGGTATTTCTTCATCATTCCCTGTGTTTAGAAATGGTTTGGTTAACCTAGGCATTTTTTTTTTCTTGAGAGTTTGGAAAATTTCACCCACAGAGGTAGTTTTATTGGAGTGATTAATTCACTGAAACTTTGTTTTTATTTGTTCCTCTGAAATTGATTTAGCTATTTCCTGTTGTATAGGATTTGTTTATTTGTGTGTTTTTTTAAGGAGCAATTAATTTCCTTTAAATCCCCAATTTTATTAGTATTGGGCTGTGTAATACTCCCTTGTGGTATTCTTAATTTATTTTTATACATGTTATAATCTCTCCTTTTTCCTTTCTAATTTTGGTGATTTGTGTTTTCCCTCTCTGAGTAAATTTGCTAGTGACTTAGTAATTTACTGGCTATTCAAAAATTAACCATTGATTTAATTTATGAATTTAAAAAAATTACTCACCCCTGCTTTTATAATTTCTCTTTTTATTCATTTCCTTTGGATATTAATTTGTTCCTTTTCTGCTATCTATAAGTACTGGCCTAATTTAGTTTCTTTTCTATGTAATCAAGGTTATAAATTTGCCTCTAACAATTGTTTTGGTTACCTTCTATAGATTTTTGTAATGGATATTAGTGTTGTCACTATCTTTTAAATATTCCATTCTTGTTTTTCTAATTCCTTAGAAAACCCAATTTTTATTTAGAATTAACTTAATTATTAATATATTGCTTTTAGTTTCTGTGTTTCCAAACATCTTTTACTTGTATTATTTCTAGTTTTAATGCATTATATTACAGTTTTAAAATATAGAACATGTAATTTCTATCTTTTAAAAATTTTTGTGGGAAAAGAACAAACACCTGAAAAAATTAGCAATCTTTGCTTCTTTCATTTAGTTCTCTCCATATATCTGTAATACTTACAGATTATTGACAAGTAATTTATACATAAATCCTTTGTTATTAATCTTTTTACTAGATTTGTCATATTCTGATAAGTCTACTTGTTACCTGCTATTATACTTCTGTGTCTTCTTATAATGCTGTTAGTCTTTCTTTTATGAATTTAATCATTCTATATTTAGTTACTCAGTCAATCAACCAGTATTTATTAATCTCCTACTATGTGCCAGGCACTGTGCTAAGCTATGAAGGTACAAAGAAAGTAAAAAAAATTAATTTCTATTCTCAAGGTATTTACAGTCTAATGGGGAAGAAAACATGCAAACAACTATGTACATTTAAGTTATATAAATAAAGATATATAAATTGGAGATAATTAAAGAGGGAAGGAACTAAGATTATGGAGGACTGGGAAAGGTTTTTTTGCAGATGGCAGGACTTTAAGTGAGTCTTGGTGCATGTAAATTAAATACTATTACATATTATAGAACCATAAAGACTGTCAGTCTTTAACTGAACAAAATTGTCCTCTACAACATACACAATAAATAGTTGTCCGGTCTATGCTGGAAGACCCTTTATATTCGATGTTCAATATTCTTATCTGCTTTAAGTAGCAATTTCCCTGCCTCTGCTTTTTCTTTTGGACTTACAGATTTTAGAAATTATACATAATCAGTTTTTTAATTTTAATATCTTTTTTGCATTAAATGCATTGCCTATAAGTAACATATTATGAGATTTTGCTTTTTAGTTTTTTGTTTAACTCTTTTCCATTCAGTAGGCAAATTCAAGCTACTCACATTTAATATCATACATTTTACATTAAAATTTTCTTCTTGAATTTAACACTTTTCTCCTTTTGCTATTAATAGTGTCTTATAGAGTAGGTAATTAATAATTGTTAAATTAAGTACTTTATAGAGGAAATAAACTCATTTTATTTTTAATAGCTATTTTAATAATTAAATCAAACTAGTGATTCAAACAAGAGTTTTCTTTTTTATACTAGTAACTTCACAATTATTCCTAGCTTGATCCTGTATTTTTAAAATACATGAATTTTTCTATTGGCATGACCAGTGCTTTTCTTTTCCCTCTTCTACTTTTTTTGGGGGGGAAGAGTTGAGAGGGATAGTTTATTATTCCATTTCAGTTTTAAGTAAACTTACCTTTCTTATAAGCATACTATATTTTTATTATACACTTAGATTTTTTTAAATCCTAATTTCTTTCTTTTATCAGAACT
Source organism: Petaurus breviceps papuanus (assembly GCF_028583685.1). Classification (NCBI taxonomy): domain Eukaryota; kingdom Metazoa; phylum Chordata; class Mammalia; order Diprotodontia; family Petauridae; genus Petaurus; species Petaurus breviceps. Next base: position 819,833 of record NW_027185777.1, on the reverse strand, counting down.
TGAATTTTTCACAGAATATATTGTAATATAATGACAAGCTTACAGTATCCTACTATTTTTGTTGAGAGCTTCTTGTCCTGATGATCTGAAGTTCTGTTAAGTGAACAATCTGACAATTGTTTATAGGGATCTTTTACATTGTGAACTTATTTCATTAAGTTCTCGGGGGTCTTAATTATTAAATGTTATTTGTTTTCAGATAAAATGTGAAGGATATTCAATCTTTAGATCCAATTTTCTGTTTTTAAGATTGATTTCAGTTCTTCTCTTCCTTCATGGCTCAGAGCAGGTGCTCCCTCCTCCAAGTAGCCTTCAGGGATCCCCACCAAGAACTGATGGTATACTATTCTTTTCTTCTTCAGATTTTCCATAGAATATTTTATCTGAATGTTTCCTTTGTCCCCTAAAATTCTCTGGCTTTTATTATAAACTGAGGGAGGGCAGATATTGCACCACCTTAATTTTACTCTCAGGAAACATTTAATAAATGTCTAGGGAGCTAGAGGGCATAGTGGATCAAACACTAGATCTGGAATTAGGAAGACCTAAATTCAACTCCAGTCTCCAACAGGTACTAAATATGTGACCCTGGGCAAGTCATTTAATCTCTGTTTGCCTCTTGTTTCTTCTTTGTTTCTTCATCTGTAAAAATGGGGATATTAATAGCAACTACCTCCCAGGATTGTTGTGATGATAAAAATTAAAAAATATTTATAAAGTGCTTTGAAAACTTAGAATTATAGAAATGTTAGCTAAAAAAGTTTGTCAAATGAATTTTGAATAAATTCCTGACCAACTTTGCTTCCAGTACATTTGCTTGCAGAAAAATATGGGAGAGATTTGAATAGCGTTTTGTGAGACTCAATTTGACTTTTCTTTCTTGGCTTTTTAAAAATTCTTTATTCATTTGTCATTTTGAAATTTGATAATCATCCATGTTGGAGTCTTGATTTCTGTATTTCTCTGCACTGCCATTCTATTAACTCTTTCCACTTCTGAAGAGAAGCCTGTTCTCATTCACTCTGAGAAATTTTCTCCAACTTAAAAAAAATAGAGAGAGTCAAGTTTCCCTTCCCTCCCTCCCCCACACTGTCTGGGTCTCTAATCAATTTAATAATTCAACTTCTAAGTTTGCTATTTTAACCTACATTTTCATTACTTAGTTTGGTTGTTATCTGGCATTCTGAGCTTATTCTTTGATTTTATTCTCAGTATGCATTTGTCTCATTACCATTCTCCCTAAACTCACCCCGCATACTATTTCCATTTCAAATTTCTGTAAAACAGACCACCATATTTCCAGGCATCTGGGTTCACAATCAAGGAGTCATTCTCCACTATTCACTCTTACCTCCCCTTCATTCAGACCCTTGTCATCACCTTTTACCTAGATTATTGCATTAGCCTCCTAATTGGTCTCTATGACTCTAACCCATCCCTTCTCCAGATCAACCTCCACACAGCTACCAAATTGGCAGTCTTATAGCACAAATTATCTCCCTCCCTAAAAAACTTCAGTTGCTACCTACCCCCTCTAGGATAAAATACAAATTATTTGAAACTTAAAATCTTTCACAGTCTGACTAACTTCCAGGCTAATTATATGTGCTTGCCTTGCAATCATACTGCCTTCCATCCAAGATGGTCTATTAGATGTTCTCATCTCCATGCTTTTAAATAGACTGTTCCCCATATCTGGAATCCTGTCCCTCTTGACCTCCCTTAGAATCTCCATTCCCTTCAAGACTCAGCCCAAGAGCTGAGAACTATGAGAGGTCTTTTCTGATTCCCACAGTGTTTAGTACTCCACCCCTGCAATTCTGTTATATTTATTTTGAATAATAGGTCCTTAATAATTGTTTATTGATTGATCAATTGGTTGAATTTCTGAAATGACCCTAAATATATAACAGTTGAGAAATAGATAGCTATGGCTTTCTGTCATAGACAGCTTTGTGGATCAGCTAGTTTAAAAAAAAAGGTTTTTTTTTGTAAATGGTGACCTGCCATGATGGCTGTCTAGACACATAATGTTAATAATGCATGCTAGACCACCAACTCCACACACCTATCCACTCTGCACACTCATTGTTCCAGATCTTCACTGTCTAGTCATGTCTTCATGAAGTTCTTCAAACAGATAGCATTCCACATCTCGGTGAATGTATTTTTAGGAAGCTGCTGTTTTATAGAGTTCCCTAAACCACATATGGTCGACAAATATTTCCATAGGAAGAATGAATAGGTATTTCAGTCTCCTCTACCCTCGTTAAATGCTAGATTTCTCTTTAATACTTGAAGCTCAACTGAATGTGAAAAAAATGACCCTTCAACGATGAGGAAGATTTTCCACAATCCCAAGCTCCTTACCTCATTAGGTTCTGCAAGTGATATTTACTCATCCAAGGAATGGTTTCCCAACTAACCGACAGGTCCTTACCCTGTGAATCCCAAGAGAGTGTTATATGATCCAGTGGGTATAATTCATTTAAAAGATTTTTGTCATTTCATTCCAAATAATGGCTCCAAAGTGAGTTTACTTATCGATAAGATCAAAAGATGACCAAGGGAATAGCATCCCATCAGCCATTCTCTTCCCTATCATCTGCCAAGAAATGTCTTTTGCTTTATGTTTGTTTCTATAACACAAACCACATAGAAACCAAATGACTTGATTTTTATTTCCATTTCTCTAGGCAACAAACCAATTTTTTCTGTTTCCTTGGACACCAAATTGTACAACAGCAGCTTAGAGGAGCCTGAGGTCCTTGGTGTAAAATTGCTATCTGGTGGGGAGCAGTATAATACTGGGACTCCCACAAAGTCTCTCTTTGGGAGCTCATGCAGTATGATAACATACTTCTTGGACAGTATCAAGCTTCAGGGATGACTACTTTACCAGATCCTTAATCTGTCGTTGTTTACAAAAAAGCACCAGACTCTGACCTGGAAATTGAATACTTAAATGACCTCCAAGAACAGGCAAAGTCAATGAGAACAAAAAGGGTGAAGATGAGATCCATCTGCCTTCCATTTGACTAAAGAAAGTGAGGCCAACCAGTCAATCAAAGAAGCATTTAGTAAGCACTTATGATGTATATTCACTAGCAATGGGAGCCTTACTCATTGAACACAAAGGGAATTCAAATGGTTTAGTGAGCTTTTATGGAAAGATCAGCATTCATTCAGAGCTAGAAGGGACCTTCGAGATCTTGTCAAAACCCCTTATGTTACAAATGAGGAAACTGAGGCCCAGAAAGATGAAGCGATTTATTCAAAGTCATGTGGTGGTGAATAGGAGAATCAGAATTCAAACCTAAGACTACTGGCTTAAGAACAAACATTAACTAAACTCAGCAATAGAGAAGATGCAAAGATGGGCTAAACATAGACTCTTCTGGTACGAACCTAATACTTTAGCCTTTAGCAATAGCTAAAAATGTTTGTATATCAATATACTATGGATTAGAATATGATAAGTACAAAATGGAATACAAAGTGGCATGAAATCAGATTCAGTTCAATTCACTGAGCAATTATTAAGCTCCTACCACATATGTATGAAGCACTAGGATTTCCCAAATGGACATTAGCTTATATTTCATAAACGAGGTGCATTTGAGCTGGTCTTTGAAAAATGGACAGGATGTCACTAGGTTTTTTTTTTTCACTAGGATTGATGTAGGGAAGGGAGGCATTTTAGGTACAGGGGACACAACAAGTTTTGTTGGGTTCAGAGCTGTGTAGGCAATGGAACTATGGAGAACATTATTCCATACCCCACTTTTGAGCTTCTTATTTTGGTTGAGAGGTAAACTCTATTGGTTTGTGTCCCAGGTATAAACCTCTGAAGCAAAGATGTTAAAGCCAGTGACTTGGCTTCAGTGGACAGTCCATGACCCCCTCCTGTCTTTCAAGTATTCTTACACCTTACTGCCCAACAGGTACTCTTTGGTCCAGTGATGCTGGCATGGAGACACTCTGTCTCTCAGCTCTGGGCATTCCTTTGGTTGTCCTGCATTCCTGGAATGCTTTCTTTCCTCCTCTCCAACTACCAACCTCCCTGTCTTCCTTTAAACCCCAACTAAAATCCTACCTTCTATAGGAAATCTTCCCCAATTCCTCTTGATTCCAGAACCTTCTCTCTGTTAATCATGTATTTATCCTGTATATAGCTTGTTTTGTGTATATGTGTTTTGCATTTTGTTTCTCACATTAGATTGTAAGTTTCTTGAGGGCAGGGACTGTCCTTTGTCTCTTTTTGTATCCCCAGCACTTAGTACAGTGCCTGGCACATAGTAGGTGCTTAATAAATGTTTATTAACTGGATGATTGATTTAGGGGTGCAATTCTGCATAAGAAGATTCTCATCAAATAAACGGAACACTCATGAAATCTCAAAGTAATATTAGAAGTCTGAGGAGCTAAATGGCTTTTATATAGTGGAAATCTTTGCCTTTCTTGTGCAAATTTACTTGTTTTCAAATGAATTCTCTGGAGGATTTCTACAGAGACCAGTGGTAGGAAAACAGAGAAAGCGTATTTTCTGAAAGGCTTTTGTTTTTATTATTTCTAGGAATTTCAGATTGAAGATATAAAAAAGGACATTTCAAAACTTTTAGATCTACAATTTCTCTTGAGTCAAATCACAGTCCCTCCTTGTTTTATTTCATAGGGAGAGAGATTGGACTTGTGATTTCATCGGGTTAAGGGAACTCTCTAGTGAGGAAACTCCCCCTATTAATGCAGCTAAGTACCTTCTCTGAAACTCCAAATCTTAGGATGTTGCCTGGGGCAATGGAGGTTAAGTGACTTGCCCAGGTCATACAGAAAGTATGTATCAGAAGCAAGACTTGAACCCAGGTCAACCTGGCTCTGAGGCCAACTTTCTGTCCACTACCTAATGCTGCTGAGAGAGCAGACTCCTTTTTTTGTGTCATGGACCCCATTAGCTGTCTAGTAAATGAATGAATGAAAGAAACATTTAGATGTGCAAATGCACTGGGTATACACATTGAAAAGTAAGACAGTCCTTGACCTCAGGGAGCTCATTTTCTAATGGAGGAGGCCACACTTAGGGCAGCCTCAGCTACAAGTCAGATGCAAAGGTTCCATGGTCTTTAGGGTGCTTAGTGAAGTCATGGATCCCTTCTCACAGTAATGTTTTTAAATGTGTAAAATAAAATATACACTGGATTACAAAGGAAACCAAGTTTATTGAAAATAAAAATATTATATTTTTAACTTCTGGACCCCTTGAAATCTATCCATGGACCCTTTAAATTCTCTTGCTCTTAAATGTCCATTTTGGTAAGTGGTATGAGGCACCAGATTCAAGATTGCCTTAGTAGGGAGAAAGGATTAAGCATTTATATGGCACCTACTATGTGCTAAGCACTTTACAAACATTACTTCATTTGATCCTCACAAAAACTCTGGAAGTTAAAAGTTGTAATTATACCCATTTTACAGTTGAGAAAGTTAAGGCAAAGACAGGTCAAGCAATTTTCCTTAATAGATTATGTGATGAATTTCTGAGGGAGTGGGAAGGATGGGGACAAAGATCATCACTTGATGGCTACTTGGAAAGTTACCCTTATTTCAAAGTCCTCATAGTACCATGAAATTCACAGGTTCAACTGTATTTTAATAAAATTTCATCAGTATTCTTAAAGCAATATTGTTCTGGTGAGAAACTTCTTTGAACTTAGCTAATCTGATTGCTCAATAAAGTTCAACACTGAACTTTCCAGCTTGGTAGAACCTACTAGCACCAATTGGCACCAATTTTATAACCTCTGAGAACTCAGGGTCACCTCCAAATCACAATGAGGCATCAGAATTGGACTTGAGCGGTGGGCTTTCAGAATGAGAAACATAAAATGGAATGCTGTTCTTGTTTACTTGTATGGGGTATGTACATATATGTGTTTATATATGTATGTATATATATATGTGCATACACACATGTGTGTGCAGACTTTCTTGGTATTGTAAAAATAATAAAAAATAACATTGTAGCATCACCTAATAATAATAACAATACATTCATATCCTCTATATCGTGCTTTGAGATTTGGAAAGTCCTTGGCCTCACCCCCACAATAATCCTGTGAGGTAGGTAGGGATGTATTATTATTCCCATTTTATAGATGAGCAGACTAAAGCTGACTTGCTCAGGGTGACATAGTTGGTTAGTGTTAAAACTAAGATTTAAATCTGTATCTCACTTGACTCTAAGTCAGCACTCTGGACACTCTATTATTCAGATTGAGAGTATGTTTTCTAATGTGCTTTGTTATTGGAATATACAGTACATGAAGAGTAAGATGGAGATTTGGAATGCTTCAAGAATCTATCTTGGGATGGCTAGGTGGCACAGTGAATAGAGTACCAGCCCTGGAGTCAGGAGGACCTGGGTTCAAATGTGGCTCAGACACAACACAAAATAGCCATGTGACCTTGGGCAAGTAACTTAACCCCAATTGCCCCCTCCAAAAAGCAAAAAAAATAATCTATCTTTACACTTTCATGAACCCCTCTGATTTTTTTCAAAACCTACCTTTTCTAATGAATGATTTGGGCTACAGTACCCAATATAATTCCTGGGCAATGATTAACTGACCAATATATACATATACACACATACATATGTACATACATAATACACACGTGTATATGTGCACACATATGTATGTAGGTGATACTCTTTTCTTTCTCTTCCAATGAATGCTCCACAGGAGGACCCCCCAAAACATTGGTCTCTTAACCTTGTATGGGTCTCACTGGCTCTCTATCAGTGAGTCCTTGCTCTGACATGATTAGACCTCCTCCTTTTCTGTCCTTTGATCTTTCCCTTTCCTTTTTGCACAAAGTTTATCATTCTGCCCCCTCTTCATGCCCATCATGCATCTCCACTTTGCCCCTTGGGTGACCTGCAACTCTGATTCTTTGGAAGTTGTGCTATTCCTCCATTTACAGCTACACAACGAACCTGGGTGAATATTGGTGTTGAAAGGATGAAATTTTGTTTCAGAGAGACATTTGGGATCATTGAAAGTGCTGCATGATTCTCCAAAAGCAATTCAGTCCACCCCACTCCTTTCTTCTCATTCAGTTCTGGGACCCGCTCCTTGAGTATTCTTAATGTCTGTCCATTTCTCAGTTCTTAGCCTCATCACTCTTTGGGACTCTGCAGTTTATCCTGTCTATGTCTTGTCTGCATAGGTGTCAGCATGTTGTCTCTCCAATTAGACTGTGAGCTCCTTGAGAGAAGGGACTGTCTTCTGTCTTTCTTCATAACTCCCAGTTCTTAGCACATAGAAATAATGCTTGTTGACTTCCCGAATGACTAAATCAGTGAGATGTGTATCCTACTGGACTCCATGAGCCTGTCTCAGTTTCCCCAGCTGCTAATGCCTTCCCTTCTCATAGTACGTTCCACCTACTCTGTGTATGACCTGCATCTCCCTAGTTTTTCATGTTGTTTCTCCATTAGACTGTATGCTCCTGAGGGCAGGGACTGTTTGGCCATTCTTTATATCCTCAGCTTTCCAGCTCTCTTTTATATCTGTATCAATATCTTCCCCCATTAAAATGTAAACTCTTCATGCAATAATCCCTTTGCATATATTTGCCTCCCTAGTGCTTAGCACAGAGCTTGTCACATAGGAAGTGTTAAATAAATGTTCAATCTAACTAGCGAGCAGGATAAGTTTTGTTAAAAGTTGTCAAAAATAAGACGTCCTTCAGGAGGAACTAAGTGAAGTTCCAGGGAGAGAGAGGAAAATGGCAATGTTTGGTAATCCAAGAGAAAAATAAATATAATGCAGCAAAATACAGGACCATAGCTTGAGTCACCAACAGAAGTATCATCTTCTGGATTACTTTGGACCACATAGAAATGTGAAGGCAAATTTTATTGCAGCCTGTTGTACTGGCTAACCATTGGCCCACAGGCTCCTTATCGGATTTGTCATAAGCCAGTCATAGCAATGCATACGTTTAGTCCTTACTACTGGGTAGGCTGAGGCTGATGGATACCTTAAATTCAAGAGTTCTGAGCTTCAGTAGAGCTAAAGCTGCTTGGGTGCTTGCATTGTCTGACACCAATATGGTGAGCTCCCAAGGAGTGGAAGGCTGCCCAAAGAACAAGCAAACCAGACCAGGTTGGAAAAACAGCAGGTTAAAGCTACTGTGCCAAACAATATTGGGTTTTTCCAGCCTGGATGAGATAGGAAGACTCAGTCTCAAAAAACAAAAACAAACAAAAAAGATTTGGGATGGATCTTTCTGTGAAGGTCAGATGGAAGTAATTACAGATGAATACATCGTGTAAGGCATTGATGGTCAACCTAATGATTTTACGTACTACTTCAATGCAAGTCTTGCCAGAATCACCATTAGAAATGTTTTTTTTCTATTTTTCTAGAAATAATTATTCTTCAGAAAACAAAGCATTCAAACCAAAGTACATTGTAAATACATTGTGTGCTAGGATGTTGCAAATTATTTGTATTGTTTAATGGAAGAAGATGGTAGACATTTATAAAAAAAATCAATTCTCACAATACATAAAGAATAACATTGTCCCTGACATGATTGGCAAGGTGTGTAAGAAAACTCATGCTGGAATATGGAAGAATCTAGTCTTTGGAAAGAAATCCAAGAGGAAAATTAATTTTTCCCTTCATGATGTAGATTTTTTAAAAAAAATTTATGGTTTTCCCTAAATACGTGTAAAAACAATTTTAACTTTCTTTTTTTTTTTTAAGTTTTGAGTTCCAAATTCTACTCCTCCCTCCATTTCTTCTCATCTCCCTGAGATGGTAAGCAATCTGATATAGGTTATATATGTTCAATCATCTGAAACATATTTCCATATTAGTCATTTTGTGGAAGAAAACCACGAGGGGAATTAAAAAGAAAACACGGAACATCCCAAAATCTTCTTTGCCCAGAATAAAGACCAAGTTGCTCAGAAAGAAACAATTTTCTATTCAGCCTAGGAGTAAGTACCCTGTGGCTAGCTAAACCATCACAATCTGAAATTTTCTAAGAAGATTGTGAGAATAAGATAATAAACTTATGGAACTAGAACTAAAGTGTTGGTCACTGTTGATACCTTCCCTCCCAATTACTTTGGTATTAAAAATCATATCTACATTCCTCCCCCAATTTTTCCAGTACCTTTCCTTTTTTTTCAGAAACCTTTATAACCTATCTCTCAACACTATTAAACTTGTATCCCTTCCCTAAGTATATTTTTATTTTTCCCAGTTGATCTGTCTTTATTTTTCTTTGTTTTTGTCTTTATTTTAGCATTATTTCTATTTCCTCATGCAGTGCATCAGGGGTTGTGATAGCAGAGCCCAAATGTAGTAGCTCCTCATTATCAGTAGTTATTATAGAAATAGATTTATTTATTTGATATATTTTTTGCCTGCATTTCTCCTTTTATCCTTAAATGATTGGTCTTGTTTAATTGGTTTTCTGCCAGTTTTTTCCCTTCCACTATTTCCCAATGTTTTATGAAACAATATTGTTTATATACTTACAGCAACCAGCAAAGATATTGCAAACAAGCTTATATTCTAAACTGGTGCTGTGTTGGGTGTGATATCTCTTTTCTTAGCAAGGAAATTGTGTTTACTTATTGAGGTGTTTTCTAGAGTCTTAATCTTCTCATTGTGATTTCTTTATAACTGGTTAAGCTTCTACAAGAAATAGTCATAGTCTGTATCAATGTCTATTCTTTTATCTAATTCTCATTTTCAGTATCAGTAGTTTGGTTAAATAATTGGTCCCAGCTATTTTACTTGCACATGATATCTTTTCATTTTTATTCTTTCTACTGATTCAGTGTTGGTTTTGATCCCTACTTTAACAAATTTATGGCATGACCGTTCTCAGATTGATGATTCTGAAATCGCTCCACAACCAACACAGTCAATATAAATTCTTGGTATAGTTTGGTGCTTGCTTGCTGTGGATTGAGCCTTCTGACTCTTAGTTAAGAAAGTTTTCAATACCCAGGTGTGAGGTTTTTGGGAACTTAAGGCTTTGGCCTCTTGTTCCTTGATCTTGAGCCAAACATTCCAACATACGGTTCACCGTCCTCCCTCATGTGCACCTTTGTATTGAAGTCATTGAGTATTAAAGCATATGTTGATCTAATCTTCAGAATCTTACCAAGTTACTGAATTCCATAGTCCTACATCCTTTTCAGTGGATGTTGCCTCATTTCTTGACTTGACTTGGTTTTCTGCTTAAGCTTTGCATAGGCAGAGCGCTGCAAGGCAAAATAACCAAGTATCCCATGAAATGATGTTTCTTGTTGTTTTTGGACACATGCTAAAACTCACTATGCCAACTCATTTATTTGCCTGTCCAAGCAAATTTATTTATGAGCCTTCCTTCCATTTAGTTTCAACTTTCTTAATCTTCTGGTTTCATTTATAAAAATAAGAATGCCAATATTGATATCATTCATTTCCTCCAATGTCATTATAAAAGGATCTCAAAACAACTTAGGAGGAATTATATTGCAGTATATAGTACTAAAATGAAATGGCATAGAGGCCTTTCTGGGAAATGAAGAATGTGTAGTCTTAATTTTATAATTTCAATAATCACAAAGATGAATACTTTTGGCTTCTTCAAAAGAACCAAGCAGTTAATTATATATACTTATGTTTTAGAACCAGGGTTTCCTGTATAGGTATTAGGTTTCCCCTAAAAGGCATCTTGGGGAACTTGACTAGCCCCTGCCTCCCTTGATGCAGTTACCTGGGTTATCTAAGGGTATAAAAAGTCCCACTCATGTGGACTCATTACCCTTCCGTTTGGTGTATTTCTTGTTTTATTTTATTTTATTGCTTTTTTGGGGGGGGGTAAGGTAGGGCAATTGGGGTTAAGTGACTTGCTCAAGATTACATGGCTAGTAAGTATTAAATGTCTGAGGCTGGATTTGAACTCCGGTATTCTTGACTCCAGGGCCAGGACTCTATTTACTATGCCACCTAGCCGCCCCTATTTGGTATATTTCTGAAGAGCACCCTAGTGATCATCCCTGCACTTGATGAACCTCAGAGGTGTTTCCATTTGAATGAAGGGGACCTCATTCAGAGAAGCTAGGTGCCACGGTGTCCTTATTGTATCTCCTTGCTGTGTTAGGGCAAAGTAAACCTCTTTTTGTTAACTGTTCAATGACTTGTACTGTTACATTTTGTCCCAACACCAAACCTGAGCAGAGTACTGGTATGAACCCAGCTCTTAATAGTTTAGAATGGCAGAATTGCACAAGTTCCCCTTCCCAATGTCTGAAATTCTATGATCTCTGGTTTTCCTTCTTCTCTCCTTCCTTCCCTCCCTCTCTCCTTTACTTCCTCCCTTCCTCCCTCCCTCCCTTCCTTCCTTCCTCTCTCCTTCCTTCCCCTCCTCTCTCCTTCCCTCCTCTCCTCTCTCCTTCTTTCCCTCCCTTACTCCCTCTCTCCTTTCCTTCCATCTATCCTTCCTTCCTCTCTCTCTCCTTCCCTCCCAAAACATTCATTCAAGTATTTATTATCTCTCACAAAGCTGTTTTGTATACACTTCTTAATTCTACAATTTTGTTATACTGTATAACATTTCATATGGGTCTTCTAATATTTTCTTGTTTTAGTGTCAAAAAATAATGATTAATACCATACTCTATAGTTTAACACAAGTTTTCAGAAAATAATTTAATAAAGCAGAGTACAATATTAATTTTTCTTCATTAGTATGAAATTTATTTTTCACAATATCATAAAATTTCATTATATTAATGTATCATAATTTTGTTCAACCAGTCTAACTGTTTAATATAGGGATGGTTTGTATAAGGCATTATCTTATGGTTGCCTTAATTTACACAAGAATATTTATACATATTTATTCAAAATCTGTAATATTTCCTTTTAAGTTTTTCTGTTCATGTCCATAGACTTTTGTTCCATTGGGGAATATGTATCATTAGTTGGATAGAGCTATGCAGAAATTCTTTATAAATTTTGGAAATCAAGCATTTATATAATCAAATTACTGCAAATCTTCTTCTAAATCTATTTTTATTTTAATTTTGGACATGCTGCTTTTTGTTATGCTTGCTCACTCTCACAATCTATACTAGAGACCAGTAATTTTGTTTCTAGTGATTTCTTCTATTTATTTGAGTAATAAAAATGCCAAAGTTGCCCAAAAAATCCTATTTGAGTTTTTAATGATTTTATAAAACATTTAGATTATTGATCTTGTTGGGGTTTATTGTGGCATATGCTGTGAAGCCTGGATCTAGCTTATTGTCCCTTTTAAAAATATATATAATATACAAATTGCTTACCATTTAAGTGAGAGGGGAAAGGAAGGAGGGAAAGAGAAAATTTAGAACTCAAATTCTGTAAAAAAAAAATGAATGTTAAAAATTGTCTTCACATGTAATTGGAAAAAATAAAATAATATTTAAAAGAAATATATCTATGTATATATATATATATGAATACAGACATATACACATATATGTATATATGGTTATCCATATTTTTCTAGGAACTTCTTGTTGTTGAACAAGATGATTTCAGGTTCATTTTAAGTGTTGTTTATCCAATATTAAGCTTTTATACACACCAGGTTCTATTTCTGAGTGTTTCTTTGCCACTTATTCCTTCATTCTTTTCTTGTCCCAGAGAGTTTTTACGATTTTGAATTTAAACTCTGGGAGTGCTGGTCCTTCTGCACTGGTTTTCTTTTTATAGTTCTAGACATTCTCGCTCATCTGTTTTTCCTTATGAATCTGTTATGACTATCTAATTCCGTGAGTCAACCTATGGGTTTTGCATTCAATCTCTAAAGCTGACATTTTAACTGGTTGACCAACCCAGCCATGGCTGAGAGTCCCTCTAAGTTACCTTCCATTTACATTATATGTGCTTATGTGTTGTCTCCCTCCCTAAACGGTAAACTCCTTGAAGGCAGGTTTTTGGTTTTCTTTGTATACCAGCATTTAGTACAGCACATGATAGATACTTAATAAATGTTTGTTGACTGACAAATTGAATAACTCCATTTGTTCAATTCTTCCTTGCTTTTTGTCAAAATATTTTTGAAGTTTTCTCCTTAGTGCCCTGAAACTACACACACTGTATTATTGCTGTAAGGGGTGTTTCTCCTATCACCTTCCCTTGCTTTGTGACTGCAGCATAAGGAAATGCAGATGATTTTTGTGGGATTATCATGAATTCTGCTACTTTATTAAGTCATCGATTACTTCCATTTTTAAAGCTCTCTTGGGTTTTCTAAGAATGCACTCATGTCCTCTACAAATACACACACACACACACACACACACATATATATATATTCATAGATACATCCTATCCCTCTAATTTCTCTTTCATTATTAATATTATTATTTTTGCTAAGAGTTTTAAAGTTGTCAAACAGGAGTGGTAGTAGGGAACATCCCTGTTCAATACCTGTTTTAATGGGAACACTTTCTAGAGTTTCTCTCTCTCTTTTTTTTGCTTGCTTTTGGGGGGGGGAGGGGCAATTGGGGTTAAGTGACTTGCCCAAGGTCACACAGCCAGTTTTTGTGTTAATTAAATTTGAGGCTGGATTTGAACTCAGGTCCTCCTAACTTCAGGGCCGGTGCTCTATTCCCTGTGCCACCTAGCCACCCCTAGGGTTTCTCTTTTGTATATAGGTGGTGCAGTGGATGGAGTGCCAGAACTGGAGAGAGGAAGACTCATTTTCCTGAGTTCAAATGTGGTCTCATACACTGTGTGACCTTGGGCAAGTCACTTATCACTGTTTGCCTCAGTTTCTTCATCTGTCAAAGGAGCTGGAGAAGGAAATGGCAAATCACTCCAGTATCTCTGCCAAGAAAACCTTAAATATGGTCATGAAGAGTCAGACACAAATGAAATGAGTGAACAAAAACAATCTTGACTCAGTTGTATAGCTCTAATAGATTAAAACTGTATTAAACTTTTGGGAAACCCTGCATAGTAACTCATACTTTTAAATAGTTAGATCTTTAAGCATATAATAAATGAGCCTTTTTATATTTGTAATATGATTAATTTATAAAAAGCTCTCTCTGCATCTAATGATATAATTCTGAACTCTTTATTTTTCCTATTGTTGATGTGATTTATTATATTATTTTCCTAGTATTAAAGCATCATTACATTTTGTTGATAAATCCTATTTGGTCATGAAAGATAATCGTTTTTAATGTATTGCCATATTCTGTTAATAGTGTTACTCAAGGCTTTTTGTTAATATTCATTAATGAATTTGGCTTGTAGTCCTCTTCTCAGTTTTGATTTTATTGAGTTTAGAAATCAAAGCAACATTTGCCTCATAGAAGAATTTAGAACTGGTCAGACAGAACTTTTAGGTGATGTCTCAAAACATATATTTATTTAAATTATTTTTATTCAGATAAATTTAATTAAAATAAATTAATTTAGATAATTTTATTTAAATAAATTTTATCTAATTTAAATAAATTTATTTAGATTATTTTATTTACATAATTTTGCTTAATTTATAATTTTAATTTATTTATTCTTTAAAACTTTTGGAGAATTCACTTGTGAATTCTTTTCTTTCATGCAGGGTACCTTCACTGGCCTGACTGATGACTTTCCTTTTGATTGGTCTGTTTTAATTATCTACTTTTTGTTTTCTTAATTTTGGCATTTTATAACTCTGTAGAAAATGATACATTTCTTCCATTTTCTCAAATGTATTACCATAGAACATGTATAGTAAACAATATTTGATAGTTTGGCCTTGGAATCTTTCTTTTTTCTTATTTAGTTTTCACTATTTTGGTTTCTTTTCTATTACACTTACAAATTGTTTATCAATTTCTTCATTTTTAAAGAAGCTCTTATGCTTATTTTTTTTTTTAGTTTTCAACACTTATTTTTCATAAGATTTTGAATTCTAATTTTTCCTCCTCCTTCTATACCCTACCCCGCCATCCCCATGCCAAGATGGCAAGCAATCTGATATAGATTTGTAAATGTACAACGGTGTTGAACATTTCCACATTATCTTATACTTATTTATGATTACAGTTGCTTAGATCTCTGCTTTGATTTTGGTCACTTCTCTCTTTCTGTTGGCTTGTGGTTTTTTTTTCTCCCTAAATTTTTAAGAGTTCAAATTCTATTTGCTAATTTTCTTTCACTTTTTTTAATTGATAAAAGCATTTAATTTTATGGATTTGCCTCTGAGTATTGCTTTGGCTTCTTCCTACAGAATCTTATAGCCGTATTGTCATTCTCTTGGATATAATCTACTATTGTTTTGTATTATTTGTTTTTCTCCTGTGGTTTTAAAATTTTCATTTAATTAAATTGGACAATTGTTTATAAATGCTTACTGCATGAAAAGTATGATTCTGGGTGCTGGACATGCAATGTCCCAGCCCTTGAGGGATTTAAATCCTCCTCAGTGATGCTAAATTGATAAGTTAACACAGGGTAATGTGAGAAGTGAGATCGAACTAACAAGTAAAGAACGGCTCCTGAAATTATCCTTGAAGTGAAGAAAGGATTTTAAAAGACATAGGGGTAGAAAGAGTACATTCCACGAAAGATGAATGAATGTCGAGATAAAGGAATACTATGTGAACCAGTTTGGCTGAAGAATTTGTAGTTTATACTAGAGGCAATAAGAAATCACTGAAAATGCTTGAGTAGAGTTAGTGACTAGAAGTGAATTACTAGAAGAAGGGACAACTATTAGGAGGCTATTGCATTAATCCAAACTTCAGGGGATGAGGACCTGGACTAGAATGGCCTCAAGAGTGGAGGGAGAAGGGGTGACCAGGTGGCTCAGCGAGTAAGAGCACCAGCTCCAGTGTTGGGATGACCTGGAGATCCAATCCTGGGCTCAGACACTCAGCACCACACCCAGAAATAATTGGCCATGTAAACTTGAGCAAGTTACTTAACCCCAATTGCTTAAAAAAAAAAAGAGTGGAGGGAGAAGGGGACAGATGTGAGACATGGTGTGGTCATAGAATCACCAAGATTTTGGCACTTGATTGGATTTAGGGGTGAGGGAGAATGAAGAATCATGAACAATTTAAGAGTTTACCTTATTCAAGCTCTTTCTTTATTTGTTCTTTTCTTATTGGTGCCAATTCTTTCTTAACTTACTTATTATGCATTTAGTTATTTGAGGCTATCTCATGGGATTATTTTCCCATCTCCATTGCTTCTACTACTTTTGCTAATTCATTTATGAATATTCAGCGACATTTTATTGGAAAGGCACTTTGCCCTTTTTAGAATTTTAGCTGATTTTATTTCCACCCTTTTTGGTGTTTCTGTGTTGGGGAGCATGGGGAGACTGACTCCCTTGGATTCTTTTATTCTGACATCTTGGATCAGTCTCTACTTCTCACATTTCTCAAGTTGTATTTTGTAGGTCCACATACATACCAATCCAGACCCACTGTACTTAATTTTATACCACAGATATGGTAGATATTAGCATGGAGTTGAAAGCCTTCTTGGGAGGGAAGTCCCTGTAACTGATTCTATTTAAAATAAAATATGAGTAATCCTATACTTACATATATCCCTTCTATAAAAATAGATGCTTCAACCCTAGCCACAGCTTGGTGACCACTGAACATTCTCTTTCCTTCCTAGATACTACCACTTAGGAATTCATCTATTTGAGATTTTTTTCTATGTATACTATGAAGCTGATAACTTTTTAGTATTCATGAATCTCATTAATCATCTCTTTTTAAATAAAATCAATAAAATGTTAAAGTATTGTTAGCTAATATAAGTGAAAGCTTCTTTCACGTTGAAGTGATTTAGAGAGGTCTGAGGATTTTAATTTGAGGGGAAAAAATGGGAAATAGCAGTGTATCTTGGGGCTACATACAAGTTCAGCATCTTTGGGTCAACATCTAATCAAAATAATAGCTTATAACCTCCCCCCTCTCCCATCAGATTCTTTCCTTTGACCAGATAAAATCAAAAGACACATCAATGCAAAGCAAAGGTTTTTAATTAAGCAGAAGAACAAGGTCAATAAGAAAACAATCCTTATATACACATCCTAGCACACTTTCCCCCCGATTACCATGCCACAAGTGAGAACATTTGCGGCTCAGATAACTCATGGTCCTCAGGGAAGATTCTAGCTGCTTCAATACCTGTCTCTGGAAACACTACATGCTACTTCCTCAAAGAACTGCCGGTGTCATTTGCAGGTCTATACCCTCTTTCTAAGATGTCACTGCCACCTGCTGCTTCTCCACTGAATAGTTGCTAGTCATCTTCTTTCTGACAGGGTGTTTTATGACTGTTTGCAAGCTTTCTTCTCCTAGCCTCACAGCTATTTCAACTTTTTTACGAGTCAGACCCACAGCCATGCCTAGCCAGCAAAGAGACCTTGGATCAGGTATCTTTTTTGATGACTTTACTTCCCCCTCACCAGAAACTCCACCAGGTCCACATGATATTTGGTTTGGGATAGGTAAGTATACTCCTTCCGATTTCCAGCATTCCCCTAGCTGCTAGTGCCAATGTTATGAAGCTAGCGCTTTACTTAACCACACTGGATTGGAGGGGTGGAACTAGTGACCTTTGTCCTACATTCCTGCAACTACATCCAAATCGTCATGCCCCCCCCCCAACGCCCTACGTCTTTGCACCAGCATTCCATAATGAACAAATTCATATTAATTCAATTCTGACCTTCACAAAGAAATATATTTCAGTGTGTTTTTGACAAAGAGACCATTTGGGAACTCTGGAATGGAGTCTGGGAAATCCAGGTCTCGGGAACCACACTCAGACTACATTAAAAATGTCATTTTTGACCTTTGGATCATAAGGTTTATTTCCAGCAGGATTTTACTAAGGTGCTCACTCAATTGGGTTATTGTTCTTCTTGAGCACTGTTGCCAGCCAGCCATGAGTTTGATTGTAGCATTAATTTTTGAGCGCTGAGAATTGTGGATGACAAAGTTTATACTCCCTCAAAAAAAAAAAAGGGAAAAATCATTTTGAAACAGAAAAGGATTTCGTTCTTTAAGCATGCCATTAATGCATGATTCAAGATGTCATAGCTTAGATGAGATAATCAAATTCCTTGGATGAATCAGCTGAAAGCAGCTGTTTCATTTTGGAGTGATCTAGAGATACATAAATCAAAGATGGTAGGCTTAAAGGGGGGAAAAGGGCAATGAAAAGATTATTACCAAAAATGTGTTGGAAAAATAAAAATCACTTCTAACCATATTAATGTTGATATTCATTATCTTTCAAATAAATACATCCAAATGCATAGCCCAGCTTCAGCTCTTAATTCCAAATCTCAATGCCATTCATTTAGAGAGTATATTTGAAACCTAAAGGAATTTGCAAACAGAGTGGACATTCTTTAAAAATCACAGTCAACAGAAAGTTTGTCCTTGATAATAGCAACTCGTGGTTCTGTGGTATCTTTCATCCTGCCCTCAAGAATCCATGTAAAGATGTTTTTAGATATTCATGGTTGTATATCACTGTCTTCATACCTCAGAGCGCAGATGTTTCAACACTCTGCACATAAAGCAGTTTTTTTCCCATGTGAAAATAGGTGCTATCCCCTTGCTCATACTCTCAGCTTTTCTACAAACAGCACCCTCTTGGCTTCTGGGCCAATGTTGCTAGCACAGAAAGATTGTTAATGCAGTCTTTACTTAAAGCAGGTTTTTTTTTAAGAACCTTTAAAAACAAAACACCTGTGTTTTCTGGCGGGACAACAATGTATCGGCCAAAATAACTCTATTTTAATGACTGACTGTGGTTAGCTAGCGCCCCATAATTCATTTCATAATTGGAAAAAAATGTAGCATTTGCTGACATCATCTGAGTACAGCTCTGGACACACTGGCCAGCGTGTTATCCAACAAAAACTATTTAATTTTCCACTCCACAATTCAGGAAGAATCCAGAAGTAGGGTATTCATGGACTACAGAATTTGGATCCATGTTCGGTATTTTAGCTCAAAATTTGGACAGGAAGGCTGGATATAAGTCGGGTTTCAGGGCAAAATTTGGTCTATAAACCTCCCACTTCCTCTTATGAAGACTGAAGCCAATCTGAGATCAGGCATGTTGGGCTCTGTAGGGCTCAGAGTCTTGAGCCTGAAAAAACAAAGTGAAAAATTCAAAGTGTGTGGGAAGGGTAGACTTACCAGAAATCCCATTTTTAAGGGATTTCCCTTTTAAAAACACAGAACACCCTTATTTATCTGGCACCTAGCCATCTGGATCTCTCAGTTATAGTCTCAAGAGCTGGAAGGGACCCTGGAAATATAATTCAACCTACTCATTTTACAGATGAGGAAACCGAGTCTCAGTAAGGTTTTAACTTAAAATACTTAAATGGTTATTTTTAAGGAAAGTGCTATAGTTTTGTTAGCAACATTGGACATGACTTATTTTGTGGCCTGTGTCTTTCTGGCATGCTCTGGATCAATATGGTAATATATTCAAGGGTCAGTAGAAATAATTTGTTAGTCTTGCTCTAGCATGCTAGCCCAAAAGTTTGTTTGGAGGAATCTGGTGCTTTATCTGTATTCAAAGAATGATGGCCAGCTCACAGAGAGGACTTGAGTTCCTTAAGATTCATGCATCACAGGCTGTTTCTTTTCTAGGCACGCCCCCTCCTTCTGTTGGTCAGCACCTCCCTTTTCTGGAATCCTCCAAATATGTATGCTTTCATGACAGAATCTTCTATGCTAGAAAATTTCAGTGCCCATGCTATACTCAGCTAGACCTCTTAGCCAATCCTGATGTTTTCCTGTCTGTGACATCAGTGGTGGGAAACAAATCAAAGATTTGCCAAAGGCCCTGCCCATCCTGCAAAGCAAAACAAAACCCTGGACCTCAAGTACTGCAGAGCTCTAACATGAAGCATGGAACGTGGGTGTTCTCACAAGGGCGGGGCAGTCTCTGGAAGGATCTTCAGTAGATTCCTTTTTCTTCCTGTCATAGCCTAGGGCTCTTGAGGTCTGGCACTTGCTCTGGTTGTAGTCTTCTCTTGTTGCCCCTAAGGCTTCCACCCCTGGGATTCTTAAACCTTTGGTCTTCCCTTGTGTGGATTCAAACACACTAAGTAAAGGCCTCTTGTTTTTAGCATCCTTGACTAGTCTTCACTATTTTAGAGGCTTCCTAAGCCCTACCTCCCAAATAATTGCAATGGACAAGGAAACTTCACTTGAGATTTCAGGTTAAATTGACCATGGCAATGATCCATCCACATAGACTATATGGCGATAGACCATATGGCAATTTGACCATAGCCCATAAACTTAATAAGTATTTTTGATAACTGCATTTTCATATAATTGGTTTCCTTTAGAATTGTATATATTTTATGTAATTAAGAGGATTATTCTTAGAAGGGATCCATTGGTTTCCTCAATCTGCCCAAGATTCCATAATATTTTAAAAAAAAAAGATTAGGAATGTCTCTGGTACAGAAACACATTTCAATTTCTCTCTCTGTACTTTACAAGTTTTTATATGACTGTGTTATATGAATTCTGCCTATAATAATTTCCCGCTCAGCTGGCTGATAGATTACAAAATTATAAGAAATTTATATAATATAACATAATATAAAATTTTGGGAAATTCTACACATGCATATACATTCACACACACACGCACACGCACACATACACACACAGAGAATTCTACTTCATATTAAAATAGAGTGAAACTCCCCACATTCCAAAATCTCTTCATTGGTCAGGTTTTACATTGCCAGTTTTTTCCCAAACACCTTTGCTTTCCTCCTCAAAATAACCAAGAATTTTGCACATAGAGGAAAAGTTGTTTTTGCCAGCGAGTGATAAAACATCTCCCCATGTGTGTGTCCATACATGTATGCTCTCCTTTAGATTATAAAGGCCTTCCAGGCAGGGATGGTGTTTTATCTGTATGCAAGGAATTATGGCCAGCTCACAGAGAGCACACTTCTCTCATTTACTGCTCATTTTAAGTTTGGAGGGAGTCTAGTATGAAGATGAACAGCCATTTTATCTTGAGGCAGGTGGGCAATTATTCTGTTTAGAAATCTCTGCAAATGCTGACACATTCCTTTGCACTTTTTAAAATTGATTAGCCAAAATTCTTCCATTATATTAATGAAAGAAAATCAAACAGAAAATATTTAACACTAGTTTAAATGACATTCTTCCAACAGGGCTGTTACAACTCTGGGCCCTGGCTGTATCGGGGACATTTGGCCTCCAGATAGGAACTTCCCTCAACTTCAACCTAGTCTTAGGTAGAGAGAGATACTCTTAAGAAAAAGTTCTTGAGTAGTGTCTGACACAATTGGCATTTTCAGAGCAACACCACACATTTCGCATCTTCAGACTGTTGTCTGGGACCTGCCTCTTGTCTTGAATTTGTGGAAAGGATTAGAGGAACAGGAGGAGAGGAAGTGGAGGCATTGGTGGCTTTTCCAAGTTGCTGAGAAGGGAAGGAAAGATACAGCACAATAGAGTGTGGGCTTGGTAGGATCTAGTGAGGGTTGGTTTGGTTTTTTTCAGGATAGGGAAGACATGAACATTTTGTAGGCAGTAGATAAAAAAGGATCAAAGACTGGATAAAGAGAAATGGAGAAACTATGCCATAGAAGGTCAGGAGGGAGTCAAAAGTCCATGTGGATGGCAAGAGGAAAGGCAGACTCATTAGAGAATGAAGTGAAGGGTAAGGTAGTAGAAAGTGAGGTCTGAGGGCCATGAAATAAGGAGGGGAGGAGAAGAGGGAATCATGTACCTCACAAGCTACTGGTGGAAAAGGGATATCAACTGAACCTGTGATTTCATCGCTATCAGGGAACTCCCAGTTGTACAAGCTCTCCAGCAATTCAAGTTCTCTGAAAATTAAAATCTGAAATAATTGCTTAAAGCATCCAGAGGTTAAGTGACTTGCCCACAGAAAATGGGGGAAGAATTTTTAAGTATCTCTGATAAAGGTCTCATTTCTAAACTTATTGAGAACTAATTCAAATTTATAAGAGTAAGAGTCATTTCCCAATTGATAAATGGTCAAAGGCTATGAATAGGTAGTTTTCAGAGGAAGAAATCCAAGCCATCAACAGTCATATAAAAAAGTCCAAAAAAGTAATGATTAGAGAAATGCAAACAGAAACAACTCTGAGTTTCCACCTCATACACATCAGATTGGCAAAGCTGGTAGACAAAAAAAAAATGACAAATGTTGGAGAAGTTGTGGGAAAATAGAAATGTTGAGGCATTGTTGGTAGAACCATGGATTGGTCCAGCCAGTTCTGGAAAGCAATTTGGAACTTTGCCCAGATAGCTATTAAATTGTATATACCCTTTGACCCAATGATATTCCTACTAGACCCATAGCCCTAAAGAACACAAAAGAAGAGGAAAAACATCCATAGGAACAAAAGTGTTAATACCAGCTCTTTTTGTGGAGGCAAAAGACTGGAAATTGAGGGGATGCCCATTAATTGGAGAGTGGCTGAGCAAGTTATAGTATATGAATGTAATGGAATATTATTGTGCTGAAAGAAATGGTGAAGGGCATAATTTCAGAGGAAGCCAGAAAGATTTGCATGAATTTATGCAGAGTAAACTGAACAGAACCAGGAAAGCAATTCATTGGATTGCAACAATATTATAAAGACAAACAACTTTGAAAGGCTTGGGAACTCTGACCAACACAAAACCCAACTCCAAATCCAGGGAACTCAATGATCATGCTTATCACTTCTATATAAAGGTGATAGACTCAGAGTGCAGATTGAGACTTTCTATTTTTTTTTTACATGGCAAAAGGAGGAATTTGTTTTGCTTAATTATACACATTTGTAACCAGGGATTTTGTTTTTCTTGCATTCTTAAAGGGGGTGTGGTGTGGTGGAAGGAAGAGAAGGTGGATCTTCATGAAAGTGAAATAGAATTTAATTTTTAAAATGTCACTTGCCCAGGGTCCCACAGAAAGTATCTGCTGTTCCATCAGAAATGAGAGTAAAGAAGAGGTGGTGAGGGATGATGTCAGAGGGTTGTTAAATGAGGGAGAGTAGAGGGCATTATGTACCTTATGGGGGTGGTTATGAGGAAAGTGTCTAACAGAAACTAAATCACTACAGAAGTATGAAAAAATTATTTTCTCTTTTCTTTCTTTCTTTCTTTCTTTCTTTCTTTCTTTCTTTCTTTCTTTCTTTCTTTCTTTCTTTCTTTCTT
>NW_027185777.1:773945-796539 GCF_028583685.1 Petaurus breviceps papuanus | reverse complement strand
CTTTCTTTCTTTCTTTCTTTCTTTCTTTCTTTCTTTCTTTCTTTCTTCCTTTCTTCTTATTTCATCCTTTCTTTCCTTCCTTCCTTTCTCCCTCTCTCCCTTCTCTCTTCTACCTTCCTTCCCTTCCTGTCTTCTTTCTTTTCTTCCTTCCTTTTCTCATTCCTTTTTTCCTCTCTCCATTTCTTCCCCTCATTCCTTCCTTCTCTACATCATTTAAACCTCTTCCACTGAAGTACCACTTCAAAGCCTCATTGTACCACAAAAGTATCCCTGAGTTCTCAACAGCTGTGCCAGCAAAGCCCAGGTCCTTTGGAGAGATCCAAAAAAGCTGAAAAGGTTTCAGGTGAGGTCCTAGAGATAGATTGCACATTGACTGTTAGATATTTGTCTTAATAAAGTCAGAAATACTTATCGCCAGGCTTGTCACAGACTGATTCATTCTTTGGCCACTGCTAACTCTCAAAAGTAGTGTACTAAGGGAATCTCCACACTGGTAAAGTCTCCAGGAATTGAAGCCTTTAACAAAAGGAAGGGCAGAACCTGGGCAATTAGGTATATGACCCCTCAACCAAAAAAATAGCTTTGTGACCTTCCCTGTCAAAGAATGATGGAGATCTTAGATGCTTGCTACAACCACAAGAGATATTTTATATGTAGAGCTTTAGAGTTTATAAAGTTCCACTTATTCACAGAAGTATCTCATTTAAGCCTAAGAGGTAGACAGAACAGGTATTGATGCCCTCATTTTACAGTTGGGGAAACTAAGGCTCAGAGAGGCTTCATAACTGCCCATAAATACCCAACTAATCAGTGTCAAAGGCAGGATGGAACCCAGGTCAGCCCTGCCTTGAAGTCCAGGGCTTTTTGCCATTATACCACCCTGTCCTTCAACTTCAACAACTCAATGGAAAGGTCCCTAAGGTCACACCTCCAAAGGAAAGTGGAATGCTGAGTTATTGGCTCAATTAAGGCTGCAGAAGCAGACTGTCAAAGTTTTTTATTTGAATTTTCTGAATGAGCTGTTCCCAATGCTACAAGTCATCAAAGTGTTGCTCAATCCGTTGTTTGACTTCTGTAGTAAAAACCCAAGTACATGAGTGCGAATATAATAGATTGAGAATAAAAAACATGTTTTGTTTTAAAAACTCAGAGAAAACAGAAAACTTTCTCTGTCTCTCTGTGTCTATGCCTGTCTGTCTGTCTGTCTGTCTGTCTCTGTCTCTGTCTCTCTCTCACACACACATACATCCTGTCCAAAAAACTTAAAGCAGGGACTGATAAACAGGGCTACCTTCTGAGTTTGCCAAAATGCACAGAGAGCTTTCAGATGTGTAGGAGTTTATCAAATGTCCTACTCAGGCTAAGCATCTACCTTGCTTTTATTCTGAGTTCTTAGAAGTAAGTATGTACCCTTTTTTTCACAACCATCCTGTGAAGTATGTAAGTACAGGTATCATCACTATTTTACAGAGAGAAAAATTGAGGCCCAGATAGGTTAGGTGACCTACCCATGGTCACACAACTAGGTAATATTGGAGCTAGAACTTGAACTAGATTTCTAAGACCAATTCCCCCTCCCACCCCCCACTACACCACAAAAATTGTCGGGATATATTTTTATTAATCCATCCTGTAAGAGTAGTTAGGTGGCACTATTGTGTATGGTTTGTCTGTTGTTGTAGAAGAGGACCATGACATAAGGGAGGTGATGATATGGCTTGCAATTGACTTGGATTTGAGTGAGGGAGGGCTGTGCAAAGTCACCAACCTCACTTTCTCCTCCAGAGCCACCTGAGTTCAGTGGCCAGATACCCTCAGGATGACTGGAGATGGCCCAGGATGAAATGGGAGATCCTGGCCCTTTTAAGCTAAGGTCTCTTGAGGTCTTCACTTTGAGTGAGGCAACACCCATTCAGTGAATAGGCCCTTTTAAGAAGTGAGTCAAGGGATGGCCCTTTTAATTAAAAAAAAAAATCAAACTAGTAGGGGAAGACCCTCAGGGTTGTTGCCCAAAAGAGAAACAGTTACTATTTACATTGGCTCTGAGCCAAAAAGTAACAATTAAGTGGTACTTGGGAAGGGACCTATTGTTGTCCAGTCCATGAGATCCAGAGTGAATTGGGTATAAGGCTTGGTCTCTGAGAAAGAAATCTAGCCAGCAAACCCCAAGTTAACTTAGGCAGCTTTCAGTCATCAAATTTTACCTTCCTTTGGGCAGAACACCCTCAGGTAAGGAGAGAGGAGAAGAGAGGAGTTGAGTTGCCCAACTGGAACTGCCATCTGGGCCTCCATAGTGCATAAAGCACCAGGCCTGGAGTCAGAAAGACTCATCTTTGTGAGTTCATATCTGACCTCAGACACTTCCCAGCTGTGTGATCCTAAACAAGGCACTTAACCCTGTTTGCTTCAGTTTCCTCATCTATAAAGTGAACTGGAAAAGGAAATGTCAAACCACTCCAGCATCTTTGCCAAGAAAACCCTAAATGGGGTTATGAAGAGTCAGATATGACTAAAATGATCAAACAACAACAAAACATACTCCTGCCCAATCTTCCTTCTGACCAACATGAGTGTAATGGGAATGTAAATTTGAAGATCTTCCCTGCCCCTAGGCTAAAGTGCACCTGGAACCTGGGGTGGGAGGCTTGTTTTTCAGTAGATACTTCTTGATTGGCCAGTGAGTTAATAAGGTTGTTACATTCTCTGAGCCAGGAGAAGGCTATATAAGCCCTGATGTGTAGCTTTGTTTTGGGGCTCACTTTGAGAAGTGTTCTGTGATTTGATCTGGATTCTGGGAAGCCGTTGTCCAGAGCCCCCTGGCTTTGAAAGCCAGATGTTGATTGGGTATGGATGTAATGGATGGACAGTTTGGAAATCTGTCTACTTGATATGTTTCTGTCTTGATAATTCTGCCTGTATACTTTGAAGTTCAGGGTGCTGACCTTTTTCCCCTCAACAAGGTAAATGATATATGTCTGACTGATTAAAGTAAGCTTGTTAACCCATTTTGAGTTGCTTTCCTTTATCAAAGCAGATCCAAGAACCTGTGTTGGCAGCAAACCCTGAGGACGCTTGGGGTACTTGCTGCCACAATGAGGGATGGCTAGCTGACATCAGAAGTGAATTCTGGGAACATAGACCTGAACAAAGATAGTTGGGTACCCAGAATAGTTTTAAAGAACAGTGGTGAGAAGGGAATGGAAACTCATACCCTTTTGAATAAGAAGGGAAGAAAAGAACCATTAAATATGAGTACCACCTCCCTTTCTTAATTTATTAAGTTTGTATCTTAGGGGAAATTTTGCTTCAAAAGCAGTTTTTACTTAGCTTATTTGAACATTATTTTCTTATTCCTTAAAATTGTATGGGATTCCTTTAAAAAAAAAAAAAAACATCAGCAGAGGCCCGAATGCTGACCCGGCAGTGTGCAAAGGCCCAGATGAGGCCTGATCAACGTGGAGGCAAGTTGACCCACCAACCACAAGGGCCACTGCCGGGCCTATCACCGAAGGGCTGGGACTGGATGGAGCAGGGTAATAATCAAATGCAGGGCCCCTGGCAGAGGCAGCAGCTGCTCCTGAGACTACCAATCCACAGCCCAGAAATTTAAAAAGCCCATATCTGGACCTCCAGGGACCAGGATGGCAGAGTGATCCCTGGCTGCTCCAATCTCCCCCTCTGAGCCTGAAAAATTAGTAATTATTGCCCCAGGGTAAAACCTTAAACAGTAAAGGCTTGGGAACCCTAGAGGAAGGGCATGACTAGATCCCTTCCTCAAAACAGGTAGAAAGCAGACTATAAAGACAAAGACTCTGGAGTCTTACTATCATGAGAGGGAGGAACCAAATTCAGAGGGAGACAGTATTTACTTCACACCCACAGCTGAAGCCCCAGCAGGGAACTGGTCTCAAGTACAGAAAGTATTGTTAGATAAGCTCAAAAGGAACTTTGAAAACCAAATTAAAGAGATAGAAGATAAAAAGAACAATTCTTTTAAAATCAAAATTGCAAAATTAGAAAAACATTACAATGAAGAAGACAGCTCCTTAACAAGAAAAATGTGTGATATGGAAAAGTAGCTCCAAAAACTAACCGAGGAAAATAATTCACTAAAAACTAGAATCGACCAAATTGAAGTGAATAACTCTATGAGGAACCAAGAATCAGTCAAACAAAACATCAAGAATGAAAAATTAGAAAAAGAGGTAAAATATCTCAATGGAAAAATAACTTACCTTGAAAACAGATCCAGGAGAGATAATCTGAGAATCATAGGCCTACTGGAAAATCATGATGAAAAAATGAGCCTGTACAACATCTTCCAAGAACTTATCAAGGAAAACCGTCCAGAGACACTAGAACCTGAGGGTAAAATAGAAATTGAGAGAATCCACAGGACACCTCCTGAAAGAGATACCAAATTGAAAAGTCTGTGAAATGTTGTAGCCAAACTCCAGAACCACCAGGTAAAGGAGAAAATACTACAAGCATCCAGAAAGAAACAATTTAAATATCATGGAACCACAGTGAGGATTGCACAGGATCTGGCAGCCTCTACACTGAAAGATCAGAGGAAGTGGAATACAATTTTTCGCAAGGCAAAAGAGCTTGGGTTACAACCAAGGATCACCTACCCAGCAAAACTGAACACATTCTTCCAGGCAAGGAGATGGTCATTCAACAATATAACAGATTTCTAGACTTTACTGATGAAAAAGTCAGAGCTCAATGGAAAATTCAAACTCCAATTATGAGATGCAAGAGAGACATAGAAAGGTAAACAAGGAAAACACACACACACCCTGTTATTTAACAAGAGAAAACTGTTTATAGACAAGTAGAGGGTATGAGTATAAATTACACAAGATGACGATTAAAAAAAAACCTTATTAAGGGTTACAAAGGGACTTCAATGGAAGAAGAGGAAAGAATGAAGTTGAAAAGGGCAAATTATGCCACACAAAGAGGCATAAAAACAATACAGCAGAAGGAAAGAAGGGAGGGAGATGAGTTTTATATGAGCCTTTCCCTCATTGGTTCTAGTGCAAGGAGGGAATAACACAACCAGTTAAGCATAGGACTCCATCAAGAAGCGACACAAAATGTATCATAATAGAGGGAAAGAGGGGAGGGAGAGGATCTTTGAATGATCTCTGTTCCTGTCACTCTTGGTGTGAAGAAGAAATAACATATTACATTAAGTATAAAAATATCCTACAGGCAGTAGGAGGGGGGAAGGGCTAAGAAAGAGGGGGGCTAGTTAGAAGGAAGGGAAGAAGTAAGGGGGAAGAAGAGGAAAAGGGAGGGGGGCTGATAAGAAGGGAATACTGAGGGAGACAGTGGTCAAAAGGAAAACTCTTAAGGAGGGGAAGGGAGAAGGGGAGAAAAAAAAGCATAAACAGGAGAGGGAATAGGATGGAGGGAAAGAGACAGATAGTAATCATAACTGTGAGCGTGAATGGGATGAACTCTCCCATAAAACAGAGGTGGATAGCAGAATGGATTAAAAACCATAATCCTACAATATGCTGTTTACAAAACAAAGGGATACACACAGGGAAAAGGTAAAAGGCTGGAGTAAAATATATCATGCCTGAGCCAAAGTAAAAAAAGCAGGGATAGCAATCCTTATCTCAGATAAAACAAAAGCAAAAACTGATCTAATTAAAAGAGACAAGGAAGGAAACCATATCCTGCTAAAAGGCACCATCGAGAATGAAGCAATATAATTACTTAACATATATGCACCAAGTAGTATAGCATCCAAATTCCTAGAGGAGTAGGTAAGGGAATTAGAGGAAGAAATAGATAGCAAAACTATACTAGTGGGGGACCTTAATCTCCCCCTCTCTGAACTTGATAAATCCAACCTCAAAATAAACAAGAAAGAAGTCAAGAAGGTGAATAGGATTTTAGAGAGGATAGGCATGATAGATCTCTGGAGAAAACTGAATGGGGATAAAAAGGAATATACTTTCTTCTCAGTGGTGCATGGCACATACACAAAAATCGACCATGTACGAGGACATAAAGCCTCACAATTCAAGGCAGAAATATTAAATGCATCATTCTCAGATCATGATGCAATAAAAATCATATGCAATAAAGGGCCATGGAAAGACAGATTAAAACGAATTGGAAACTAAACAATTTAATCCTAAAGAATGAGTGGGTCAAACAAGATGTTATAGAAACAATCAGTAACTTCATTCAAGAGAATGACAATAATGAAACAACATACCAAAATTTGTGGGATGCAGCAAAGGCAGTTATTAGGGGAAGTTTTATATCCCTGAGTGCACACATGAATAAATTAGAGAAAAGGGAGGTCAATAAATTGGGGCATACAATTGAAAAAGCTAGAAAAAGAACAAATTGAAAATCTGGAATTAAATGCTAAATTAGAAATACTGAAAACCGAAGGAGAGATTAATAAAATTGAAATTTAGAAAACTATTGAATTAATAAATAAAACTAAGAGCTGGTTGTATGAAAAAAAAACAATAAAATTGATAGACCAATAGCCAATATGATAAAAAAAGAAAGAAGAAAACCAAATTATGAGTATCAAAAATGAAAAGGGTGAATCTACCTCCAATGAAGAGTAAATTAAAACAATAATTAGGAATTATTTTGCCAAATTATATGCACATAAATTTGACAATCTTAGTGAAATGCATGAATATTTACAAAAATATAAGCTGCCCAGATTAACTGAAGAGGAAGTAAATTACTTAAGTAACCCCATCTCAGAATAAGAAATTGAACAAGCCATCAGTGAATTCCCTAGGAAAGAAACTCCAGGGCCAGACAGATTTACTAGTGAATTCTACCAAATACTTAAAGAACAATTGATTCCAATACTCTACAAACTATTCGGGAAAATTAGTAAAGAAGGAGTCCTATCAAATTCTTTTTATGACACAAACATGGTACTGATACCTAAATCAGGAAGAGATAAAATGTAAAAAGGAAATTATAGACCAATTTCCCTCATGAATATAGATGCAAAAATTTTATTTAAAATATTAGCAAAAAGACCATAGCAACTGATCACAAGAATAATACACTTTAATCAGGTAGTATTTATTCCAGAAATGCAGGGATGATTTAATATTAGGAAAACCATCAGTATAATTGATCATATCAACAATAAAACTAGCATAAACCACATGATTATCTCAATAGATGCAGAAAAGGCTTTTGACAAAGTACGACATCCATTCCTATTAAAAACACTAGAAAATAAAGGAATAAATGGAGTCTTCCTTAAAATAATAAGTAGCATCTATTTAGAGCCCTCAGCAAGTATTATATGTAATGGGCACAAGCTAGAAGCATTTCCAATAAGATCAGGGGTGAAACAAGGGTGTCCACTATCACCCCTCTTATTCAATCTGTCACTAGAAATGTTAGCAGTAGCAATTAGAGAAGAAAAAGAAATCAAAGGAATCAAATTAGGCAAAGAAAAAGCCAAGTTATCACTCTTTGCAGATGATATGAGACCATAAATAAATTTGGCAAAGTTGCAGGATATAAAATAAACCCACATAAATCCTTGACATTCCTGTATATTTCTAATGAAATCCGACAGCCAGAGATAGAAAGAAAAATCCCATTTAAAGTTACTGTAGACTATAAAATATTTGGGAATCTACCTGCCAAAACAAACCCAGGACCTATATGAACACAACTACAAAATGCTTTTCACACAAATAAAGTCAGATCTAACTAATTGGAAAAACATCAATTGCTCATGGCTGGGTTGAGATAATATAATAAAAATGACAATTTTACCTAAATTAAATTACATATTTAGTGCCATACCAATCAATCTACCAAAAAATTACTTTATAGACCTAGAAAAAATAGTAACAAAATTCATTTGAAAGAACTAAAGGTCCAGAATATCAAGGGAATTAATGAAAAGAAATGCTAGGGAAGGTGGCCTGGCTACACCAGATTTTAATCTGTATTATAAAGCAGCAGTCATCAAAACGACTTGGTACTGGCTGAGGAATAGAGTAGTGGATCAATGGAATAGATTGGGTACACGAGACACAGCAGTCAATGACTATAATAATCTACTCTTTGATAAACCCAAAGACCCCAGTTTTGGGGACAAGAACTCACTATTTGACAAAAACTGCTTGGAAAACTGGAATATAGTAAGGCAGAAACTGGGCATAGACCATTATCTAACACCGTATACCAAAATTAAGTCTAAATGTGTGCATGATCTAGGTATAAAGGATGATACTGTAAGCAATCTGGGAAAGCAAGGAATAGTTTACCTGTCAGATTTATGGAGAAGGGAAGATTTCATGACCAAACAAGAATTAGAGAGCATTATAAAATGCAAAATGGATAATTTTGATTACTTGAAACTGAAAAGCTTCTGTACAAACAAAGCCAATGTGACCAAGATTACGAGGGAAGTGGGAAATTGGGAAGGAATTTTTACAATCAGTGTCTCTGATAAAGGCCTCATTTCTAAAATATACAAAGAACTGAGTCAAATCTATAAGAATACAAGTCATTCCCCAATTGACAAATGGTCAAAGGATATAAACAGGCAGTTCTCAGAGGAAGAAATTAAAGATATCTGTAAGCATATTAAAAATGCTGTTAATCACTATTGATTAGAGAAATGCAAATCAAAACAACTCTGAGGTACCACATCTTACTGGTTACATTGGCTAAGATGACAAAACAGAAAAATGATAAATGCTGGAGAGGATGTGGAAAAATTGGAACACTAATACATTGCTGGTGGAGTTATGAACTGATCCAACCATTCTGGAGAGCAATATGGAACTATGCCCAAAGGACTATAAGTAATTTCATATCCTTTGACCCAGCAATACTTCTTCTAGGGTTGTATCTCAAAGAGATCATTGAAGCAGAAGCAAGATCCATATATATAAAAAATATTTATGGCAGCTCTTTTTGTGGTGGCAAAGAACTGGAAATTAAGGGGATGCCCATCAATTTGGAAATGGCTAAACAAGTTATGGCATATGAATGTAATGGAATACTATTGTGCCATAAGAAACGAGCAGATGGACTTCGTATTTACCTGGAGAGGTTTACATGAACTGATGCCGAGTGAGAAGAGCAGAACCAGGAGAAATTTGTACACAATTACAGACACAATGTATGTGTGATGACCAACTTTGATAGACCAGACTCTTCTCAGAAATGCAGGGCTCTAAGTAAACTCCAAAAGACTCATGATGGAGAGAGATGTCTACATTCAGAGAAAGAACCAGAAAGAACAGAGTTTGAATGCAGATTGAAGCAAATTACCTGCTCTCTTTCTTTTTCTTGTTTGGTCTGGTTTCTTCTTTCCCATTGTTCCTTCTTTATAACCTGAAAAAAAAATCAATGCCCTTTTATTGGCCTAAGGCTTCCTCCAGATAGAAAGTGAATTGATCTCCAATATTAGAATAAGATTTGTAGTTTTGAGCCCAGCCACTGCAGGGAGGTCTTGAACTTTCTAAAAGCCATTTCCCATTTTTATTCAAAAGCAGGAACTGATAAAGAAGTGAAATTGGGGATCAAAAGTGTCATGAAAATAACTGGGTTGTTGTTTTTATTGCCAGTCCTGGAGAAATTACATGTCTGTTGTATTAGGCAGAAGTTATGGCTTCCTCTGTGAAGATGGGCCAAACCTCCCACAAGGCTCTGTTATTGGAATTCAATGTACATCAGAGCCTAAAAATATTGCAAAGGCATTCCATTGTTCTCATGTGACTTTCCCTCCATTTTTATTCATTAGCTGGGCTTGGAGCTATGGGAAGCAAATAGAGGTCTGAAAGCTTAATGACACATAGAAGTTGTGGCTATTTCAAAGGCATCACTCCCTTCACTTAAGGTCTTGGTTGATGATTTTAGTAGCAGACAGACAAATTCAAGAGAGCTACTAATTGAACCACTGGGGAAATGAAAACATTTAAACCCTTCACTTGATATCCAAAGTCCAATCTGAGAGGACTTAGACAAGAAATGGCCAAAAGTCAACAATAGATTTGGCAGTCACATACTCCATAGGTTCATTGGGACTGGAAAGTAAAGCATTGATTCCAGAGTAAAATAGGGAAGTCTATCTAGGAGGCTTGGTGGACTTCTAACTAAATAAACTCTTTCTTCCTAATCACTAGATCATTAGTTCAAGTTAAAAAAGATTTTAGAACTGGAAGAGAGGAGCTTCATCTAACCCATTATCTTCATTTTACAAATGGGGAAACTGAGGTCCCAATAAATGAAGCAACTTACTCAACATCACATATATAGTAAGTGGTAGAAGCAGGATTGGAACCTAGCCCTTCTGGTTCCAAATCCAGTATTTCCACTTCACCACATCGTAGAGCAAAACAAAATTGTAAAATTCTTGTCAATTTTTTCCCTTTAGTATTAAATTTCCCATGGTCCCAGGCAGAAACAGCATAAGTCATTTTGTCCTCCCTACATGCATAAGGGGGCAGCTAGGTGGCTCAGTGGATAGACCACTGGGCCTGGAGTGAGGAAGACTCATCCTTGTGAGCTCAAATCTGGCCTCAGACACTTACTAACTATATAAGCTACTGGACTTATTCACTTAACCCTGTTTGCCTCAGTTTCCTCACCTGTAAAATGAGCTGAAGAAGGAAATGGCAAACCATTGCAGTATCGTTGCCCAGAAAGCCCCAAATGGGGTCATAAAGGGTCCAACATGACTGAAAAATGACTGAACACATGCATAAGATTAAGTAACTCTGTCTTTTGAGTGTCACTGTATACTGGAGGTCTTTAACTTTAATTGCAACATGCATGACTTAAATTATCACAAAATAAATACATGTGTGCCTTGTAGAGGAGGACTTCTGTGCATTAAAAATGAATTCATTGGAAGAACGTAAGGTTAAAAACTGCCCCCACTCCATGTTTGCACAGTTGGGAACTTCCTACCTTACTTATCTCCCAGTCAGTTTTAGTCTCATGGAAAAGCACTGGATTGGGAAACAGAGTCAGAACGCCCGAGTTAGGGTTCTAACAAGGACATCATTTCACATTTCTGATTTCTAAGTTTTGTCATTTGTAAGGTGTGGGAATCAAATCTCCTTCCCTGCTATCCTTAAAGGATGTTGTGAGACAACTCTACAGGACATTGTGGTCCTCTGAATTCTTCGGGGAGAAGACTCCATGTAAAATATTCTTTTCACTACAGCTGCCATTACTTCCCATCCAGGGAGAATTGGTGAGCTTCCTTTGATTTTTACAGATAGCAAAGTGGTATAGATTTGTCCTATATTGTTCTGGCCATCCTTGCCCATGCAAAGCATTAGTCCTGATTTCACCCAGTGGACCCAGCACAGTTTAGGAAATTGGATTTTTCACTTAACGTACACTCCCTCTGCTGGCTGGCTGGCTGTGGTTTCTTTTCTGACAAATCTCAGGGTACATAATTTATTTCTTCAGCTAAGTCATTAATTATTGCTTAAGTCTCTGAGTATGAGCCTTTTGGAATGGGCTAGTAATCTTAATTTATTGTGTAGCAGAGAGTGCCTAGAAAAAGTTGCCATTTTATTTGGTACAAATGAAAAGGCTAAATTCATAATACTAGATTTACGTAAGGTAAGAATCTTCCCTTCTTTCCTGTTTAATTTGAGTGAACATAAAGAGCAATGAAAGTGTATACTAGGTTGGGAGTTGGGGAGAAAAGAAATAAAATTTATTGGCATATTTTGTTTTTGCATCATACTCATTTCTGAATATATCCCTTCTCCCTCTCCATCAGATAGGCCATCCTTTAGGGTAACAAAGAATAAAAGAGAAAAAGTAATTCATTGAAGAAAACCAACCAACAGATCCACCCAGCTAGACAGTATGTTTAGTATTCCATATCCATAGTCTTTCATCTTGGCAAAGAAACCTCCTTCTAAAAAAAAATCATGTAAGCACTAGCAAAAAAAAAAAACCCATGGTTTATTAGAATAATAGCTAACATTTATATAGCGCTATGTGCTAGTCAATGTGTTAAGTGCTTTGATAATTATTTCAAGTGATCTTCATAACCAACCCGGGAGGGAGGTGCTATTAATATTCCCCTTTTACACATGAGGAAACTAAGGCAAACAGAAATTAAGTGACTTGCCCAGGGTCACACAGTTAGTAAGTGTCTGAGTCAGAATTTGAACTCAGAAAGATAAACCTTCCTGACTCCAGACCTGGAGCTCTATTCACTGTGCCACCTAGCCACAGAAAAGAATATTTCAATGGAATTACATGGAGTCTTCCCTCCAAAAGATTCAGAGGACCACAGTGTCCATCACAGAGTTCAGTCTCATAACATCCTCCAGAGTGCACTTTAGAGTTTAATCTGCGTTATTTACATTTTCTCCATCACTTTCTTCAATATAGACAGTCATCAAAACAATAGCCCAAGCTCTGATTTGTAGCCTTGCCAATTACCGAAGTATAAAAACTCATGCTGAATATTTAACAATTAGCTCTTTCGAGCTGGTTCCAACACACTCCTGGATTTCATAGTCCTCATGCTGTACAGTGGAAATAAGAATGCTTACCCTGCCTCTCTGACAAGGTTATTGGAAGGACCCAGTGAGATAACGTATCTACTTAAAAAACAAGTTGAATGATTATTAATGAAATTTATCTCAAATGCTATCATCTAGGTGGTGAAGTAGATAGCAAGCCTGTGTTCATATCACACCTCAAACACTTTCTAACTGTGTGACCCTGGGCAAGTCACTTAACCTCTGATAGCCTTGGTTTCTTCTTCATCTGTATCTGATGATAGCACTTACTTTACAGGTTTGTTGTGTAGGTCAAATAAGATCAATGTCTATAACGTGCTTTGCCAACCTTAAAGTGCTATTTAAAGCTATTATTATCAAAACCCAATCATGTGGGAAAATTCATTTTCCATTGACACTAGTCATTGATTCAGTTTCTTTTCACCATTACAGCACAATGTAGAAAGAATATTGAATTTGGAGTCATGGAACTAAGAAGATATTTTGGCTTTGCCGAGATTACACAGGTAATTGGCAGCAACAGGGTTAGAATTTAGATTTTCTGATTCTAAGTCCAGGATTCCTTCTAGAAAGAGTAGATTTAGAGCTGAAAAAAATTATGATGGGGAAAAAAGGGGGGAGCAACAGGGAATTGTCCAAAGGGAATAATGTGGATGAACAGGGAATATACAAGAAGGTAGGAGGGAAAAAAGCCTGATTTTGGTTGATAAAAAGAAATTCTTAATGAAAAAAAAAGGACATGTACATCTCTTTGGGAAAAGGGAGGAGGAAGGCTATAGGGATAAATTTAGGTGATGTAAACACAAAAGAAAACTATTTTTTAAAAAGATAGCAACTGAAAATGCAAGGAGGTCATAGAGGACAATTAAAAATCATGGGTCGGTCCTGCCCAAAGAGTCGAGCCACAAAGCTTAGAATGCGTTGAGGCTGATACAGAAAGCCAAGACAACAAAAAGAATGTTCTAGCTCTATTAGGGAAACAAGAGGAAGGATGCATGGTCATGAAAACGACCCACTTGCTATTATTATTATTAATAGGGAGGGGGAAAGAGGAAGGGAATAAGTCTTTACATAAGCGCTTGCTAAGTGATGGCTGACATGCTAATACTTTACAAATATTATCTCATTCGATTCTCGCAACCACTCGTTGAAGCAGGTGCCATTCTTATTCCCATTTCACAATTGAGAAAACTGGGGCAAATCGAGCTTAAATGACTTGCTAAGGGTCACATAAGTAAGTGTTTGAGGTAAAATTTGAATTCATTGATTCCAGAACTCGGACTTCACTGTTCTATCTAGATGAGAACTGAGGGTCAAGTCAGTTAAAAACAAAACCTTTATTTGCCTGTGGTAGCAATAATAGGTTTCATCCCCATTCCATCCTTCACCAGTTGATATGGTCACAAAAAACAAGGGGTAAAGAATCAGTCAGTAAGAGACCAATCACCCTGCCCCAGCCTCCCCTGAAATATGTCCATTTGTAAGTCATTGCATGGAGAAGCATTGATTGGTCCACAGAGAAAAGGAGTCTCTCTGGGGCAAATGGATTTCTCAGTACAAGCAATTTTCCCAGAGGCATTTATAATCTACAGAAAGCATACTGACATGCTGGGTTCACAAAAGTTCTGCCTTTGGCCTTAGGGGCAGTTTGTAGTGTTCTAGGAGAGAAGGTACAGAGACTTCCTCTTCTGCTAGTTTGTCACTGGCCTCAGGGTCTGAGACAAGACACACTCTGTCTTTTGGTTGGTCTTGTGTAAGAATAGGGTAGAGCAAAAAAAAACCCCAAAACCCAAAACCACAGGAGGCAGTTGTGACTGACCAGTTACACTGGATTGGATGCTTATTTTAAAATGGAGTTATATCAGGAAGGGAAAATGCAGGGTTTCCCCCTCTCTGCTATGACTACATCACACACGTATGTATGCGTGTGTGTATATACACACATGATATAGACATACATGTGTATATTCATTTGTATATTAAAATATATACATGTATACACATACATACTTGTGTACACACATGCACACATATAAAAAGAATGAGTAGACACCTTGCACAAACATAGCTAGGAGAAGTTTTAAGGGATAAGGTATGACCACAGAAGATAAAGTGGACAAAACTAATTATATAAAGTTTTGGTGTGAACAAAAATCATGGTAGCTAAATCTAGAAGAAAAAAATCTCTTCAGCAAATATTTGTACTATAAAGGTCTATCTTCCAAGATATATTGGAAATTGATCCAAATGTCTAAGAACAAGTGAATAAGTGGTCAAAGGTTATGAACAGGCAGTTATCAAAAGAAGAAATGCAAGATATCAACAATTTGAAAGAATGCTCTAAATCAGGGCAGCTAGGTGGCGTAGTGAATAGAGCACCAACCTGGAGTCAGGAGGACCTGAATTCAAATCTGGCCTCAGACACTTAACATTTACTAGCCATGTGACCTTGGGCAAATCACTTAACCCCAATTCCCCTGCCTTCCCCCCTCCAAAAAGCAAAAGTAAATAAATAAATCACTAAATAGGGAAATGCAAATTGAAGTAATTGGAACTTCACCTTGTACCAATCAGATTGCAAAAGTGACAAAAGACAAAAATGATAGCCAGTGGAGGCGATGTGGTCAGACAAGCACAATGATACTCCATTGTTGGATCTGTCAGTTCTGGAAAACAATTAGAATTATATTTTTAAAGAATAAAGTGGCTAAATTCTACATATCGATTGACCTAAAGATGCATCTAGGCATATATTGTATGCAAGTCAAAGAAAGAGGGAAAGATTCCATATATACAAATATAGCTATAGTAGCACTTTTTCTAAAGGCAAGGATCCCCAAGAAAAGCCGATATCTGTAAACTGAGAAATGGATGAATAAGTCGAGATACATGAATGTAATGGAATGTTATTGTACCATAAGACATGACTGATATGAAGAAATCAGAGAAAATTAAGAAAACCCATATGAATTTACATAGAACAAAGTATGCAGAACACGAAAACTATAAGTGATGACCCCCATAAGATAAAGGAAAAGAACACTGAAAGAATTCTGGACTCTGAACAATGAGCAATCAGGATTTCAAAGGATTCAGTGGTAAAGCATGTCTCCTGCTTATTGGCAATGAGAAAGTGAACAATAGGTGGGAAAATGAGTGTGC
The DNA here is from genome assembly GCF_028583685.1 of Petaurus breviceps papuanus. Taxonomy (NCBI): domain Eukaryota; kingdom Metazoa; phylum Chordata; class Mammalia; order Diprotodontia; family Petauridae; genus Petaurus; species Petaurus breviceps. The sequence goes on along the minus strand of NW_027185777.1, from coordinate 780,841 downwards.
ATTTTGGGACATGGACAATGTATTTATTTGTTTTGCTTGATTGCATTTATTTGTTTCAAGGGTGTGTTCTATTGACAAGGGTTGGGTGGGAATCATTTGAAAGTGATGATTATATTTTTTTTAAAGAAAGAAAAGAACATCAAAAAGACATCTATTAAAAATAGAGACTAGGTTATGCCTCACTGACACTATTTTTTAAAATCAGGGTTACTACATTAGTAGATCAGTGGAATGTTGGATTTGCCCTGCTTTGGGCAAAGCATAAATGCATGTTGATTGAGTGATTGATAACATTTTTCACATTATTTTTGTGATCAAGATGGAGATATGTGAACTAGAAGATAGTGCAGTTACAAAGATCTTTAATCATTTAATTAATTAATTAATTAATGGTTTCATAGGCAGCATGAGGTAAAACAGAACTGGTTGTCTTGGAGTCAGGAAGACCTGAGTTCAAATTCTATCTTAGATAGTCTTATTGTCTGTGTGACCCTGGTGGTCAAGTCATTTCACTTCTTGGTATCTCAGTTTCCTCACCTGTAACATGAAGGTGTTTGATTCAATAAAGCATTAAGTTCCCTTGTAATTCTAAACCTATGATTCTTAGATATCAGCTTGTGAAGAGGCAACAATGTTAGTGGAGAACCTACAAAAATATTCTGGATCCTGTGTTGTTTAATATTTATATTAATTGCTTGAGTAAATTAATAGATGGCATTCTTATAAAATTTGTAAATGAACCAATCTGGAAGGCAAAGTTAACATACTCTAACAGAGTCAGGATTAAAAAGAGATTAACAGACTAGAACCTATAATGAAACTCCATAGGGATAAATTGGGTTCAAAAAATTAACTACAAAGATACTATATGAGGGATGTATGTTGTCTGCAAAACATCTGGAGATTTTAGTGGACTGTGATAGGGTAGCCCCAAAAGCTAATGCATTATTAAGTGGTGATTTATAGGAATAAGGAGGTGATGGTTCTACTGAAGTCTTCCCTAGTTAGACCATTGTCAATTATTTTTCAGTTATATTCAATTCTTTATGACCCCACTTGGGGTTTTCTTGGCAAAGATATTGGAGTGGTTTGACATTTCCTTCTCCAGCTCCTTTTACAGATGGGGAATCTAAGACAAATGGGTTAAGTGACTTGCCCAGGGTCACACAACTGGTAAGTGTTGTGGTCAGATTTGAACTCAGGAAAATGAGTCTTCCTGACTCCAGGTCCTGCACTCTATGAACTAAGGCAATCACCTAGCTGGCCATGGTTAGACCACAACTGGACTAGTGTGGTTAGTTCTGGGCACTATCTTTTAGGAAAGACATTGATAAGTTGGAAAATATTCAGAGAGGTGAAACCAGGATGGTGAAGAGTCCAAAGTTCATGACATGTGAGGATAGGTTGAAGTCATTGGGGATGTTCTAAAAGAGAAAGAGAACAGAAAGGACACATTAATTGTCTCAGAGAACATATTTGAAGGATGTCAATTGGAAAGAAGTTACACAAGTTCTGCTTGTCTATAGAAAGCTGAAATAAGAACAATAGATGGAAGTTACAAAGAGGGAAATTTAAACTTGATAAAAGATGAGGGGAAGCTACGTGGCAGTGAGAGCTGCCCCAAAGTGGAATACTAGTAGTGAGTTTTGCTTCATTGAATGTATTCTGGTAATCCCTGGAACCATTTGTTGACTATGTCGCAAATGGGATTCTTTTCAGAGAATGGAAAGATGTCCCTTTCAACCCTGAAGTTCTGTGACTTTACTTCCATACTTGAAAAATATTCCTTGTAATGCCTAAAACTCACTTAGGAAAATTTTCTTCAAGATGGAAGCCTTTTGATTGTGGAAATTTCATGATCTAGCTTATATCCTTACTAGATCATACGCTCCATAAGCACAGACAGCCTGTCTATATCAAGATTTTGTAGCAGGTATGGTCATGAACTCCATTTCCCACATTGCTTGGGGAAAAGAAAGCTTCATCAAAAATAAATTCTATGGACTACTTTTCCTAGAAGGCTTTAGAAGAGACCACAATATGGTAATATTACAGGGAATAAACTAATTAAATAGAGATTTTTCAGCACAACACAATTTTTAAAGTATTATGAAATACTTACGAAAGTCTTGTGCTGGAATCTGGCATGAGTGGTAGAGATATGAAGATGGGGGTGCAATGGCATTCATATGTAAGTGGCATGGATCTATCCATGGCATCCTGACTCCAACATCCTGCCTGAATAATGATGACTGAAAGGACTTAGCCAAGGAGCTTCAGCATTTCCTTGGCTTTGGCCCTGAAAACTTGGTGTTCTCTACCCTGGATAGTAGTCTTAGAGTGGTTTATTCTAGCCACGTACCTCTCTTGCTATGTTAGAGATGCAGAAGGAGTAAGTGACAAGTTGACTAATATTACCCTAGAGGCATGGTAGATGACTGCCCTATGTGTATGGGTGCTGGGAGTGTTTACTAATTGATGAAATTCCTTGTTATTTAGTTTGCTATTTTCTCTCAATTAAACATCTTCTGCTTTTGAATCAGTGCATCATCTGGCTTAATAAATGTTTGGTTAGAATGTATTAAATTTTGGAACTACTGGCTAACTTCACTGTCCCAAACCTAAATTCAGATGTACCGTGTTTCCCCGATAATAAGACCTATCCTGAAAATAAGCCCTCCCCTTACTGTGTAAGATTCCTCTAAAATAAGCCCTCCCCCGAAAATAAGCCCTATTGAGATTGCTACTGTAGTGAAGGTGATCCCCTGCGCTACACGCTACATTATGGTACCCTCTGTATGCACCGTCCTCCCCCCCCCGCGAGTGAAGCACACACCGCTCTGAGCGCTATCTCCAATCAGAGCTGCAGCAGTGAGCGCGTCATCCTGTTCTTCCTCAGTGATTTGCTTGCTGGCGCCATTGAGAGCAGTGCCGCGGAGGAGAGCTGAGGCAGGACAACATAAAAACCCGGTATGTAAGCGGGAGTGAGGGGGCATGATGGAGGATAAAAAGGCATGATGGAGGAAAAAAGAAGAACTCAGGGGGCATGATGGAGTGAAAAGAAGGACTGATGGTCATAATTTTATTATTCTGTCTGTTTTGACCCCCAGACATGAGTACAAAAAGGAAGAGCTATACTGTTGAGTATAAGAAAGCAATTGTAGAGGAGTCACATGGCAAGAATCTTGCAGTTTTCTGTAAAGAAAAACTCTTGGATCTTAGAATGGTCAGAAAATGGAGAGCAGATTATAATAACCTCAATCAACAGGTGGATGAGGGAAAAGGGAAAAAGCGCAGGTCTGGATCAGGTCGGCAGCCCTTATATCCTGACTTGGAGATCCTCATTGGTGAATGGATTGCTGGCAGGAGAGCAAAGGCCTTGGTTGTGCGCAGGGCTGATATTCAAGCATTTGCCCTTTCAATGGCACCAGAGTTTGAAATGGTCTCAGAAGGATTCAAAGCATCACAACACTGGTTGGACGGTTTCCTTCAATGGTATGAACTGCCCCTAAGAAGATCAACAACACTGTTTAAGCTGGAAGATGCTGAAGTTATTATACGTGCACTTGCATTCAAGTCCTTTATTGATAGGATCGACATTTCCAAGTACCAAACCTGCAATATGATTGCTATGGATGAAACTGCAGTATTTATGGGACAAGGATCTCAAACAACAATTCATCACAGGGGTGCAACGTCAATCTACATTCCCACCACTGGCTATGAAAGTGCACGGGTCACCTGTGTTTTGGCAATTCGTTTGGATGGAAAGAAAGCCACACCTTTAATCATCAGTAAGGGTAAGAAAGATAAGATTGAACGTGTATCTGGCATTTACGTTCTTGAAACCGAAAAAGCCTGGTGTACACAAGCCGTTATAAGAAAGTGGGTTGATTTAATGCTGCCACTTGTTATGCGAGGTAACCAAAGAGGTCTGATAGTCTGGGATTCAGCCAGCACTCACCATGCTAAAGAAACGAAGAACTTCCTTGCAGAGAGAAGAATAGATCAAGTAATGATTCCTGCAGGAATGACTGCCTATCTCCAGACCCTTGATATTGCAATAAACAAGCCATTCAAGGACCATTTGCGCATGGAAGTCAATGACTACATTGAAAATAGAATGGAAAGAAATCAGCGTGGAAACTTTGTGAAGCCCTGTCTGCAAGAAGTCGTGACTTGGGTGAAGAAGTCGTGGGATAAAATTACTGACAGCTGTGTCGCCAAGGCACTACGAGCAGGTTACCTGGACAAGACATATTCATTTAAAGAGAGCTATATTGCTGGACATGACAGATTGGGTCCACTTCTTCTGAAGGAAATGGAGGTGCAAGACATCCAGGATGGAATTCAGGGTATGGACACTTATGACGATGTTGTTGAAGAAGATGACATGATCATTATTGAATAAAGGTACATTTTTTTGTTCACATTTACCTGTTTATTAAAATTGCTGTCAATGTTCATTAAAATAAGCCCTCCCCTGAAAATAAGCCCTCTGGTGTTTTTCTGTCCAAAAAAATTTAATAAGACAGTGTCTTATTATCGGAGAAACAAGGTATGACCTATCCAAGAACCAATTATGGGAGTGCGGATGGGGTGGGAGAGGGGATGATGGGCAGACCTGTGACTTCTTTAGTATGGGGAATTCTTGATAAGGAAACTTCCTCTGCCAATACAGGTCAGCACCTGCTGTACAATTTATAGTCTTGGAAAGTTATCTGAGAGCAGTGAGAAGTTAAATGACTAACCCAGAGTCACACGGTTCATATATATCAGAGGCACAGCTTAAACAAAGGTCTCCTTGAGTCCAAAGTTAGATTTCTAGGTATCACCTGCCTTTAAATTATAGTTAAATACGCTTCACTTTCTCAGGATTCCTCTTAATCAAATTCAAAAGTACACTAGTTTAGTTCTTGGAAATGTAATCAATAATTCTAACAGATTACTAGGAACACAAAATGGGTATGTCAATTAAGACAAGAATACAAAATATGATGGTGCATTTCAGATGGAGAAAATTTTTGAGAAGACTCATACCCCTGGGAGACAGGATGAATACCCTTGTTTTATGCTATTCAAAAGCATTGTTGAGCACATATCACCCTTCCATCTACCCCGCCCAAGCAAACGCTGTTGATCTGGAAAGCCAGATAGGAAATATAAACATACGTAAGTATGTACATATACATACCCATACAAATGGGTTATGTTTATATATTCGTTATTCTTCTTGCCTTTTAATAATTCTGATCTTTACTCTGGTAAGTCACCATACTATGACTATACTCAGAGAGCTAATTCATAGATAAGTCCCACATCAATAGCAATTTTTTCCTGTCTGTTAAAATGTAATATATTTTATGTCACTATGTTAATATGTACACCATATTCTGTGTCTGCCAATTCTTTTTTCGAAGAAAATGTGCTTTCTATAAGGGCAAGAAGCTTCTGTATAGCCTATAATTACTTGGACTCTATCATGACTTCTTCCTGAATTATACTTTCTGATATATTTCTTGCCATCCTCACCTTTTCCTATTCATGTGTTGAAGTCACATATCAAAGTATTGAGAATGAAAGGCCATGTCCATACCATTGTAAGATTTTGGAGCAGGACTTTGTGGAGGATAGCTGTGTCACACACACATGCACATCCATACTAGGACTGAACCCAACATGTTTGGGCATCACCTAGGCAGGGGTAGGGAACTTGTGGCCTGAAGGTCACATGTGGTCCTCTAGGTCCTCAAGTGTGGCCTTTGAATCCAAACTTCACAGAATAAATCCCCTTAGTAAAAGTATTTATTCTCTAAAACTTTGACTTGGTCAAAACCCCTGAGTTCTTGAGATAGAACACATTTCCTTCAACTCTATAAAAAAATTTAATGTAGTTAGAGTGACAAAACATATTCAAAGATGAAGTACAATATACAAAAACCCTACTTGGGCAACTAAACATGTATCTAAGAAAACAGATATTTATTCCTACCTATGCTACGTATGATCTGTGTGACACTGATGTACACAAGATGTAAATCACATCTCTCTTATTGTAAAATAAGGATAAAAAAAGCCTGTATTACTTCACTTACAGGAATTGCCAACCATTATTACTTTATGTGATTTAAAAAAATTCTCTCTCCTATAACTTAGTCACCACCAAAAAATAGAGCATTCAAATAAATACAAGAGAATTTAAAATTGTCATAAGCATTAAATGGAGAAAAATAAATGCTTACTGATGGATTGATTGAAAAAGTTGATCTTTATAAGACAAATGTGTAAACTTTCTTTGGTTAGAAAGTGGAGACGGTGGAGTCCAACGTAGTCCCATTTTTGTCTTAGTTGTTAAGAAATGGAGCCAAGTTCAGGGCCCATTTGTAACTATCAGGTCATCTCAGGTACTCGATAACATCTACTTCCTCTGCTCACTTCAGATGAATTTTTTTCTGTTTTTATCCATAATTGTTCTCTTTTACATTATTATTCCAATATTAGAAAATCTCACTGAAACCTTTGCAAAGTAGGTGGCCTATAAATCATAAATAAATAAATGAACTAATAAATAACCTCAACATGCATCAGTTTTTTCTTTTAGACTTTAGCAGTCAAATATTTTTGCACCGAAAAGTACTGCCAAATGATCACACAGATTCATAAAATGCATTCATTCTCTCCTAGTAGGTTTTACTGATAAGAATCTTTGCCTGCAGGGTTTGAGGGTTGGATGTGTGTGTATGTGTGTATATTTCAGTTGGGGTCCTTTTGGGTGTGGGTTTGTTTATTGCATGTGTGTGTTTTAAAATCAAAACAATATGGGGATGACTGGAGAGATGATTTTTTGGGGAGAGGGAGGGAGGGAGAGAGGGAGAGAGAGAAAGAGAGAGAGAGAG
>NW_027185777.1:767823-768945 GCF_028583685.1 Petaurus breviceps papuanus | reverse complement strand
CCTTTGAATCCAAACTTCACAGAATAAATCCCCTTAGTAAAAGTATTTATTCTCTAAAACTTTGACTTGGTCAAAACCCCTGAGTTCTTGAGATAGAACACATTTCCTTCAACTCTATAAAAAAATTTAATGTAGTTAGAGTGACAAAACATATTCAAAGATGATGTACAATATACAAAAACCCTACTTGGGCAACTAAACATGTATCTAAGAAAACAGATATTTATTCCTACCTATGCTACGTATGATCTGTGTGACACTGATGTACACAAGATGTAAATCACATCTCTCTTATTGTAAAATAAGGATAAAAAAAGCCTGTATTACTTCACTTACAGGAATTGCCAACCATTATTACTTTATGTGATTTAAAAAAATTCTCTCTCCTATAACTTAGTCACCACCAAAAAATAGAGCATTCAAATAAATACAAGAGAATTTAAAATTGTCATAAGCATTAAATGGAGAAAAATAAATGCTTACTGATGGATTGATTGAAAAAGTTGATCTTTATAAGACAAATGTGTAAACTTTCTTTGGTTAGAAAGTAGAGACGGTGGAGTCCAACGTAGTCCCATTTTTGTCTTAGTTGTTAAGAAATGGAGCCAAGTTCAGGGCCCATTTGTAACTATCAGGTCATCTCAGGTACTTGATAACATCTACTTCCTCTGCTCACTTCAGATGAATTTTTTTCTGTTTTTATCCATAATTGTTCTCTTTTACATTATTATTCCAATATTAGAAAATCTCACTGAAACCTTTGCAAAGTAGGTGGCCTATAAATCATAAATAAATAAATGAACTAATAAATAACCTCAACATGCATCAGTTTTTTCTTTTAGACTTTAGCAGTCAAATATTTTTGCACCAAAAAGTACTGCCAAATGATCACACAGATTCATAAAATGCATTCATTCTCTCCTAGTAGGTTTTACTGATAAGAATCTTTGCCTGCAGGGTTTGAGGGTTGGATGTGTGTGTATGTGTGTATATTTCAGTTGGGGTCCTTTTGGGTGTGGGTTTGTTTATTGCATGTGTGTGTTTTAAAATCAAAACAATATGGGGATGACTGGAGAGATGATTTTTTGGGGAGAGGGAGGGAGGGAGAGAGGGAGAGAGAGA
>NW_027185777.1:742579-767813 GCF_028583685.1 Petaurus breviceps papuanus | reverse complement strand
AGAGAGAGAGAGAGAGAGAGAGAGAGAGAGAGAGAGAGAGAGAGAGATTCTTGAAGGGGGTTTTCCAGTATTTACTCTACAAAAAAAACTTTAAAAGCCTTTTTTCTGGCTCCTAATGAAAGGCAAATATTAGAAACAGTAATTAAAATGTTGACATGGCAGAAGATAGCTCGATGTGCAGCATAGCCAAGCCTGGCAGGTTTTGATAAATGAGGCTAAACCACACAGGCTAGTTGGTGTTCCTTCTCTAGTAGGCCATGAGATCCAGAAGACGCATTCCTCTCCACACCCCACCACCCAGACTTCCAGGGAGGATGACAGCACATAAGGAAGAGCTCCCAATTGTATCAGAATGTTCATTCTGTCCCCAAACAGTCATGAAAGATGGAGTGAACGCTTCAGGAAGGTCTTGGGGTAGAGGGTGGGAAGGGTTCATTGTTGAGCTTGCAACACTGAGTGCATTTGCTGATGGGTATAAAACCAGGGACCCACTCCCTGCAATTACTAACACATTGTCACAAATATAAACATTAAAGGAGAAGGGAATTGGGAGTGGGGAGAAAAAAAATAGTATTTCTAACCAATTTTTTTTCCTGTAAAAGTCTCTCTCAGACATTCTCTGGCCCATGGACAATCGGAAGTTTTCAATTCACTCAACATGGAGTGAACGCACATCTTAAAAAGTTTCCATGCACTTACTTGAATGTCACAAAACACAGATGCCTGACAAATAAAGGGCTGTGGGATCCCCACATGATTTCCACCCTCCCACCTCCTCTAGATTCTTCCAAAAGAAATAAAAGACTCACCCACAAACAATCCTTCACTGTGCCCTCCAACATTTGAGTCAGACTCAGGCCTGGGCTCCTGGCATCCTTCATTTGGACAAACATCCAAGCAATCAGACACTCCACATTTCCTCTGGGCTTTGTAAAGCATTTGGAGACAAACGTGCCCAGGGATGGCTGTAAGTGTCTTCACTCTGATGGGATTAGTTTGTACCCTGGCCCTGACTGAAGAATTCAGTCAAATGATGTTCTCATTTACAAGGCTGAGTCAGAAGCATGGGGCTGGTGGCATTTTTATTCCAAAACTGTCTAAGTTGTACTGAGTGTTGCTTCCCTGTCACAAGAGACAGGGAGTCCTGGGCTTTTCACTTGACATTTTCAGTGTCTTTGAAGCAGAATTCCTGGGCTTGCTCTTTCTATCAGGCATCCAGCCAGCACAGGTGTTCACATGCCTTTTGGAGAACATGCTAGGTTTCACTAGATTTAGAACCGAAAGGAATCTCAGTGAAGACCAAATTTGACTGAGGCAGACAAAAGTTAAATGGCTTGACCAGGGCTCCACAGCCAATAAGTGCCTGAGGCCAGATTTGAACTCAGATCTTCCTCACTTGGGATGGGAGCTCTATCCACTGTGCCACCAGGTGCCTCTGTGCTAAAAGTAGGGTGACAGTAAATGAGAGTACTTAGTTGCTCTTGATGGGTTAATAACATTTGGAAGAGAGGAGTTTTAGGCCAAGATACTCAAAGACTGGCAGATATGATTGTTGAACCACTCAAGACTCAGGATCTCTGAGAAATGATGGAGAATGGGAGAGGAAAGGCCTACTAGAGAAGGGCAAATTTTGTCCTGTTTTCTTAAAAGGAATGGAGATGTGGTCTGCTAGCTCTAAGCCAATGAGCTTGATGTTGATTCCTCGGGGAGGCAGCTGTACGACGTATTATTGAGATATTAATATAGATAACATTGTTGATAGGTTCATAATGTTATTATATTACCACGATGCTCTAGATAAGAAAGCGTCGATCACAAAAATCTTAATTCCTCAAGAATAAATATCACTCCAGATGAACTGAACTTTGCTGACCTCTAGGCTTCCTGACACTATTTTTACAATTCCATGCCAAGTTTTGTTGTTATCCTTTGGTGACTGCCCTTGCTTTCACTCTTCTGTACTAATCTGGGGGCAGACAAGTGGTACAGTGAATGCTCTAGGCCTGGAGTCAGGAAGACCCGAGTTCAAATCCAGGCTCAGACAATTACTAGTTGTGTGGTCCTGAGCAAGTCATCTAACCTCCGTTTGCTTCAGTTTCTTCAACTGTAAAATGGGGATTAAAAAAAGGGCTATTGGAAAGATTGAATGAGACTTTGCTTGTAAAGTGCTTTGTAAACTTTGAAGTTAAGTAGAAATACTATCTCTTATTCTGACCTGCTCTCTCAGAATCCAGGGTACATGTCTAATTATGACTGCCCTTCCTCTATTTCATCCTAAACTCTGAGTGAATGTTAAAACACAAATTCTATTAAATTCGATTTAATCCAACAAGTATTTATCCAGCAGATGCTGGGGAGAGTAAGACAAAAATGGAAACAGACCCTTCTCCCCAGGAATTTCCACTTTACTGTGGGTGGGAGGAAGCCCCACTCTGTCTTTTATTAGTAACAAAATGAACGGATCTCCGTTGCTCAGGTAGCCCCTCATTTCTTGCCTTCCCCTCCCACAGAAGAAGAAATATACTCTTGGTCTGAGTCTGGAAGTAGTTTGTGGTCAGCAAAGTTTGATGGATGGTGGAATGGGGACTGACGCTCAGCTGCTCCAGACAGTGGTGGTCCTGACCCTGGCTGTTGGGATTGGATTAGGAAAGGATTGGAATTCAAGTTGTAGGCTACCATTATCTCCAACCCAGACTCTAGAGGAGAATGACAGCCTGGAGGATGCACTCTCTCTGCTAAACATGGCCTTCCTCATAAACTGTGGAGACTATCACCGTAGCTGGAAATGCATGAATGGTGGGAGAAGGTCCCCCAACCCTCTGAGTGACTGACTTGGGCACTGGAAAAAAAAACACAAATATTCTGCTTTCAATATATTGGATGGTTCCATTAACTTGAAAATAGAGTGGTAGGTTATGAGAGCTATACAGGGGTTATCAGACATTTGGTTCAAATTCATACAGAAAGGGTATGGCAGAGGTGAGACTGCAACTAAACCCTTCGATTCCTCAGTCAGGGCTTGGTCCACCACACCACAAATCCCCTCCTGATTTTCCTTTTTATTAATTTTGGAAATGGGGCGTGATGAATTGAGTGCTGGCTTCAGAGTCACAAAGAGTCCAATCATAATCTCACCAACTGTGGGAGCTGAGTCGAGTGACTTAATCTTGATGTATGTGAGGTCATTCCTAAGGCTTTTCTACTAAGTTAATATGGGATGTTATCTCCATTGGTGGAAGGGAGTGCCCACTCACAAAGCTGAGATCACAGATTCTTTATATAGTCATGTATGTTGGAAATGATTTTTTATGAGTTAAGATAAATTCATTTGATCGAAAGAAAAAAATAAGATAGCAACCCATGAATAGTCAGTGACGTGAGAACCTCAACTAGAGCTTAAATACACAAATGAACCTGATATTTTAAGCAAAAATAAAATTCAGTCCCTTGGAACCAGTGATTGGAGGCAGGGATAGAAACGAAACTTTAGCAAAGTGGATAAAAGGGTCAGAAAAGTAAAATTTGGAAGGATGTAATGAAAGCCAAGGAAGATTGGGTGATGATCAATAATTCTGGTAAAGCCCATATCTGAAAGTATGGCTATTGAAGAGAGATCAGACACTATTGGAAAAATGAAGGTAAAACAGTAATTAACATTGCTAATGTTCTGTTCCAAATATTTGCTCCTATTTTTATGGTTCTTTTTTTTTTTTTTCTTTTTAGAGGGAGGAAGGCAGGACAATTTGGGTTAAATGACTTGCCCAAGGTCACACGGCTAGTAAATGTTAAGTGTCTGAGGCCAACTTTGAACTCAGGTCCTCCTGACTCCAGGGCCAATGCTCTATTCACTGTGCCACTTAGCCACCCCTTTATGATCCTTTAAGGTTTACAGAGCTTCCACCACCATGTGAAGTAGTTAGTAAAAAAATTAGTCCCATTTTACAGATGAAATTGAGGCGATTGAAGCAAAATGCCCCTTCTAGTTTAATCATTTTTTTCAATTAAATTTAATCTTATTTTTTTTAATTAACAAAACATCTATTTTCTCTTTTTCATGTCCCTTACTGCCTTTTTTTAAAGAAAAAAACCCAAAATTTTTGTAAGAAATATGTATATTCAAGCAAAACCAATTTTCACATTGGCCACATTCAAAAAGTATGTTTTACTCTGTATCCTAAGTCCCTCTTTCAGGAAGTGAGTGGTCAGCTTCATCACTGGTGTTCTGGAATCACAGATGGTCATTGTATTAATTGGGCTTCTTAAGTCATTCAAAATGGTTTGTCTTTACAATACAGTTGTTATTGAATAAATTTTTCTCCTGTTCTGTTCCCTTCAATGGTTATCAGGCCATAGAAATCTTCCTCAGGTTTTTCTGCAACTATCCCTTTCATCCTTTCTTACAAGAGTATTTCATTACATTCACATTCCAGAATTTATTTAGCCATTCCCAAGTGAATGGACGACATCTCCCTTAGTTTCCAGTTCCTTGCACACACACACACACACACACACACACACACACACACACACACAAGCTGCCATAAATACTTTTTGTAGACGTGAATCCTTTTCCTCTTTCTTTGATCTTTTTTATTGGGTCAAAGGGCATGCAGAGTCTGGTAACTCTTTGGGCATAGCTCCAAGTTGCCTTCCAGAATGGCTATGATGAATCCACAGCACCACCAACAATGCATCAATGTTCCTGCTTTCCCACAGCCCCTCCGACATTTGTCACGTTCCTGGCAAAGGGACTTGTTCATGGTCACAAGACTTCACAACCACCTTCAGGTGGCTCTCCTAACACTGAGTCTCAGCCTCCTGCCCTTGTAGGTGCTGAGACTCAGGGAGGGTTCTGTCAATCGTGGACTGCAGGGTTAGAAGGAATTAGAAGCATGACTTCAGGAAGGGGAACGGAATCCCTAAGGCTGGTAAAGACAGGACTCAGTATTTGAATGTAGGTCGTCTGACTCCAAATCCACGTCCTTTCTATTCTACACCAACTCTTGGGCTTGACAGCCTTTATAACTTGGCTGCCTTCCTACTTCTCCAGGCTTCTTACGTGGTCCCTTCCACCTTCTCTAGGAGCCACGAACACTGGCCTTCTTGAGCTTCCTTGCCCACAATATTCCATCTCCTGACTCCTAGCCTTTTCATTAGCTGCCCATCTTGTTCTGCAATGTGCTCCCTCCTCACTTGGCTTCTTTTAAGAATCTGCTCGAATCCCAGCCTTCTACAAGAGACCCTTCTTGGTCACCTCTCCTCCTCCCCACTCCTGGAGTGCCTCCCACTTACCCTCTCATTCTTCATCTTTAATGCGGTTGGTTATCCTGTTGTCTTTACCATTAGACTGGGAACTCCTTGGGGCAGAGACCAGTCTTAGCCTTTCTTTGTATCCTTAGTACTTAACAGTGTCTTTGCATATAGTTAGCAAAATAAATGCTTTTTGACTGAGATGTGAAGAAAGAGGAAGAATGAGAATGGGATGAAAATAGAATTGAAGAGGCAAATTAATGACCTTGAATTAATTACCTAAATCTCCCCCACTCCAGCTGTAAGATCCTGTGTGCTGGGGTTTGGAAGGGTGATGGAGCCACCTGGTATAAAGCTCCCTCCTTCAGGATTCTAGCTCTGCCTAGAAGAATGGAGGGCAAGGGTGCAATGGGGCATAAGGGTACCCCCTCATTCTTTCATAGCATGTGGCACAGGGACCTCTGTAAGAATCCAACTTTGGGTTAAAGCTCAGAAAGGTGATGTTCACAGTATAAACTCTAATGGGGAAGGTGAAAGCCTAGCAGGGTGTGCAACCCCTTGAAAGGACTGTCAAGTTAAATAATTATATTACCCTCTAATTACAGGGGAAGAGGGTGGTGATCTGTTAAAGCCCATGCATGTCCAGAAGACAAGGAGCTCCAGAGTTTCCTGATAACAGCCAACAGAAATAGTTATAAAAAGATTAGATGGGGCTGGGGTAGGCAGATCAGCAAAGGCAGATAACAAACATCTGCAAGGCCTGAAGACATGGGAGGAGGAACTAGGGAAGTCTGGGGGCCTGGGCTGCAAGGAGAAGAATGCAGAGAAAGCTTGAGTGTGTCTCAAAAAAAAAAAGTCTGTACATCCCCCCTCCCCCACTTCTCTAGACCAATTATCTTGGCTCAATTTTCTGAAAGCGGGCTTGCCAAGTTTGTTTGTCTGTTTTTTAAAATTTCATTAAATGACTTAGGATATATCTGGGTTTGGCTGCCTTCAGAAGAAAGGATTATATATTTAAAGACCTTAGAAGTCAATCTGGTCTAATCTCTCTCATTTATAGATAAGGAGACTGAGGCCCAAAGAAATTGAGTGACTTTTGTCCAAGATCACATTGGTATTGAATGCCAGAGTCAGGATTTGAACCTGGGTCCTCTAATATCAGATCCTTTTTTTTTAATTGGAGGCAATTAGGGTTAAATGACTTGCCCAGGGTCACACAGCTAGTAAGTGTCCGAGGTCTGATTTGAACTCAAGTCTTGCAGGGGTCAATTGCTCTGTCTACTGTACCACCTAGCTGTGCCAAATCTTTTTTTAAAAGATGTTTTATTTTATTTTTTTTCCCTCAGGTACATGTAAAAACAGTTTTAATATTCATTTTTTGGAGTAGGGATGGTAAGGTAGATTGGGGTTAAGTGACTTGCCTAAGGTCACACAAGTTAGTTTTCGTATTTGAACTCAGGTCCTCCTGGACTCCAGGGCTGGTGCTCTATTCACTGTGCCACCTAGCTACCTCAACACTCATTTTTAAAAATAATTTTTGAGTTCGAAATTCCTTCCCTCCTCTCCTACCTCCTTGAGAAGGCATGCACTTTGATACAGATTATACATGTGCAGCCATGCAAAACATATTTCCATATTAGCCATGTTGCAAAAGAGACCACAGACTGAAAAATAAAACAAAACCCAAGAAAAACAAAGTTAGAAAAAGTCTGCTTCAATCTGCATTCAGATGCCATCAGGTCTTTCTCTGGAGGTGGAGAACATCTTCCATCACGAGATTCTTTCAGAATCGTCTTGTAGCACTGTACTGCTGACGTTCCCAGGTGTTCATCATACAGTGTTGTCCAGCATCTTGCCTTCCAGTCTATCTGCCTTCCTGGGCTGCCCTTGTGGGTTCCGTTGTGTCTGTACACAAGAACAGGCTTTAGCATCTGAGAACCTGGGTTTGAGTCTCTGTAGGGTGACTTGCTCTTTGTGTGACCTGAGACCAAGTCATTTAACCCCTTTGAGCTCTGGTTTATTCATCTGTGAAATGGAGATAATGATACTTTCCTGCTTTCTTGCCTCACAGGGTGAGATAAAATCTTAATCACTCTCGAACTATATGAATGTGAGTTATTATTACACAGGAGAAAAGGGACCTTTGTGAGTTTAGAAGCATCACTTCCCATAGCAAAAGTTCTTATCTTGTGTGTGTCTGTGAGAGAGAGAGAGACAGAGACCAAGACAGAGAGAGGGAGAGAGGGAGAGAGAGAGAGAGAGAGAGAAAGAGAGACAGAGAGACAGAGAGAGGGAGAGAGAGACAGAGAGAGAGGGAGAGAGACAGAGAGACAGAGACAGAGAGAGGGAGAGAGAGAGACAGAAAGATAGAGAGATTTCTGTCCTCTTTGTCAGTGTCTGGTGCTGCCCACAGACTACTCAGAATGATGTTCTTAAATGCATGAAATAAAATACATGGGATTACAGAGGGATGCAATTATATTGAAATACAGTTATCAAACTATATTGTAAAAAAAAGTTTACAGACCCAAGTTAGCCTCTGTGATCTAGAAGAAAACTAAGTGTTTATTACAGGCCAGGCACTGTACTGGGCACTGGGGATATCAAGATAAAAATCTTTGTCCTTCAGAAACTTCCATTCCACTGGGAGGAAGAGGGAATGCAATGGGTGGTGATGTTAAATAATGATGGAGAGCTTTTATAGAATGCTTTCAGGTTTGCAAAGCACTGTACATATGTTAACTCATTTACAAAGATAAGTAAATGGGAACATGCATTCAAAGTAAATGTATAGTGATTTCAGGGGAGGAGGAATCCCTGAAGGCTTCTCACAGGAGGTGGCATTTGCCCTGAGCCTAGAAGGCATCACTGCCCACTCAGAGGTGGATCTGAGCGTTTCGGGCCTGGAAGGCAGCCTGTGCAACAACACGGAGGCAGAGACAGAATCTGGTGAGTGGGAGAAGAGCCAGCTGGGCTGATGTGTTAAGTTTGTGGGGAAATAAAGTGCAAGAAACCTGAAAAGATGAGGGGTGAGGGGGCCATGAAGGACTTACAGTGCTACAAAGAGGAATTTGGGTTAAGTGGCTTCAGCAAGGCCAGTGACACAGTCAGGCTCGGAAGCTCGGCATGTCATGGCTGGATTTGAGTCCATGGGATGAGGAGGGCTTTACAGGAGTCAGGCCAGGTTTCCTGCATCATTGTGCAGTTCTGGCACATAGGGCCTAATAAATACTTACTGATTGATTGATCCTTTCCATCTAACTACTTAGAAGAGGGATGAGGGGCTACAAATACCAAGTAGTTACAAGTGTGACTCCCAAAGTCATTGCTTGGAGACGTTTTTGGCTCCTGGGGCCCTAAGTGGAAAGATTGCTAGGTGATCTCGGCTTGGCTCTTCAGGGTCTACAGGGGACAGTCCAAAGTTGGTGTCCCGTGAGCTGCTTCAGAAGCATAATCTGACCCCAGCTTATCCTTCCAGCTTATACTCCACTACTCCCTGGCATGAAACCTGTTCTAAAACCAAAGTGTCTACCTGTGGTGCTCTGAGCATACCTGAACATACCATCTCCACAATTCTGATCATGATGGTCATTCCAGGTCTGTGTGCCCAGAATGTCACAGAATCACAGAATCTCAGAGTTGGAAGCAGGATCTGACAGTAGGGGGCAGCATGGTGCAGGAGAAAGTAAATTCAAGAGTTAAGAGCCCTGAGTTCTAGTCCCAGCTTCGCACACCCAGTGTGGCTTTAAAAGACTCAATAAATCAGTGTGTCCTTTGTGCAGTCATTTGCCATCTCTATGTCTCATTTGTGATGTGTGAAGATTAAACTAGATGGCTTTGAGAGATAAAATGTACCCCTAGAACTGCTGGTCCACACTGGCCCAGGCCTGTGGTCCATCCATCCCTCGTAGGATCTTGATGATGGCATTGTGGGATTTTGTGAGAAAGCATGATTGTCATCCTTTACACAAATCTCCACACGGTAGGGAGGTATTGGAAAGCTTCCTCTGAAAACTCTCGTGTGGTAGAAAGAGCATTGGCAGAGAGGTGGCACCAGAATGAATCTCCATCAAACTGCTTCTCAAGGAAGCAGGAGGGGAGGGAAGAAGGGAGAGAATCTGGAACACACAATTAAAAAAACCCAAATGTAAAAAAAAATTGTTTTTACATGTAATTTGAAATACATACACACACATACATATATATATACATATATATTTATATATAATTTTTAAAAGAAAAGAAAAGGAAGACCTGAGCTCAAATCCTACTTCAGACTTGCTAGCTGCATAAGCCTGGTCAAGTTAGCATACCTCTCTCAGCCTCAGTTTCCTCATTTGTAAAATGGGGATAATAATAACAACTAGCATTTATATAGAGTGCTAATAATAGCAAATTGAATTATTATTTAATGACATTATATTACATATATTATATCAATCATATATTATCTCATTATATCATATTGTTTCATATTATATCACATCACATATAATATATCATACCATACCTCATTGTATCATACCATACTACATCATATCACATCATGTCACATCACATCACATAATATCATATCATGTCATCTCATATCATATCATCATATACCATATCATCTCATAATATCATATTATATCATATAATATCATACTATATCCTATCCTATCATATTGTCATATCTCATTGCATCATATCATCACATCATATCACACCATATCACACCATATCATATCATATCATGACATACCATGTCATATCATATCTCATATCATATATCTAGCACCTGCCTCCCAAGGCTGATGTGAGGATCAGATAAGAAAATATATTTGAAGTGTTTTGCACTTAAAATGCTAGATAAATGTGCTATTATTATATTAGCTATTATTGGGCCTGGAATCAGAGGTCCTGGCTTTGGGGACTAACTTGCCTGTACTTTTTAACTTCTGACTTTGGAGAAGTTGCTTCACCTCTTTGGGCCTGAGTTTCTTCATCTGTAAAGGGAGGTGGGGGGTCCAGGAGAGATGACTTCCAAGGTTTATCTTCTGGCTCTAAATTCTGTGCTCTAGAATCTTTGAATTGGTCTAGACTTCTTTGCAATTACTTCTTGCGGTGGGGGACAACATGCCCCCTCAGCCACGCCTATGTAAGGTAATACTTTCTTGTTTCTTCTTATGTAACTGCTACTCATAGGAGTCTGAACTGATTTATGTCCTGTCAAGGGTCATTACATCTAACCTCCCTCCCTCGAGGTTTAAGGAGTATTTCCTCCTGCCCCAATGCCTTCCCTTCTTCCATTCTTCTCTCCCTCTGCCTCCTCCCTCATGTTTGAATGTCAAGACACTGTGAATAGCTGTGTTTTGCTGTCCATGGCCTATATGACATGCTAATCTTTGACCATATTCTCATTCAGTTTGCATATTCCCAGATGCCATGGTGAGGATGCTGGGAAGTGGGTTGGAGAGAACACAAGACTTCTAGGCAGAAGGCCGAGGTTAGAATCTTAACTGCTCTTTTGTGGTTCTTTCTATCTGTGAAACCTTAGGGAACTCTCTTTGTCTCTGTCTCTCTCTCTTTTCCCTCCTTCTCTCTCTGTCACTCTGTCTCTGTCTCTCCCTCTGTCTCTCAGCGTCTGTCTGACTGTCTGTCTCTCTCAGTATCAGCATTGGTCTAATTCTTCTTGTTCCCAATCCTCCCTGCCATTAAGAAACCAAGAGAAAAGAAAACAATAGTCCTTGAAACAAAGACCCTGCCCCAGCCAAACAAGTTGCCCAGTGGACACATCCTAACATTCAGACTTCTTCATTGGGCACCTTGTGTCCGTCACCCCTTTGGCAGGAGGTGGGTCTGAAGACATGATTGGTCTTTGCATTGACCAGAGGTCCTAAGTCTTTCAAAGTTATTTTCTTTACAGCGTTGCTGGTCCTGTATACATCATTCTCCTGGTTCTGTTCATTTCACTGTGTTAGGACCTAGAACCTTCTGCAGTAGCCTATTTTGGCATTTTTCATGGCACGATAATGCCCCATCCAACGCATTCTCTTCTCTGTGGGACTGGGGAATCTCACTCTCCAGCCCTACCCTATTTCAGAGTGAGCTGTGATTTTTCCCCTCCTCCTGCTGATGTTAACCTTAGGGTGACTGCATGCCTTTGGTTTGGAAACTTGACTCCAGCCTCCTGTGTGCCTGACCTTTCTTTCTGTTTGCTACATCTCCTCCCCACAATATTTTGTTGAGCTCATGACCTGAGTCTGGTAACCTGACCCTAACTTCTGATTTCTCCCTTTGTTTAATGTTTTGTTTTAAGTGTTCTCAACACTGAACTAAGCTATATCTTGATTCTAGTGAATTATAACGGCTCACATTTATAGGGCAAGCAATCTCCTCACTATAACCCCATAAGGCAGGCCATTCTACAACTGAGGCTCAGAGAGGGAAAATTAACTTGCCTAAGATCATACAATGTCAGACCTGGGAATGGAGCCGAATGGAAGCTAGGAGGGACCTCTGAAAAAAAAAAAAGCAAAGGTTTCCAGCCATCAGCATCCAAATCTTCCAGCATTTTTTGACAAAGTTTCAGGCAAAATACTGCTGACTGAGGGCCAGGATGAGATGTCTTGAACCTGAATCTCACTGCCAGGAGGTGCAGATGTATTGGCAATGAGAGAGGAAACACAGGTGAGCATACTAGAAAGAAAGCAAGGTACAGGCATGCACCAACTCCAAGCTAGGTATCCTCACCAATGATAGGTCAGATGTGTATGGAACATGCTGAGAGTTTCTAATCAAAAGAGCTAACCTACCAGGCAAGGATCAAGAAGCCACTGAGATACCTCGAGGAGCCAGTGGAATGTATAGCAACAGGAAAAAAAAAAAGCCTTGAAAACATGAAGAAGCTTATTTTCTTACTAATGACTGTGACCCATCTGCTTTTCTGGCCTCTCTTGCTCACAGAGGATTGATGAGTCACAGCTGGCATTGACATCACCTTCAGGATGCCCATGTTGGTGGTTGCTGAAGGAAAAGACTGTCCTTGGATCAAGTGGGCATTATTCATGATGGCTTCTGCTCCCATATGGACCCTACGGCAAACCTACCTTCATTGAATTGGGAGTAAAGCCCTGTAATCTTACTGCCATTGTTCATTTCCATCCTGGCTGGTCCTCATCTAAATAGTCTTGAGTTGGATGGCTAAAGGACATTTAATATGACCTAAACCCTTCCTGATGCCACAGGAGAAAAGCCCAGTGATTTAGAGCTGGAAGGAACCTTAGAAGCTATGGGATCTGACCCTACAGATGAGAAAACAGACTCAGAGAGATTGTGCCTTCCCCAGAATTGCATAGCTGGTACCTGAGTGACAATTTGAACTCAAGTCTTCCTTCGTCTAAGTTCAATGCTTTATGCACTCTGCCATTAGGAATGAAAACACAGGGAAGGAAGGTTTCTTTTTCTCATGTGAGTTCCCTGAATGCAAGTGTTCACCACTGGAGTATCCTCTAACCTCCTAGTGATAATTCACACCCTACTACAAAGCCGTAAATATTCCAAGGGCTCATTATAAATTGCTTTGATATTCTGTCACAAATGCCTTGAATGGATCATTTCATGTTCACTGTATGTGATTAGTCATGAAGTTCACTAATCCTAGGTCTCTGGCGCAGTAGGCCACAAAGCCATGGGGTGGGATTATTGAACACAGTCCTACTTTTCAGACACTGACAAGTCATCTCCCTCTCTCTCCTGTGGTTTTCCGGTGCTCGGGAGCCCCACTTCTCACTGTCACTGGCCCTGAATGGGTTGGGCAAGCAACATTTCAAATGGCAGAATTCTTGCTTTTAAGTCTTGGAGTGTTCCAAGAAAAGAGGCAGGATGACCTTCGCAATTCAGCCCATGGAAATGGTGAATGGAAGCACATTAGTAATGTAGATAATAGGCTCACAAACTAGGGGGATTAAGCTGAAGCTTTCTTTTGACAGCAGGGACACTCCTGGACCAAAGGACCTCTCTGGACAGAAATGATTTTCCCCTGGATGTATGTGAACATAGTATGAGCACTTCCCTGAGTGCATGGTAGGTCCTACATCAAAGCTGTCAGTTCATTATTTTCGGTTACTCCTTGGGGAAGGAAGTCAGCTCAAGAAGTGTAATTTTAATTATGGATGTTCGTGTACATAATACTTTTATTTATCCATGTTGCTGGGGAAGGAGGACGTATTTTACATAACATCAACTACTTGAAAGCAGACTCATTTATTTTCTAAGAATAATATCTTGCATCTAGTATGGGCTTAATAAATATCTGTTGGACTGAACTGAATTAGTTAAATAAGTGAATATTTCAGCCAACTGAAGTTTAACCTCTTTAAAAGAGAAACTTTTTTTTTCATCCTATTTGGAGCAGAAGCCTTTATTCATATATTTATCTGTCTCCTAGAATAGCTAGAACGTAATGTAACTTCTTCTTGATAACTCGAGGTCACTACTAACAACAGCAACCATCATCCGTTCATGTCCTCAGGGCTTATTGACTTTATTTTATTTTATTGATATTGACAAGAGCTGTTTGCCCCTACACTAAATGACCCCAGACTGTTGTTATGTCTTGTTTTCCCATCTTCTCCCTTGACGTCCGACTGTCACTTGTCCCTTCTTGCTGCTGACATTTTATCTTGCAATCTACAGTGGGCCAGGAAACCAGATATCTGAGCATGTTGGAACTGTGTGTAAAATAATACCAAATAATGTCTTGGTGAAGCATTAAGGAACACTCCCATCAAGAAAATATGAGAGTTTTAGTCTCTGAACTCGTGGGGCGGAACAGAACAGTGAATAGTATATTGGACTTCTAGTTGGGATGACCCAGGTTTAAAGTCCTATCTGAGACACTTATTAGCTGTGTGACCCTGGGCAAGTCATGTATCTTCTCTGTCGCTTAGCTACTTGATCTGTAAAATGGACTTGATGGCCCCTAAGATGGCCTCTAACTTTAAATCTGAAATCATATGAGCCCCTTTTCCTATCTTTTCCATTTTCCTTCCTATCTTTGAATTCTTGGCTATCCATAGAGTTGAGGCTGCCAGAGAAGTGACTTGCAAATAAGTGGTCTTGCAAATAAACTTGTGACTTGAAAATAAGTGACTTGCAAATAAACTTGTCAACACACATATAAAATCAACCAATTGTCAATTGACAAGCATTTGCTAAGCCTTTACAATGTGCCAGGCACATACACACACACACACACACACACACTGCACAATCAACAAACATTTATTAAGTACTTACTATGTACCAGGCAAGCATATACATGTATGCAAATCAACCAATGAACAAGAACTTATGAAATGATTACTGTGTGCCAGGCACATGTACCTACACAGGGTATCTTTCTGGAGTCCTGGTCATCACAGCTACTTAGACAAGGAAAGGGATGAGGGGAATAAGCATTTACATAGTGACTACTATGTGCTGGGTATAAGTGACTTGTCCAAGGTCCTACCACAGGTAAATGTCTGAGGCTAGATTTGAACTCAGGTTTTCCTGACTGCAGACTCAGCATTCTACCCACTGTGCCACCTAGCTGCCTCTGCATGGGGGATACATCCATATGGATACAGTAATTCCATATCCCTATAGAAGTCTGGCTTTACTTCTGTCATATCTATTGTTAAGGTCTCTCCCTTCAGGATTCCTTGGGTCATGCTTCCATTAAAAGTTAATCTATCAATAAACTCGATATATTGTGGATAGAGAGATTAAGTACCCCTCCCGCATGTTCCCTTAGCTAGGCTCAACACACCTCCTGTTGCCCAAGGAGATCATAATTCCCTTAGACATATGTAGAACATGTACAAAACAGTCCAATAAAAGGATTTGCTGTCAGGTTAGGGTCACTGCCTTGTGGTGGTGGTGGCTTGTGTAGCCTAATGAAATGATAAGCCACGCCATGCAGGGTTATCCAACAGGGACAGATCACAGTGGAGAGTTCTGACAAAAGGTAATCCTCTGGAGAAGGAAATGGCAAACCACCCCAGTATCTTTTCAAGAAACCTCATGGACATGAGCTTGGACAGACGTCAGGAAATAGTGGAGGACAGAAGGACTGAGCATGCTGTGGTCCATGGGGTCATGAAGAACTGGACATGACTGAACAACGAGAACAATGAGGTCGTTATTATATAGAGTTTATTATAAAGAATTAATATAATGGCCTTTCCCCCAAGATGGCGCCAAAGGCGAAGAAGGAAGCTGCAACCCGCCCCCCCCCATACAGAAGAAAGAAGCTGCTACCCCACCCGCCCAAGACAGAAGCCAAGTCCAAGGCTTTGAAGACCAAGAAGGCAGTCCTGAAGGGTACTTTTTGTAGCCACAAAAAGAAGAAGATCCGAACTTCCCCCACCTTCCGGCGACCCAAGACACTAAGACTTCGAAGGCAGCCCAAATAACCTTGGAAAACTGCCCCTCAGAGAAACAAGCTTGATCACTATGCCGTCATTAAGTTGCCTTTGACCACCAAGCCTGCTATGAAGAAGATTGAGGACAACACTCTAGTCTTCATTGTGGACGTCAAGGCCAACAGGCATCAGATCAAGTAGTCTGTAAAGACGCAGGCCGTATGACATCGATGTGGCCAAGGTCAACACACTGATCTGGCCTGATGGAGAGAAGAAGGCCTATGTCCGTCTTGCTCCAGACCACAATGCTTTAGATGTTGCCAACAAAATTGTAATCATCTAACTTACTGTGTCCAGCTGTGTCCCATTCCACTTACAATAAAGAGTTTTCCAGAATAAAAAAAAAAAGAGTGAATATAATGGGGGCGGCTAGGTGGTGCAATGAATAGAGCACCGGCCCTGGAGTCAGGAGCACCTGAGTTCAAATGTGACTTCATACACTTAACACTTACTGCCCATGTGACCTTGGGCAAGTCACTTAACCCCAATTGCCCTGCCCTCCCCACTCAAAAAAAAAAAACCCACAAAAAAAGAAAAAAATACTTAATACAATGGAGCAGGTCCTATTATATTGTTAGAAGCCTTTAGCATATTTCCTGTCTCTCATAAGGTACATTTCTACATATTTGTCCATAAAACTCAGCTGCTATGAGCCTGGGTAGTAGAAGACATTGGACTTAAGTTCCCTGTGAGAGGTTGTCTAACAATTGCTTAGTTGAAGGCAAAAACTTGAATGATTAGGACCCTTCCCAGACTGTATCCCATATCAATGTCTGCTATAGAATCATATTTTCCCCCTCACTTTGTTATATTCCAGGCATGCATTCTTTCAAGCTATCTTCTAAATGATAGTTTCTGAATGAAATAACAAAAAAGACTTTCTAAAAATTTAAACTGGTGGGTAATATATGATTTTGTGAGAGATCTCTTGTGGCATAAGGGATGCATGGGGCAGGATGGAGTCAGGAAGAATTCACCTCTGATACACACTAACTCTGCAACTATGGGCAAGTCAGCAAGCCTCTGAATGGCCCAGACAGCTCTGGGAAGACTGCTGGTTATAGTAGACTTGTCAATCTATATCAGTGGAGAGGATCTCCACGGGGGACTTCCCCATACTGATAAAATCACAATTTTGATCAAAAGGGAAAATAAAGTTATTTTGGAGGAAAACATGTTATGACTGTCCAATAGCTGGAGAGCTATCATATGGTTGATGTTGGATATGATCTCCTCAAGGTCATTTCAGTGCTGACGTCTTTTGAAGTTGTGTTTGTATTCAAACCAAATAGTCCAAGAGTTTTCTTCCCCTCATTGGCAAGAGGTCACACCAGCAGCAAGTATCCAGTGGCATCACACTGACAACTTTCTTCTGCAGGCTAGGAGCATGCAATTCATTGCAAAAATCTTCAAACAGTGTGTGTGTGTGTGTGTGTGTGTGTGTGTGTGTGTGTGCATGCACGTGTATGCCAGGGGGTCTGCTACAGTAAGGAAAAGCCTCAGTCTGCCTGTTCTTCTAAAGAGAGATAACCCAGAGGTCACACCATCTGCTGGAGCTTAAATTCAAGATTAAAGGCCTAAGAGGTCAGCTGATAAATATTTGGTTTTATGATACCAAAAAAAAATTATAATTTGACTTTTTTTTTCTTCATCAACTGGTCATTTTGCTTTGTGATAATTACCCTTTGGGCAATTTTTTTTTGAGGGAAAGTGGAGTGGGGAGCGGGATGGAGGTTAGACGAGGAGCCCAGACCTGTGATTTCATCAATGTAAGGGATTCTCATTGTAGGAAGTCCCTTCACCACTGCAGGTCAGCAACCATGTAGTAACTTGGAGTCATAGAAAGTTTTTCTGGGATCATAGAGAGGGGAATTGATTTGTCCAGGCTATATAGGTAGTATAGGCCTTAACTTGAGCTAAACCCAAATCTTCCTGATTTCAAGATCAGCTTTCTGTCCACTATTTCATTCTGCTTCTCATTTAAAAAAAAGGATTTTATTTTTAATTTATAGAAAACAAGCATTTCTATAACATAATATAACAAAAAAGACAAGTATATCTGAAATTGCAAATCTGTTATGTACAACTTGCTATGCTTTTAAATATATAATAAAATTATCATGTACATTTCTTTTTCCTCCCCCTCCACCACCCTAGAAGCGGCTACCATTAGACACAAATAGGTGTATGTATATGTAAAATTGTTCTGTACATACTTCTGTTTACCAGTTATTCCTCTGGATACAGATAGCATCTTTCTAAAATTGGGACACTGATTCATTGTTGGTGGAATTGTGAACTGATCCAACCATTTGGAAAGCAATCTGGAATTATTCCCAAAGAGTTATTAAACCCTTTGGCCCAGCAATACCACTACTAGGTTTATTTCCAAAGATAATTGGGAAAAAGGGAACGAAGCTATCTGTCCTGCCCCTCATTTTACAACTCAATGAGTATATATCCATATTGATATAAATACAGATAACTATAGATACCTATATATAGGACTGGAGCTGTGCTCTCATTGATGGAGAGAACACCTGATTTAAAACTAACTTTCTCTACCAGTAGGTGCTTAGATAGAGTACTTAAGTTGAAGTCATTTAAAATATTTAAGTCATTTGAAGTATTTAAATTGAGCCTGAATTTTGCTTCAGACACTTACTAACTTTGTGACCTCAGGAAAGTTACTGAATGCTCTTATCATCAATCTTACCCTTACGTGTAGAACGGGACTTTCCTCCCAGGGATATTGTAAGGACCAAATGAGATAATATTTGTCAAGTGCTTTGAGAACCTCAAAGCCTGGGACCTCTGCTTCAGCTGAGTCTCCCTCTCTCGCACTGCTTTACCACAGTTTGGTGCAGTAGCCTTTGATGTTTCAAAACAAGTCACATCTAAATTACCTTTCCTATCTCACACCTCAAGGCACCATTCAAACATATGCAACCACCTGCCCTTGCTTATAGTTTGCCCCAGTCAAGCTAAGCAGCCAGCATGAGCCTTGGAAATGCCCAGCCTAGGGTTGGCTAGGAGGATGAAATGAAATAATTTGTGGAAAGGGCTTCAGACCAAAACACCATATAAATATCAGCTGTTATTAATAGTGAAGATAATGGAGCAGCTGGCCATGCTTCAGTGCTGATGAGCTAGCTGGTCAACACATGAGCTCAGAGTCAGTCCACAAGTCTGAAGGACTTCCCCAAGTGTTCTAGGTACATGAGCCTGTGGGGAAAGCCTTGGGACTCTAGAAATATATCACCCCTATACCTCTGGTTTGGGGTGAGGGAGGGCTTTCCTAATATCTTCTTCTCCTCCCACCCATTCCCCACTATAAGAGTTGAGAACACAGGATGGGAAGAAAGAACTATTTCAAGAGCTGGCACATATTTTCTTTTCTTTTTTTAAATCACAGGAAGACAGGATTTGGTCGGATGATCACTTTATCCTTCTTTTTTGGTCTGGCTGTAAATTGCTTAACTGTTCCTTTGGTAGGCAGCTCTTGCTGGATGTTTAGGAAAGGGAAAATTTTCTTTTATGAAGTTCCACTTATATTTTAAATTAAATAATAACAATAGTAGCTTTTATGAGTTTTCTGGGGCAAAGATAATTTATCACAAGGCAGTCAGCTTTCTGGTGATGGGCTCTGAACTCCCTTGGGCTGCTTGTAATAGTAATGGAATTTAAAGATCCCCTGTATTGGCTTGGTTGAGTGTTAAAACCCAGAGCTTGTGAATCCCACTTGTGGGATGGACTTGTTGACGTGAAAAGAGAGGGCTGAACTGGGAGGAGCTGGTGACATGGATTTAGAGAGGCACAGAGAGAGAGGCAGAAGAATTTTTTTGGAAACAGCATCGTGCAGGCAGAGAGAGATGGAGAGGATTGCTGAGGGCCAGTTTGAATTGCCAAGGACTTTTGAGAGCTGCCACCCAGAGCTGCCAAGGACTGAGGAGACATGGTTGTTATGCTGGTACTTTGTTTTGATGTTGTTTTGCCATATTCGTCCATTGGTGAAGAACAGTGCTGTTGTTGCAGAGGTTCTGGAACTTCTTCTAAACCTTGGTTTAGAAGCCCTGAAGAAGGATTTTATTGTTGTTTGATTACAGAAATCCTGGAAGAGGGTTTTGCTAATGTTTTCAGGGGTCCTAGGACTGTTTTGCAGACAGAGAATGAATTAATGAGGACACTAGCAATGTATCTTGTGGCCTTGCTAAGCTTTGTCTCCCCAGGAACAAAGATTGCTGAGAACTTGCCTTGGGTAAAAATGAAGAAAAGACCTCTCTTTGGGTGTTAAATGCTGTGCTTAATTTTGTTATAATTCTGGGATAGATGGCCTATTCAGTTGTGATCTAGGGGTGGGAAACTTTTGACCTTTTTGTGCTCTGTGACTGACCAAATGAATGTACTTTGCTTATGATTGGAAACTAATCTCCATTTGAGAAGAAGGGCTTTGTGATTGACTAAATGAATGTACTGCCTAGGGGTGGAGTAGTACTTAGAAGAGGGACTCTGTGATTGACTAAATGAATGTAATGTCCAGGGGTGGAGTAGTACTTGGAAATTATTGAATTACACTTGGTGAATGCTGTATTTTGAATTATGCTATATTTTGATTTTCTCTGTTCTTAATTTGTCACTGAATAAAATGGAGAGCAGCTATGCTGGTATTTTGAACCTTGGGAAGTTGCCTTTGCTTGGCATTACACTGCTCTAGAGACATAGGTAAAGGGCTCATCATTGGGAACACACTTCAAGACTTTTCAGCCTCATGGGACCTGAAAGTAAGGACTATGTCTACTGGAAAAGCCTTTGAGAGCCCAGCATTACTACTGTGTCACAATGAAGCATCAGAGTAAGACATGAGTGGGGAAGTTTTCAACAAATCAAGTCATTGGTATAATTTTCGAGATTGCAGAAGGATTTTGATTCATGGCACTGACTCATGAGGACAAATATCTTTGAAATAATAAGTGCACTTGAATTTAGTGACATAAAAGACTTTTCATACCTTGTGCCCTAGCTCTATTATGAGAGAATATGGGTTCAAATTCCACTTCAGATGCTTACTACTTACGTGCCCTTGGTAAAGTTACTTAAACTTCCCTAAGCCTCAGTTTCCTCATTTGAAAAATAAGTGGGTTGTACTAGGTGGTCCTTGAGATCCCTTCCACTCTAGATATATGGTCCTATGGTCTATCTGGTCTTTAAAATGACCCTCTGACAAGTTTTTATGATGTCTGTCTTACTGATGAGTTAATCTCAGAGGAGTTACTTAAGGCGATTTGGTCAAGGTAACTTGTGGCAAGTAGTAGTAGTAGTAGTAGTAGTAGTAGTAGTAGTAGTAGTAGTAGTAGTAGTAGTAGTAGTAGTGGTGGTGGTGGTGGTGGTGGTGGTGGTGGTGGTGGTAGTAGTGGTGGTAGGTGGCAAGGCAAGGGACTAAGACCTAAAACTTGTAACTTTAAGCTCAGTGACCTATGATACTACACTGTTAACAATTGATCAATAAGCATTGATTAAATGTATATCAATTTGTCCTCTAATGAATTCATTTCAAGTCCCAAGAGCAAGATTCATTTTTCGTGAAAACAAAAGTCTGAATGTCACTGAAGATAATGGCGGAATCAACCAAATGTTGGCAAAATTCCTATTTCTAGCTTTCCTTTGTCCCTTTCTAAGAGATGGAGCCATAACCACAGGTATCAGTCCTGTCACATAGATTCTCATATTCCGTCCTGATTAAACTGCATCCAGAATGTTGTGTTCAGTTCTGGGTTCTACATTCTCATAAAGAGGTTGATAAGCTAAAGTCTAAAGAACATGATGGTGAGGGGACTCAACTCCATGCCATGTGAGAGCTGGTTAATGGCACTAGGAATGGTTAGGCTGGAGAATAGAAGACTCCAGAGATATAATCAGCTGTCCTTAATTACCTGAAAGACTGCCAGGTGGAATAGCATTTAAGCTTGCTCTTTTAGGCCCCAGAGGGAAGAACAAGGACCTATGGGTAGAACCTTGCAAAGTTGTATTTAATGTTAGGAAAAATGACATCAAATGAAGTTATCCAATGGTAGAATGAGCTGCCTGAGGAGGTAGCTCCCCAGATTATAGCTCCCTCTTCATAAGAGGTCTTTGAGAAAATGCTGGAGAGCTCACTTCAGGTTTCTTTTTTTGGTCCAAGGTGACTTAGATGGCTGTTGAGGTCTCCTCTAGCTCTGAGATACTGTGATTCTGTTAAAGACCTTAACTGATGTCCAGGGTACCACCATTCTCCCAGTTACCCCAGTTCTGAACATACATCTCATTCTCCACTTATCACTCGTTCATCCCTCATATTGGATCTGTTGCCAAGATTTGTTGATTTTACCTTAGTAACATTTCTCATATTTGCCCCTTTCTCTCCTGTGATGCTGCCACCACCTTGGTGCAGACCCTCATCACCTCACACCTGGACTCTATACCTTCTGTTTGGTCAACCTGACTCAAGTCTTTCCCCACACCAGTCTCTCCTTTACTCAGATGTCAAATTGATCTGTCAAAAACACACATCTGACTGTAATCAGTAAATTCCAGTGGCTCCCTATTATCTCCAGGAACAAACATTAATACTCTGTTTGTCATTCAAAGGCTTTCATAACCTTTCCAGTCTTCTTCCATTGCCCCAGGTACTCTATGATCCAGTGATACTGGTCTCCTTGCTACTCTTCACACAAAGACACTCTCTCTCCCAATTCTGGGTGCTTTCACTGGTTGGCTCCCATGCCTTCATCTTTACTTGTTGGCTTCCCTGGTTTCCTTCAAGTTCTAGCTAAATCCCTCCTTTTATAGGAAGCTTTCCCTGATCTCCTTAAAGCTTGTGCCTCCAATATATTGATTATCTCCAATTTATCTTGTATACATATCTTGTTTGTACATAGTTGTTTGCATGTTGTCTCCCCCTATTATGAATTCCTCGAGAACAGGGACTATCTTTTACCTTTCATTGACTCCCCAGCACTTAGTACAGTGTCTAGAACATATCTGGTGCTTAATAAATGTTTATCCATTGACTGGCTGACTGATGTAAACTTTCTGTTTGACATTTGAGGTTACACTCCACTCCTCTTTTATTGGAATCCCCCATCTTCTTAAGGCTGGTTTACATCAGAATTCACCCCATTCCCTGGCCTATGGAGTCCCCAGCTGGCTGTGTAATCCTCCATGCAATGGATCATACTGTGGGAAAACGAGTATCCCATGTGGCTTTTCATAGCTATTAGAAATGGGCAGGGTCTGTTACATTACTGAGCCCATGTCCCTGCCAAGGCAGCCTGGGCAACTGCTGCTTCCGCTAGAGAAGGTTCATCTGCTCCTGGCGATTAGCAAAGCCAAAGCCTTTGAGATGGACAGACTAGAGAAATGTTTCCTGAAAGTCCTGAATGGGTTTGCCAATTAGTGACCCTGCCTGGGCCACAATCCTGCCTTCGACAAAGTGTTTCTTCTCCTCGGTGGATGTCCTTTTTAAATGATAATTCCCAGACTGGGGTATGTTTCCTCCCTAGGGGATATGAGAAACTTAACAAGAAGGTCAAATTTAATTAACTATTTATTAAATGACTGTTATCCTATTAAAATATTCCGAAAGTTAGTAATGTTAGTGAAAAAAATTTACATTAACTTTATCATATAAGGATTCTTAATCTTTTTCTATGTATTATGGATCCCTGTAGAATTCCAATGGAGCCCAGGGAACTCATCTCAGATTAATTTTTAAATAATTAAAAGAAATTATAAATTTCAATTAGAGATTAGTGAAACTAAAGATTTTTTTTTCCATTGAAGTTCACTGCCCTCCTCTCAATCTATCCAATAGTTCATTGGACATCTATATACCCCAGTTTAAGAACACTTGTACTAAAATGATATACCAAAATAATCTCTTTATTTTACTTTTTTTCTTGAATTGTATTTGCATAGTAAATTCTAGAATTTATTTACTTTCATATTGAATAGGGAAAGGTTTTACTGAAAACTAAGAGTAATAGGGTTCTAAAAAAAAAGTTCGGGAACTCTTATTCTAAAGTAATTTTAAAAAATCCTTTTTTTAGATGGGAACTATATGGAAATCAGTTAGCTTATTTTCTTATCAGATATAGTGTCTGGGAAATGGTAGACGCTTAGTAAATGCTTGTTGATTGACTCACATTTGGAGGAAAATGCCACATGGGATATCATCAGAGACTGACCCAGGGAGCAAATGTTTCAATGAACAATTTTGTGCAAATAAAAGTGCTTCCCCCTTCTCCTTTCTCTCTGCTTTTTCACTCAAAACCTCTGGATGATCTTTGAATAGAATATCCTTCCTTCTTGTTCAAAGAAATACCTTAAATGAATCCCATCACCCTCAAACTTGTGTCTAGAAGACATTCTAATAGGATTTATAGGATTCACTGCTTCCTGGGATCAAAACAGAGATGTACAGATCAAGGTCAGCCTCCAAATATGTTTATCAGTAAAAAGGAATGAGTAAAGGAAAAGTGAGGGGGCATGAGGGCAAAGGTTTGTAGACATGATATACCTCCCATTAAAATCATAGCCTTCCAGAAAAGCTCTTTTTTTGTGAAATACCTTCATGGAATGATTTGTTTTTCCTCTAGAATATATAAAGGCCACCGAAACTTTCTTTTCCCCTTCATTTTATAACCCCTTTATGCTCAGGTCAGTTTTCATCCATCTAAGCCAGGCGGCAACTTTGATTTAAATGACATTTCATGCCTGATAAAATTTCATTGGGTATTTTAACTTCTAATTTCTTTTATTGACTTATCGTGTAGCTGGAGGAAAATGTTTAGAAAGGGAGTGGGGGGGGGGGGGAGGACTCCAACAGGGATTTACTGAAGTCATGTTTCAGCGAGGAAGGAAATACCATTGACTTTATTACAGCTGCCTAATGTTTTCCACAAACCGTAGACATCATGCATTGTATCTTGGTGACCTACAATAGCAGCTGACTGCTTGCACATGATGGAAATGTAATTTAGGCTTACTAAGAATTAACTATTTAGCTTCTTCGAGGCCATATCTCCTGTACAGCCTTATCATTTTTTACCAGTCTTAAGCAATCTTCAGACTGAGGTTTGAAAAGAGGCATTCAACTCCCTGAAAGGGAGTAAGAACGATGGAGGGTAGGGCAGGGAAAACACACAGACACAGACATAGACACAGACAGGCATACACACACACAATATCCATGTTCCCCGAGCCTGCAGCACTGATGATTGACATATGGTGGAAGGGGCGCTGGATTTAGAGGCAGAGAATTTGGGTACAAATCCTGGCTCTGCTATGTATTTCCTGTAGGACTTTGGGGAAGTTAACCTTTGGGGGCCGTGGTTTCCATGGTAGAGTTGAAGGAACGCTGTGTCTGGAGAGAGCATGGAACCTAGGTTGGAATACTGGCTTTGATGCTCACTACCTGTTTGACCGTGGTCAAGTCCCTTAACTTTCCTGGGTCTCAGTTTCCTCATCTGTAAAATGAGTGGGTTAAACTAGATGAC
>NW_027185777.1:658314-742569 GCF_028583685.1 Petaurus breviceps papuanus | reverse complement strand
AGGGTCACTTCCAGTTCTAAATTTATGATCTATAATGACCTTTTCTAGTCCTAAAATCTATGAAGGGTTTTAAATCTTGAAGGAACAGTTTTTTGTTAAAAAAAAAAGTCTACACTGTAGTCCAATCCATGCTGTCCTTCCCCTTCCCTGCGCCCCCCAATTCCTCTGTTGCTGGGGCTTGATCTAGTGGGTCAATGATGTGATAAAATGAAAAGAGAATTGTGTTCACACACACACATACACACATGCATAAACACAAATACACACACACACACACACACACACACACACACACACACACACACACCCTTTGGAGAAGGTCCAGTTTGGGAACTTCCGTTAGGGAGAGGCAGCGGGAGAGTGAGTGATTCAGGGAGGGCTCTGTGCTGGGTAGGAGGAAAGTTCAGACTTCAGAGGAAAAAATAATAACATGCTTGTATAGTCCATGCTGGCTGCTAAGGGAGCTCCTGCGGGGACTGACCTAACGAGGCTTCTCTGAGGATTTACGGCTGGGGCTGCTAGTGAAGAGACCAGGGCAGAGGGAGAAGAGCTTCTACCCTGACTGACTTCTCAGGAAGTGGAATTGGGGTTTCTAGACTCTGGCAGCCTGGGGGGTCAAAGGGGGGAGGAAGGGAGTGACAGGAGACAAGACAGGGGGGATTCAGGAAGTTGGGGTTTTATTACTTTTAAAGGGACCTTGCCCACCTCGGGTTTGTTACATGTTTTCAAAAGTAAGACCTTTAAGATGAGAGAGAAACCCAGGTTTTAGAGGAAAGGTCTTTGTGTGTGATCCTAAAAATGTTTTAGCCATTTTCCAGGGGCATCCATGTCATCTCCATAGCTGGTATAATGGATAGAGCCCTGAAATCTGGAAGACTTGAGTTTAATCCAACCTCAGACATGTACTAGTTGTGTGACCCTGGGCAAGTCACTTAATCTCTCTCTGTCTCTGTCTTTCTGTCTCGGTTTCCTCATCTGTAAAATAGGTATAATAATATACCTACTTCTTGGGGTTGTTGTGAGGATGAAATAATATTTGTAAAGTGTTTTGCAAACCTTTAAGTGCTATACACATATTTATTATTATTATTTATCATTACAAATTATTATAACTGCACCCCTTGCACCCACTGGAGTATTTCTCGCAGCCATCAGCTTCTTGCCTGATAAAGATGGGCAACAGAACCATAACTAGAATTTATTTTTGCACTTGGGGCAAACTTTATAAAATGTGTCCTCAAATAACTTTATATAACAAATTCAGCTGGGGGGGAAGGAGGGGACATAGCCCAGTAACTTTGTGATAGAAGGCTCCCACCTGCAGTGGTGTGCAGGATGTTTGGAGCTCTCACCATTGTAGCAGCAAGCACCCCAAGCGCGTCCTCAGGGTTTGCTGCTACCACAGGTTCTTGGATCTGCTTTGATAAAGGAAAGCAACTCAAAATGGGTTAACAAGCTTACTTTAATCAGTCAGACGTATATCATTTACCTAGTTCAGGGGAAAAAGATCAGCACCCCGAACTTCAGAACATACAGACAGAATTATCAAGACAGAAACAGATCAAATAGACAGTTTCCAAACTGTCCAACCATTACATCCATACTCAGTCAACATCTGGGTTTCCACATCTGGGTTTTTCAAAGCCGGGGGACTCTCAACAACGGCTTCCCAGAATTCAGATCAAATCACAGAACACTTCTCAAAGTGAGTCCCAAAACAAAGCTACACATCAGGGCTTATATAGCTTTCTCCTGGCTCAGAGAATGTAACAACCTTATTGACTCACTGGCCAATCAAGAAGTATCTACTGAAAAACAAGCCTCCCTCCCCAGGCTTCAGGTGCATTTTAGCCTAGGGGCAGGGAAGATCTTCCAAATTTTCATTCCCGTTACAACCATCTAGTGGCTTCCTATTGTAACTAATTATTATTACTTTGTGCTAACTTCAGGTGCTTCCATAATGCTAAAGAAGTCTGGCTGCTGTCTAGCTCTCTAGATGTCAGCGTCCTGGACAAAGCTTTGATGGCCCTGTCCTAGTTACAGCTCTAATGAGCATTTCTATAGGATATGCTCTTCTTGTCTATAACTTAGCAGAAAAGTCTTAGTGAGAAGGAATTACTCGAGGCCCAGAGAGGTTGTGACATGCCCAGGGTTACACAGATAGTAAATGTCAGAGGCAGGATTTATACTTTGACTCCAAGCCTGACCTTTTATACCACACTGCCTCTATGGAATAAGGGGGGCGGGGTGTGCTGTTCTATGATAATTATTTTGGGATCGGTCTACTTCCCAGTTTCTCCTGTAATGTTTTGCATTAATCTCCTCTTCAACATTCTGAAGGATTAAACACTTATTGCCTCCAGGATACAAAACAAGCTACTGTTTGACACCTGTAATCCAATCTCATTATACATTACTCCCCTTCCCATATCCTATGGTCCAGCCTAACTGGCCTTTTTATTGTCCCTCACACTTGACCCTCCATCTCCAACCTCCAAGCCTTTGCACAGACTGTACCCCCTGCCTGGACTGCATGCATTCTTCACTGCTACTTCCTGGAATCCTTGGTTTCCTTCCACAATCAGCTCAAGTTCTACCTCCTTTCCTGATTTCCTTCCTTCTCTCTGCCCCCCAAACCCTTCCCACCAGCTCCTTTTCTCCTCTCTACAAAAAACACCTTGTATTTTTTTTTTTTACTTTTTGGAAAGGGGAAGGTAGGTCAATTGGGGTTAAGTGACTTGCCCAAGGTCAAACAGCTAGTTTTGTGTTAAATGTCTGAGGCCGGATTTGAACTCAAGTCCTCCTGATTCCAGGGCTGGTGCTCTATTCACTGCGCCACCTAGCTGCCCCAACACTTTGTATTTTTAAAAAATATTTTGAATATATTTATTTATATATCATCTCCTACAATCAATCTTGAGGTCTTCAATATTTAGGGGAATACCTGGCAAATGTTTTTTGTTCTGTTGTTTTCAGTTGTGTACAACTCTTTGTGACCCCTTTTGGGGTTTTCTTTGTCAGTAATACTGAAGTGCTTTGCCATTTCCTTCTCCAGCGCGTTTTACAGAGGAGGGAACTGAGACAAACAGGGTTAAGTGACTTGCCCAGGGTTGCACAGTCTGAGGCTAAATTTGCACTCAGGTCTTCTTGACTCCAAGCCCAGCACTTCTAGTCATCATACCAACTAGCTGTTTTCCTGGAAAATAAGTGATTAATAAATGCTTTTTTATTCATTCATTTTAAACAGGGACAATATTTCAATATTGTCTTCATGAAGTGTTTAATAAAATTGGCATTTTGTAAATCTTTAAGGTTCACAAGGCACTTATTTCAATGGATATTGACAATAAACTCCAAAAAGTAGTTGCTAATGGGGACAGGTAGGGGGCATAGTAGATAGAGCTTGAGGTCAGGAAGATGTGAGTTCAAATCCAACCTTAGAGATTTATTAACTGTGTGACCCTGGGCAAGCCACATAACCCAATTACCTCCAAAAATAAAACAAAACAAAAAAGTAATTGCTATTGTTATCCCCATTTTAGAGACAAGGAAATCAAGATTAAGTTTAAGTGACTTGTCCAGGGCCACAAAGATAGAAAGTTTCAGAGGCAGGATCTGAACCCAGATTTCCTGAGTACAAATGCAGCAGTCTTTCCATTAGGCCACAACACACACCTTCTGTTTCATGTCTAAAGGAAGGGGGTGGGAATAGATGATTTCTGAGGTTGCTTCCAGCCTCACACTGTATGACTGAGTCTAATAACAGTGTGATCTCCAGGCAAGCTAGCAGTCATCTGTGAAATAAAGAGGCTGTCTTCATCCTTTGAGTGACTGATGGATGTTTAGCTATTATTAGAAAATAATATCTTTTGACCCCGAGAGTTCAGTGACATTCCCTGCTTTGTTCTTTCACTGACCTCAGATCATTCCTGGCAGGAGGAGCCAGTTTGATCCCAGCCACCAAGAGAAGTCCCATGACTGATACAAGGTCACAGAGAGAGCCAAAGGGGCCTAGATAGTGGGTGTCCTGACTTCCACCCCCGGGGCTCTTGTTGCCAGATGACACGGATATACCCTTGCCCTGTGGGCTGGCGGATGTCAGCCAGCTTGAGAACTCATTCTGGGTCATAAATCAGAGGTTTGTAGAAGGAAAGAAAGACAAATGGGGTCCTGGGTGTTTTCTCACAAAAACGACAGGAAAGCAACCCATCTGGTTCCCAAAGTAAATCATACTAAGTGAGTTAGAGTATATGGAAATGAAAAACTGAGTTCAGGAAGCTTAGATGGGCTTGCAGGCCAAAGCTGCCACAGACTTGTTTAAAGTTAATTTAGCTGCCCTAGGAAAATGAGGAGGGGCTGCAGACTGCCAGAAGAAGACAGAGGGTAGCAGCAGCCCTTGGTGTATTCAAAAGAGGCCTGCCATGGTGAGAGATACAAAGAAATCACTTCAGATCCCATTCTGGCCTTATTGTCTTTTCTCCGCACTTGACTAAGCAGGAGCAGCTCACGCCTTCTCCTTCTCTTCATAATCTGAGTGTTAGCATAGGGGAGATTTCCTTGTGCAGACTGAAAAAGGATCAGGGGAAAGGCCTACCAGGCTAAGACTCATGAACAATTTCTCTTCTAATTAACTTCAGCCAGAGGCTGGTAAAGCTACTACTTCCACATTTACAACTGGTTTTCTGCTTTAGCTCCTTGGAACTGGTGGGCCTGGTGGATTATAAAGCCCTTTGAGAGCAGATAGTGTTTATTTTGTCTTTGTATCCCAGGAATTCAGCAGTCTCTGGTATACAGTAGATGCTTAATAAATGCTTGTTGAATTGAGTTGAACGTGAGAACATGGGTACACATGCTTGTACAGTTCCGTACAAAGGCACGGAACAGCACAACTCACAAAAATGATTTTATTCATCTGAATAGACTGTTAACACAAGAGACTTTTCCCCAGGGAACTCTAGGCAAGGCTATCATCAGAGTTCATGCTACGGGGAGCTTTACCCTTTACAAAGTATTTTCCATACAACAACTCTATGAGGTAGGTTGTGCATGCATTAATTTCCCTGTTTTATTGATGTAGAAAGTGAGTTGTAGACAGTTTAAGTTACTTGCTCCTAGTGAGCAAATGTTTGAGGTAGAATTTGAACCCATTTCTTCTGGCTCCAAATCCAGTTGTCTTTCCAACACACGATGCAAGAAGTTTATTAACTCACATCCCCATGAGAAGGGGCAGCTAGGGACACCATAGTGCATAGAGCTCCTAGCAGAAAATCTGGATGATTCATCTTCCTGAACTCGAATCTAGCCTCAGACACACTAGGAAATAGAAGCCTCCTCAGAAGGCTTTTAATTGTTGAGGATGCCTGCATAGCCCCTGGGCTACTATCTATATTACCTCTCACTCTCTCTTTAAATAATAATAATAACAATTAATTATTTATGTAGTGCTTGCTATGTACCAGATGCTGTAGTAAGTGCCTAACAATTATTATCTTTTTTTTTTTTTCTGTTTTGGTGGGGGGGCGGCAGGGCTATTGGGGTTAAGTGACTTGCCCAAGGTTACATTGCTAATAAGTTTCTGAGATTAGATTTAAACTCAGGGCTTCCTGACTTGGGTGACTGCCCATTGGGCCACCTAGCTGCCATATATATCTTACATAATCAATTTACCTTGTTTTCCTATAGGTGAAAATGGAAGGGGAAATGTTAGAATAAAAAAAAAAGAAAAACTCTTTCAACTGATTAATCTCAAAAAAGACAGGCTAAGCAATCAGATGAGTGTTATGACTGGGTGCGGAAAGTTGCAGAATCTAGTCTTGCACAGAAAGAACTATCAACTTTGAGTTCCTTATTAGATTAACTGGGAGTAGGACTACACATAAGTGCATCAATCAGCATTTATTAAGCACCTACTATGTGCCAGGAAATTAAGAAGAAGAAAACTTAAAATCATGGAGTCGAATGAGGTTATTTAGTCAATTCTTCTGTCTTTGGAGTTACTCCATGAGGTTTTACTCAGAATCCTTCTTCCCAAGCCACAGCTCTAGGGGCAGCATGGCTTAGTGACTAGAGTTCTGGACTTAGGAGTTGGAAGACCTGTGTTTGAATTCCACCATGTATACTTACTAGCTGTGTGATGCTAGTCACAGAAGATGTCACTTCTCCTCTGTTGACCTCAGTCTCCTCATCTGTAAAATGGAGATAATAGCAGAACTTTCCTTCCAGGTTTCATGTGAGGATCAGCTGGGATCTGAGATCTTGAGATGCTATATTACTATGAGTCATTTTTACTATTGAAGCCTGGAGGGCTGAAGAGGGAAGCTCTGATGGTACGAATTCACACTTAAATCACTTCAAAGTTTGTGAAGCATTTTCCTAATAATATTGCTATGGATTAGGCAATAATAGTAATGTTAATGTAAGGTTTACAAAGGACTTTGCATGCTATCTCATTTGAGCTTCTTAATGATCGGGTCTGGCAGGTGCTATTATTAAGCCCATTTTACAGATGACGTAGAAGCTGAGACAGAGAAGTTAAGTGATTTACCCAGAGTCATATGACAAAGCATATGAGATAGCAGAAGCATGAATAGTTCCATTTTACAGATGCTGTGACAGCAGCGTGATTCAGTTTGGAAGAACTCTGGATTTCAGTTCTGAAAACCTGTGTTTCAATCTTGCCTTAGACAAGTCGTGTTGCCTTTTGGGTCCCAATTTCCTCATATGTAAAAGGAATGGATTAGATCAGAGAATGTAAAATTCTTCCTAATTCAAGGAACCCAAAGATTCAGGACCCAGACTCAGGTCCTCCAACTGTAGGATGGAGGCGAGGGGGATTTTTCCTACTATATTACTACCTGTAGCAAGTAGGTTGGCCCCAAAGGAGGAAGGATAGTGCTGGTTTTCTGCCTAAACCACTGAAGAAAAAGCAGTAGATGGAAGAAACAGCAGAGTCTCTAAGCTTAAATGGACCAGCCCACATGCCATGGTAGGTTGACCTATAGCATAAGCTACCAGCAACCTACATATGCAAATATAAGGAAGGCTTTCTGAGATGAGCTTGGCAAATGAATGTGAATGGTCTTTGGAGAGGTATCTGTTTCTGTTTACTGGAACCTAGTGGGCTTAAATAGTTTCATGGAACTTTGTGTGTTTGTGTGACACACTGAATAGAAATTCCAAATAGTCAGTCAGTTACCAAAAGTGTAATTGGATACATTGCTTATAGAGCAGCTGTTCCAACATTTAGACATTCCATTTCAGACTCCTGTGAGCTGAGCTTGTCCAAAGAGACTTTCCTAAAAGTATGATATAGTAAATAGTGTCCATGGGCTGAATCTGCCCAAGTAGCTTTTTATGCCGAATGGTTCATGGGAAAGCACATATGATACCCAGGGAAAGATTTTGTTTGATATCCCCTGCAAAACCACCCTCGCCTTATAACAGATTACTCAACAATCAGATAAAATAGGCTTAATACGGGATGTCAGTCTGTGGATCCTACCATGTGAACACCTCTTGTGAAAGGAAAGGATAAAATTCATTTGTGGAAATCCAATTATTCATGCTTTTCTCATTAACTGCAAAGTTCGTCTTCCTGTCTAAAAATGGTTGCACTTCTAGATTATGGGACTGATGAGATGGTCACTCCTCTTCATTGCAAAGACAAGATCTTATATGAAGAGCCTCAATTAATCAATCAATCAATCAATCAATATACTTTTGTGAAGTACCTCCTAAGTGCCAGATGCAGTGCTAATTGCCAGGGATACAAAAGAGCCAAAAAGAATCCCTACCCTCAAGGAGCTTACAATCTAATGAGGGAGATAGCATGCAAACAAATATATATGAAGCAAGCTATATACAGCTTGCTTATAGGAAGTAATGAAAAGAAGGAATACAGTAGAAT
The DNA here is from genome assembly GCF_028583685.1 of Petaurus breviceps papuanus. Lineage (NCBI taxonomy): Eukaryota > Metazoa > Chordata > Mammalia > Diprotodontia > Petauridae > Petaurus > Petaurus breviceps. The sequence goes on along the minus strand of NW_027185777.1, from coordinate 734,663 downwards.
TAAAAGATTGGGGAAAACTTTCCAGTGGAAAAAAAAAAAGAGGGGGTTGGGGTGGGATTTTAGTTGGAACTTAAGAATAGCCAAGGGGATTACTATTAAGAATAGCCTACTGTGCCTCCTGGGCATGCTTGAAATTGTTACTTGTCCTCCAGGTAGGGCAAGATGTTATAGTTTGTTTCACTTAAGGCCTTTTACCTGAAGAACTCAATGGACTATACAAAAACTTGGAAATAATGACCGTTTTGCATTACTCGTAGGGGGAACAGGGACAGTCAGGGAAAAATCAGAAGGGAAACACAGTTACTTCCAAACCACTTTTGGCACCTATGGTAAATGGGTCCTGGAAGAAGATAGGATAATTTCAGACAAAAGAATGAAAGGATATCACAGTTCCAAGGAGATGGGATGATTTTGGACAAAAGAATCATGGAATTTCACAGTTGGAAGGGATGTCAGAGGTCATCTAGTCCAGTCCTTACCTGAATAAGAACCCTTTATGTACAATATGCCCTAAACTTGGTCGTCCATGCTTTGCTAGGAGACCTCCAAGGGTGTCAGGACCCCAATGTATCCTAAGGCAGTCATTCTACTTTTTTTTAGAAATCTTTCCTTAAATAAGGCATCGATTTGTCCCTATAAAACTTCCATTCATTGACCCCAGTTGTGTCCTTTGGAGTCAAGAAGTGCATTTCTTCATCTCAGCTCTTTAAATACTTAAAGACAGCTATCATCTCACCTAAATCTCGACACTGAACATTTGTAGTTTCTTTAACCAATCTGTAAATGACAGGAATTCAAGACCTGTTTCCATCCTATTTGCCTCCTTTTGAATGTTTTTCATCTCATCAATGTCCTTCCTAAAATACAGTACCCAGAACACAGTTTTCTAAAGATAATCTAACCAAAGGAGAATATAGAATTAGCAGCGTCTCTAACCTCAAGGTAGCCCAAGATCATATTACCTTTCCTGACAGCTATACCACATCACATTGCCAATTCATGTTAAGCTTGCATTCCACTGAAGTTTCCAGACAAACTGCTGGGTAGCCATACTTCCTCTGTCTTACATTTGTGAAGTTGGATTTTTGGAACCTTGATTTACCTTCTATTAAATGCCATCTTTTAAAATGTGGCCCACTGCTCTAACCTATGAAGTTCTTCTTTGATTATTTACCTGTCATCCAATGTATTGCTATCCATCTCAGCTTTCTGTTCATTGCACATTTGATAAACATGTCATGTATACCTTGATCTAAGTCAGAGTGGGAACCTGTGACCTCAAGGCCACAAGTGGCTCTCTAGGTTCTCAAGTACAGCCCTTTGATTTAAAGTTATTGATTAATCATTAATAGGACAGAATGGTACTTAGAATCTGAGGATTCTCCTCTGGTAAGAATTGCTTTCGGGGCGGCTAGGTGGCGCAGTGAGTAAAGCGCTGGCCCCAGAGCCAGGAGGACCTGAGTTTGGTTCCAGCCTCAGACACTTCACACACACACACACACACACACACACACACACACACACCCAAAAAAAAAAAAACTAGCCGTGTAACCTTGGGCAAGTTACTTAACCCCAATTGCCCTCCAAAAGGCAAAAGAAAAAAAAAAGAATTGCTTTCAAACTGACATCAAATGACAGGATGTAGCAGCAGAATTCCATCACACCTAGATGTTTCTTGGAGAAAAGATCACTTTGGGGTTTGAACCATTCAAGTAACAACCTGAATTGGTGACAGCTCCAGGAGGAAGAAGTTTTAGGACTTTTCCCAAATGCACTAAGTACCATCTGCTTCATGTCATGGGCCCACAGATGGTAATATCCCTCTTAGGAGACTTCAAACATACTTGTTTTACAATGTTAGGAATTATAATGTATACAACATGCAGCTCTAAATGTATCGTTTGTGTTTGTAACATACTGTCCTTTAAGCTTGAAGCATTTATTATGTTAACTACAGATGTGCATTTATTTAAAAAAAAAAATTAAGCGGGTCTTGGTTCCCTGACGTTTGCTTTCAGTAAGTGTGATGATTCAGAATGCTTTTCCAGGATAGAGGAGCTTGGGTTTATTCCTTTGTGTACAGGCTCCCTTCTAGTAACCATGTAATAATAATTAATGATGATGGTGATGATGATGATGATGATGATGATGATGATGACGATAGCTAGCATTTCATTGGTATAGCATTTTAAGGTTTGCACATTTGAATCTTGCAACAACCCTGGGAAATAAATGCTGTTATTTTCCCCAATTTACAGATGAAGAAACTGTGCGGTCAAGGCACTTGCCCAGAGTCACACACCTGGTAAGTATCTGAGGCAGGCTTTGTTCTCACGCCTTTCTGATTCCCAAGTCCAACACCATCTACTGTGTGGGTGTGTCCTAGTGAAGAGGAGAGGAATGGCTCAAAAGGATGCAGCTTCTGCTGACCTTGTGACTTAGATTAATCATAGGCAAATCCCTTTGGGAGCCTATTCCCAAAGACCACAGGAAGCTTAGTGGCCATAGCCATGAACTAAATACCTTGCCTTGCTTTGTCATTCTCCCAACACTATATGACCTCAGAGTTTCTGTCTTTCTGTCCTTTTCTCTTTGGCTCTTTCTCTCTTCTCTGTCTCTGTCAGCCTCTCTCTCTCTCTCTCTCTCTCTCTCTCTGCCTGTCTATCTCCCTCCTTTTCTCTGTCTCTTTTTCTCCTCTCTCTCTCTTTCTGTCTCTCTCTGTCTCTCTCTCTGTCTCTCTCTCTCTCAGTTTCTGTCCCTCCTCTCTGTCTTTCTCCTCTGTATGTCTCTATCTCTGTCTCTCCCTACCTCCCTCTCTTCCTTCCCCTTTTATTCAAACCCCCTCCCCCAACGTAGCCTACATCAAAAGAGCTCAGAAGACAGTCTGTATTACTTGGGCCAAATCTAATAAGATAAAATTTAATAGGGATAACTGTAAAATCCTATGCTTGCATTAAAACAACAATAACAAAACAACCTCATAAATACACATCAAAAAGTAAACGGTTATATGAGAAGACCTGGGGAGTTTAATGACCTACAAACTTGATACATATCAACAATTTTGACTTGGCAATTAAAAAAAGCTTATGTGACCCTAGGCTTTGTTAAGAGAAACACAGGACCCAGGACAAGAAAAATGATGAAAGTCTCACTCTAGGCATGCTAGCCAGCCAGGCAGTGTTGTTTAGTATTTTGTTTAGTTATGGTTATCACATGAGGAAAGACAGTCTACAATCTCTGAATCCCAATGAACAGAATTATACTAAAGTAGGACCATATTTTTATTCTTATTTTCACTCTCTCAGAATAGTTTCCTGTTCAGATTCAAATTTAAGAAATTAAATTGTCTACTTTGATCCTCTCCTCAACAATCCTCTCCTTCCCATCTTATCTTTCCCCGAAACACACACACACGCACACGCACACGCACACGCACACACATACGTGTGCTTACATACTCCACCCAAATATCCTGTGGGTAAATGAATGCCCAATCTAGTATTATTTTATAGGTAGCATGTTGGATAGAGTTCTACAATGGAAGAGGAGAAACTTGAATTTCAATTCAGTCTCAGATTTGTACTTGTTTTGTGACCTTGGGCAAGTCATTTAACCTTGACCTGCCTCGGTTTCCTCATCTGTAAAATGAGGATAGTAGCATTTTCCCTCTAGGACTGCTGTGAGGATCAAATGAAAATATTGTAAAGTGTTTCACAAACCTTACAATACTGTATAAATGGGCAGTCAGGGTTCCACAGCGTGTGTTGTGTCTCATCACCTTTGGTTAAAGATAGGAAGGCAGTTTGATAAGAGTGGAGAGATCTGCTGTGTGATGGAAAGGCAAGTCCCTTCCCTTCTCTGGACCTCAGTGTCCTCATTTGTAAAACAAAAGAATTGGACCAGATGACCTCCAAGGCCCCATTCAGCTTTAAATCTATGATCCTATGATCTTCCAAGCACTAGAAGAACTTTTTTGGAGGCCATAAGAATACCTTCCCCAAACATTCCCTTTTGCCTGAAAGTCTACTAGTAGAAATTCCTTTCTTTGACATCCAGCTTCTCATAGCCTTGGTATAGGACCCATATTAAGCTTTATCTTTCATTTATACCTAAACTCCCTCCCTCCACCTGCTGAAAGTGATCTTTTTTTCCCACCCTGGATTTCCCTAGCGCACTTTGGCCCTCTCCCTTGCAAGTCCACTTGTAGTGTTACTGCTACTTGCAGGTGCTGTCAAGGTGTAAGACCAATAGCATCAGGAGGGCTGCTAGCACAGATTTTTTTATCTGCTTTTCCAAAGGAAAGACAACTTTAAAGGGGTCAACAATCTTACTTTAATTACAGATAAGTAGAAAGAAGTCTAGAAAATACAAACAGATAAATTAGCACAGAGATTCAACACACAGGGCTATCTGAACAAAATAATACAACCACCTACATATACCACTAGACTAGGAGAGCACCAGCTTTTGAGTAGTCAGGGGGCTCCTAACAAATGGCTACTCAGAGTCCTATCCAGGGAATCAAAAGGTCCTTCTCATGAGTGAACCCCCAAAGCAAAATACCAACCTCAGAATATATATACACTTCCGGCTACTAGGCTCCAGCCAGAAGGCACCACAACCCTCCTGACTCAGTGCCTAATTAGCTTAGTACCAAAAGGTGTGAAAGCCTTCCTACATGCAAGCCTCCCCATTAGGCAAGTTCCTCCCGAGATGGGCTCTTTGTGACTCAGGATGCATCACAGCTGTGATTGAAATATCTGTGTACCTTTAGACCTGGGAACATGGCTCCTGTTCCAAGGGGAAAGTGGACACATGTGGTCCCATAGGTCTATTAATGGACAGGAAAGATTTTCCTATTCCATTAGCATTACACCACTTTGCTCATTTATTTGTGAACATTTCATAGGATCATAGATTTTAAACCATAAGGTCCTTAAAGGTTATCTAGTAATTTTACAGCTAAGGAAACAGAGACCCAAGAAGGTAAAAAACACTGTGACCTGGGTCCATGCACTGCCTCTAAGACATGCCGTCTCTGTGATTCTGGACAAGTCATGTAAGCTCTGAGGATCCAAGACTAAGTTTCTGAGAAGATGCTGACATACATTGGTAAGAGAAAGTTTCCTCATCTGTGAGTTCTCTCTCAAGATGCAATGACAGGGTCAATCCCTATCTCCAGTCAGTAGTCTTGGCAGTATTCATTCTTCATCCATTTCTTTTGTGAGTGTTTGGGTCCGTCTCTCTGGCCCACCTCTCAGCAGCAAAAACCAAACCCCAAAATAATCAGCCCGAGTTTATGTGCTGCATTCCATCCAGTGAAAACCCTGACTTCCTCCCTAGGTACCTTTCCAGTCTTGTTTTGCATTAAATCCCTCTATGCACTGTATGATCCAACCAGACTGAACACTCCTGGAATTTGGCACTTCATCCCCACCTCCATCACATTCGCACAAGCTGTTCCTCATGCTTAGAGTGCATCCCCTCCCCATTTCTACATCTCAGAATCCTTGTGTTGCTTTGAGACTAAGCTCAGATGTCAATTCCATGAAAACTTGTTCCCTTCTGGAATCACATATATTTGCTTCTCCATGTTTTATATTGGCAACAGAACGTAAGCTCATAGAAGGCAGGGACTCATCTCATGTTTTTAGCCCTAGTACTCAGCACAGTGCCTTCCTTACACGTAGCAGGCCACATTTGTTGGAGAAATGAATCAATAAATGTTTCTCAGGAATAATCTAGATATGTGTATAAAAATTTGCCATAGAGATTTAATAAAGATGAATCTCCCCAGTACCTGACAGATAGACATTATGTTGTTTTTCAGTCATCTCCCACTCTTTGAGACCCCATTGGAGGTTTTCTTGGCAAAGATACTGGAGTGGTTTGCCATTTCCTTCTCCAGTTCATTTTACAGATGGGGAAACTGGAGCAAACAGGGTTGAGTGACTTACTCAGGGTTGCACAGTTGCTAAGTGTCTGGAGCTGGATTTGAACTCAGGTCATCTTGTCTCCAGGCCTGGTGCTCTATCCAATGGACCACCTAGCTCCCCCTCCTTACACATAGCAGGTAATGAATGAATAAATAAATGAAGCAACAAACGTTTCTCCAGGAATAGTCTTGACACGTGTTGTAAATATTTTATAAAAATGAATATCCCTGGTGCCTGGTATAGGAGTAGCTGGTGCAGAATAGGCACTTGATGTGAATGCTGATAAGAAAGTAGTCACTATATATGGGTTGACTGTACAGATGGGCCCCATGAGTTACTATAGCCCATCAATTGACATGACTATGAGAGGCATTACAGACAGAAAATGAACTGGGACCAAAATGAAACAAACAAACCACACCTGAATTTGGGAAAGGACACAGTGTCCTCAACAATCCCCACCTGCTCCCTGACAGAAAAGTTCATATTTTAACACCAACTTTTCTTGGGGACACTGGAAATGTCTTATTATGGACCTTGAGTGACTCGTTATTAACCTTGAAGAACCAAAATTGTAGGTGTCCCAAGGGGATAGGAGACCTGCATGATGGGTGTGAGGAGAGTATATTATATTAGCAACAAGAAAGGGTTGAAAAAAGACATTATCAAGGAAACATGACTGGGGAAGGAGGTAAGCTAGTCATGTATGAAGTACAAAGGAAGATAAATGGTGGTGGAATAACTGGTGATACTAGAACCAGGGCAAACTCATATGTGGGAGACCAAGGGAAAGACCTTGACCTTGGGACACAAGGCTTTGTGATAGGAGAGACTCCAGCTCCTGACCCGTGCAGGGAATCCATTGGATATCATGAAGTTCTCTCTGGGGGAGAATGAGCCAGGTAGGAGCTCACCTGGGATATGGCTTTCAGTGCTAATCATTTTTGCTCACTAGATGCTAAGCTCAATTATTTCTACCTGATGAAGTATAAGTAGTATCTGTGCCCTGTGAATTTTAGCCCCTTAGGACAAAGTCCTGACCACCCACCCTAGTTAAAGCTCTGAAAACCGGCAGCTTTTGCACCCATGAAATGTTATAAGGTTGCAGTGAGTTTGGTGGATTCTTTTTGCAAAATACAAGCAGATAAGAATCACACAGGTATATAGATGGGTGGTGCTTGGTACTATTGCATGAATGAACCATGTTGCTGGGGTCATAGATACTTTGAAATACTGAAGTATTGGGAAATCTACAGAACTAAGGAATATACAAATGTTGGAGGACTTTAACAAAATCCCTTTGACTGACAATGAAATTAGTAAAGAAATGGAGTTATTAAATTTTTTACATTGGGTCAATTAACAAGTCAATTAACAGTACTATGATTCAACTAGTACAAATTTTAGGCATTTTAATAAGTGTAGAATTTTACAAAAAAAATCCCTCTGTCATCTTTATTCTGGCAATAAACTGTAATCATATGTGTTTCTGGTTAAGAATCTGAGAATTTTTTTATAATTTATAGTCAAATTTAGATTGAGAGAAAAATCCCCTAATAAGGTATACCTGATACCCTGCTCATGGAGTAGAGGCAGGAGTGTGCTGAGGCCAGCCTGTACTGGTTTGTGAAAGCTTATTGTTAAATTTTCAGTGTTAGCATTTACACCTTGGAAATCAACAAACACTGTGAATCAGAGTTTGATTTATTTTATTGCTTGTCTAGGTTTAAGTAACAGACGAAATGTTAATAATGGAGATTAAATGTAAAATTGTGTCTGGCATAAATTTATTATTTTTTTTTTAGAGAGCCAATTATTAAGCATTTAGCAGCACACCCAATGTGCAGTCTCTAGGTCTTTCCATGGAGTGGATGCTCTGACAGGATCTTCCAGACTGGAAAGATTTTGAAAGCAGACCTCTCAAAGGAAGTCTGTTTTCCAAACCTGGTCTGGCTAAATTTGGAAGTCTTTATCTCCAGGTTGGTTGTAGAATAATTTGACTATGGTAACTCTTGAATGCTAGCTAATAAGTCTTAGAGTGATGGCAATCTGTGTCAGTGGAGGGAGCTTGTAAATGAAGGAAATCACCTGAGCCCTAACTTTCAAAGACTGGTAATAATAAAGTTGTTGTTGTGGTGACCAGGATTAAATGAGTTGTCCAGGATCACACAGCTAGTAAGTGTCTGAGATCGGATTTGATCTCAGGTCCTCCTGATTCCAGGGCTGGTACTCCATCCACTGCACCATCTAGCTGCCCCCAACTAGGAAATATTTTTAAACCATATTCTTCCAGTGCTTGAATGCCCCCCCCCAGCTTCTTCAGGATGTCACATAGTAATCTGAAACAAATACTACTCTGAAAGAATTAATGCCATTTCAAAAAGAGTTTAATCTATTTCCAGGTAGTGTATTGGCAACTGTGAGAAATCTACTTCATTGTGAATAATGAAAACTGTCTTTCTTTTATGAAATGGAGGAGGACGTTCAATTCCCATGTTTGGCAAGCTCAACTATGTATTGTGGGCTACGTTATGTTTAGGTCAACAGCAAATTGAAAGGTTGGAATTGGGTTAGACCATTAGAGTAGAGCGCTATAATTCCAACTGGAAAATGGTCTCAGATTTAAAAGAGGCTACTAAATTTTTTTTGTGCGTGTCTCAGATCTATATAATTTTTGGCAGTTATATAATAACCCCCTTCCCTCAAAGTCCTACTCTAGTACTTCTTTATGGTGTGGAGGTGATCCTAGGTTTTTTGTTTGTTTCCGAGGCAATGAGGATTAAGTGACTTGCCAGGGTTGCACAGCTAGTAAATGTCTGAGGTCAAATTTGAACTTGGATCCCCCTGACTCCAAGGATAGTGTTCTATCCAATGTGCCACCTAGCTGCCCCTTTTAAGAGTTTTTTTTATTTTTTTGTTGACTCAAGGTTCCTGAGGGAGAGCATGAACTCCAACAGTGCTAAGTACAGTACCTGGCACATAGTAGGTGCTTCATAAATATTTATTGACTGATTGATTGACAGGTCTTTCCAAACAGGCAGTGTTTTGAGTTCAAGTTCAATGATAATCTGCTATCTGATGACCAGTCTAGCTAAGGTGGGAAAGGGTTTAGTTAGTAGAAGGCTGACCACAGAGTGATGGATTTTTTTTTCCCTGCTACATGAAGACTGTTTGCTAAGATGAAGAAATATTGTAACTTGCATCAGTGGTAAGTAAATATTCCAATAATTACTAGCATTTTGTATATAGCATTTAAGGATTGCAAAATACTTTACAAATATTGTCTCCTTTTATCCTAACAATAACCTGGGAAATAGGTACTATTATTATCTTCATTTTATACTTGAGGAAACTGAGGCAAACAGCAGTTAAGTGACTTGCCCAGGATCACATAGCTAGTAAGTGTCTTTGGTCAGATTTGAACTCGAGTCTTCCTTATCCCAGGTTCAGCACTTTAGCCACTGTACCACGTAATTGCCTTAACCTGGGGTATCTGAACTTTTTTTCTTTTAATATCTTATTAACAATATTTTGATATAATTAGTTCCCTTTGTAATTCCTTGTATTTTGTTTTATACGTTTAAGAACATTATCCAGAAAAGGGGTCCATAGGCTTCTCCAGACTGCCAGAGGGGTACATGATCCCAAAATGGTTTATAATCCCTGATCTATTCTGATGAAATCATGAGTCCTTGATGTCTTGGAAAATTCATAAGCCCTTGCATTTAGGACTTTCCCCCTATTCTTCTTTCTCCTCTTATTTTTTCTCCTCCCTCCCTCTCTCCCCTCCTTCCTTCCCTCCTTCCTTCCTCCTTTCCTTCCTCCCTCTCTTCTTCTCTCCCTCCCTCCCTCCCTTCCTTCTTCCTTCCTTCCTTTCTTTTTCTTTCTCTTTTTCTTGCTTTTTTCTTTCTCTCTTCCTCTTCTTCTCCTCTTCCTCCTTATTTTCCTTCTGCTTCTTTTTCTTCTTTTCTTCCTCTTCCTCTTCTTCTTTTGTTGTGCCTATGATTTCACAGTATCTACAGTCACAGATAAGAACTCTGAGATAAAAGAGAAAGGGAAGGGAATGGGGAGGGCAGGATAAGGGGCGATTATATTGTCATAGATTTAGAACCAGATGGTACCCTAGACATCATCTAAGTCAACTCCCATTTTTTTTTTACCAATGAGGAAAAGGAGGGTCAAAGGGAGAAAGGACTGTCCCAAGGTCACACAAGTAATTGGCAGAACTAGTATTTGAACCCAGGGCCGCTAACTCCAAATCCAGCATCCTTATATATGTCCCATGCCGCATCACCTGTATGGATGACTCCTGGTGTGAAAACTCTGTCCTCTCCTGCATATTAGCAATTCCTTCATAGCTTTCAGTATTAACTTGCTCCTGTGTTCAATGTTTTTATCAAAGACTCGGATAGAGTCTCATGATGTTTGCAGATGACATGAAGCTGAAAGGGATGATTGACAGACTCAGTATCCAAAGAGGATCTTGGCAGACTAAAATATTGGGCTGACTCTAATGAAATGAAACTCCATCATTGGGATAAATGTAAACTCTTATACTTGGGCATAAAAACTTCACACTTCTAAGATGAGGAGGCATAACTGGACAGCCTTGGCCCTGAAAAAGATCCAGGGGTTTAAGTGGGCTGCAAGCTCAATATGAGTTAGCAATGTGCTGTAGCAGGCAAAAATTCTAATGAGATCTTGGGCTGCATTAAGAGAGTCAGAGATTTCCAGGAAGAGGGTGGAAATAGTCCCAATGTACTCTGCCCACATGAGAACTCCCTCGGAGTACTGTGTTCACCTTCAGGCCCGGTAGTTTAAGAAGGATATTGACAAACTGACAAGTTTAGCCTGATAAAAGAAGCCTGGGGTGGGGGGACATCCTAGCTCTTCTCAAGGATCTGAAAGGCCATCACATAAAGGAGGAACCTGCTTGTTCTGGTGGTTCCAGAAGCAAAGGATACAAAATGTCAAGAGGCTAGATTTAGACTTAAATTTAGGCTAGATGTCGGGGAAAACTTCCTAATAATTAGAACTGTCCAAAAGTTGAGTGATCAGGCTCTAAAGGTGGTGGGTTACCCTTCCTGGGAGACTCATCATTCAAGTATGTTACAGTGGGGAGTCCTTTAGTGGATGAGCTGGACTTGATGGCTGCTCGGGTCTCGTCTAACCCTCACATTCTGTGTCCACAAAGCGTTCTTGTTTCTCTTTTGAAGGATGCACCATTATTTTCATTTTCTTGCTGTAATATTTTTAAAAAAAAGGAAAAGGGAATTGCTATGGCTGCTATAGTTTCACCCTCATAACTAGTGGTCACATCGGGACCATTTTCAATCCTTTTTTGATCTAAGGACTCGATCCCATGGATCAACTATTTAATTCATCTGAATTGACACCACAAACATCTCCTCTCCCATCCCCCATCAAAGTCAGCAGAATTCTTTGTATAAATCGTGCTACTTTAGATTAGATACCAGGAAACGAGGTGATGACTAATTTAAAAGAATTAAATATCTAACATGGGGAATCAGAGGAGTTCCCCTGATTTTCTAGACTGAGGCTACTTCAAAGGAGCTTGGCACTTGAGCACTTGATCCATGAGGAAAATCATGTTGTCAGGTTCTGCACTGAAGGAGTTAAAACTTTGGGATGACAGTTGTACCTTATTGGTGCCTTGGACTGTGGGATGGTGTCCTTGAAGTTGGAGACTAAGCCAGAAAGAACCACCCCCTCAGTAGGTGATAAGAACTGAGGAAAAGCAACTTCCTCTCTCTTAGAACACGTATTACTTGGGACTTAGGCAATCTACCCATTAAATATCCACAAAGGGAAAGAAAGGATTTCTCTCTTCCCCATCCTCTAGCAGGTATCGTAGTTACATGCACAAGGAAGGGAGATCGTGTACTGCCAAGATGAGCTTGAGACTGGACCTCAAATCCCTGGCCATCTCTGATTTTTTTGTTTTGCTTTACCCTAAGCATAGAGGTGTTCAAACAGCTATATAGGTAGGGTTGATGGATTTACTCAGTTAAGTCATTCCACCCTACCACCAGGTGGTACAGTGCATAGAACACTGGGTTTGGAATCAGGAAGACTAATTTTCCTGAGTTCAAATCTGACCTCAGACACTTTCTATCTATGTGATCCTGGGCAAGTCACTTAACCCTGTTTGCCTCAGTTTCCTCAATTGTAAAATGATCTGGAGACGGAAATGGCAAACCACTCCAGTATCTTTGCTAAGAAAATCCCAAATGGGGTCAGGAAGAGTCACACATGACTGAAATGATTGAACAATAACAAATCCTTTATGGATAGCCTCTTCAATGACTTAACCAGATGAAATAAATCAATCAAACAATATCAAGTTTAGTATTTAGTTTCAATTAATCACAGACTTTAGACTAAATGTAAAAAGCTCTTGAACTTAAAGGACACAGAAATCTTGTTCAACTAGACTGAGGAAATTTGGTCATGTCCTAGGGGTTATCTATAAATTATCAACCAGGTCATCTGTAAATTATCAACCAGTGTAATTTGAGAGGTTGTGTATCAAATGTATCATTCCTATAAATCCCTTCAGAGGGAACCATCATGGAGGGGGTGGTAGAGCAGAAGGAGAGCACTTGGTTTCAGCCTTGGTCTAGCTCTTCTCTCTTCACCCCTATCCTTGACCAGAGGAGGACCTTATAATCTTCAAAGAGTCCAAAAGATGTTGAATTTCCCATCTTTTCATCAGCATCCAGGCAGCAAGCAGTTCAGGTCACCTAATGGCAATATCTGCATTGGAAGCCTGAACATTGCCATCAGATGATCTAGATTGCTTTAACTATAGAGGTCAGGAATTTAGGAGTAGGAGCTTCCTACAACAATACCAATTGTCAGAAGAGAAAATGAACAGTCAAAAAGCCAAAGCCCAAGTCATGCCCTGGCTTTCCAGGAGATCTGGATTTATATGTTGTATAGGCAGTACATGTCAGAGGTGAAAGTTGTTTGTCAGTTTCACAAAATGTAAGTATTTGATAATATGTACTTTTTAGTCTTTTGTGTTTTGATCATTTCTTTTGTGTTAGAGGAAATAAATAGCTGTCCCATACCTGGTATCTACTGTTTTGTATAGTGAATAATTTTCTAGAAGAGTTTCTATCCATACCTTTTGGACAGAACCTAGACCTGAACTAAGCTATATTGTTTGAATGTAGAGCTAGAGTCCTTTATGGAAAAGGACTCTTATGGGCTGTAGATGACATCTCACAAGTAAATCACTACTTTATGCTAATAACATAAATAATAGATTTAAAGCTGGGAAAGATGAAAAAGCTCATTAAGTCCAACCACTTCGTTGTATTAGCCAGTGTTGTTACACAGTGTTATTACAAGGTTAGACTTGAGTCAGGAAGTTCCAAATTGCCATCCTACCTCAGACACTCACTGAGACAGATACATGACCCTGAAAGTCACCTCAATTTACTTGGCCTCGGCGTCTTCAACTGCAAAATGGAATGAATAGTAGCACCTATGTCATGGGATTATCGTGAGGCCCAGTGTAAAGCACTTTGTCACTGTCCTTGGCTTTACTGTTGTTATCATTATGGATGAGAAAAGGAAATTAACTTGTCCAGGATCACCAGTGAAAGAGAACCCAAGCCTCTTAACTCTCGGTCATATTACAAGGAAAAAACCATGAAGACTAAAGGAAGCCCAGCCCGTGGGGTCATCTGAAAGATCCACACCACGTCTCCAAGGACAGCTTGGGTTTTTTTCACTCCCCCTCAAGGACTGCTGACCACAGAATTACAGGGAAAGACGAGAAAAGGCAAAAACACGGAGCCCAACTTCAGATTCTTGTGTGGATGCAAATTCCCTCCATCTGCCACGCCTTCCTTAGGAATTAAAACCAAGAGAATGCCTGCCTGCCAGCTGGCTGACTCTAGGGTATTTCATCTAAGCTCACTGATTATGGCATCATGGGCAGGTATTTGCTAATGCAACTATGAAATTTCATATTATTTGCCTTTCAAAAGGGATCTGTTAGCCATTCTTTCCTCTTTCCCAGGACTACAAAAGTATAGATTCCATTTTAAAGACATAATGCATACACACGTACACACTTGTACACACAGTGCCATAATGCGTGGAATATTCTGTTATTCTGAATGTACCCAAGTCCTATGCATTCAACTCCTCACTAGGCAAATAGAAGTGGGGGGGGGTGCTCTGCTAGAGCTGGTCTACAAAGGGGCTCAGTGTCTGCATCCTATGAGGAGTCGGTGCAGGAAAACAGTTCCTGGAATGGTGAAATAATTCATCTGTAAACGGATCCCACATCACTTCCACAGCGGCCACAGCAGCAGAATCTGGAGCCAGACAAGAGGCCAGGGAAGAGACTTCCCTAGAAGCTAGCCAGGAAGCCCAGCCACAGGCAGAGACGTTGGGACAGAAGACACATTCCAGTGGTTGGCATCTGGGCCGAGCAGCTGCCAAGCACACCCAGTGTGTGGCCATGGGTGTTGGCTCCTCTGTGAGAACAGGCTGAGGAGGCAGCCAAGCAACCAACGACCGGAGGAGGAGCTGGCGCCGGGTCGATGCAGAAACGGTACTTATGTGCCAGTTGGCTTTACAGGCAAAGCCCTCTTTACAAAGGGGCAAAATTTTCATGGAGAAAGTCCTGCTTGGTGTGCACATGCTCACATGTGGCAGCTTGTAGGCATGGTACGGCATCTCTGGGGGTGTGGGGTGGCTTGGCATCTATGGGTGCCACTCCTGGGGTAATAAAAAAGAAGCATTTTGTGTTTATGGACCAGAGCCCTTCATGTTTGTGGGCCAGGTGAAAGGGAAACCCCAGCATCGCCACAAAGCTATTCCAAACCTGACATGGACTTGCCCTACAAGGAATTTTTTTTTCCTCTTGGAAAAAGCTTCAATTGAACATTTCAGTGTTCGGGAGTCTATGCTCCTCTGAAAAGGAATCCTTCTGGGGACTACCATCTTTGCGACGTGACAATGCCCATTAGAATTTCAAAGCCTGATTTTTCCCATGGGGAAGCTTCAGAAATCAGAAAACTTTGAAGTTTGCTGAGGACGAGTTCTGTCAGGCATTTACTATTGATTCAGCTTTAAATTTTGCTTCATTCGAAGGCTAGTCTGGTGAAGTTAACAAAAAAAAGTCCCTGATTCTTCTAGGCCTACTTGACATCATCATATGAGTCCCTGCTGGAAGCACCATTAGAGTGGCAGCTCCCACTGAGAAAGAGACAATAGCCCTGTTAACTGAATGGGGATGCAGAAACAGTGATAGACTCTCAGAACTGCCTTTTTTTTTTTTAATCCATTAAAAAAAAAACCTTACCTCTGTATCGACTGTGAGGGAATATTTATTTAGCTTTCTACACTGTGGGAAACAGGAGCTCTCCCATATAAGGAGACCTAGCCCGCCTTTCACAGAAGGGAGAAATGTGAAGCTGTAACACAGCCCAGCAAATTCATCCTTACAGCTAAGTGGAAGGAATGCCTCAGTCGTGAATATCTTAATTGGGATGTGGCTGAGATGGCTTCTTAAATCCCACCTCCTGCAGGAAGCTTTTCCAGACTGAGTGGGTGGGGTAAGAAGACGTAATTTTTGCTCAAAATTCTCTGTGGCAATCAACCTTGCCCACGATCCTGACTTCATGTTTATTAAACCCAAATACATAGAGAGAAATACACGCACATGCCAACACGACAGGAGTGTTTACTTTGATAACCAACTTTGCACTCTCTGGGGTGTGAGGATGTTTCACAGGGGTCTTGTCCATTTGTAGAGTTTCTCAGGTGACATTTCTCCATGTGGAGAGGTGGAGAACTCTCAATGCCATTGAAGGGAGGTGCCTCAGAGAGACAGCTGGGGGTGCACAGACATTCTGTAACTGGCTCTAGTTGGCTAACCCCGTGAATAAGAAGAGCCCGTTTTGATTGGCTTGGATGGCTTCTCTCCACTGGAGAAGGGCCTTCTGAGGTACCCTGAGTATTTGCCAGACCCCCATGATGCATATAGTTGGAGTGGGTTTCGCAAGTGTTCATATACGACATATGAGCTACACTGTGTCAGATTGCTGTAGAATATACATATATACTCTTAATTTCCCTTTTCAAAACATTCCATATAGTTTGTTAATGCTACTCTTGAACTGTTCTTGATCAATATAGTGGATGACTAGATGGTGCCATAGTGCATAAAACTCCAGTCCTGGAGTCAGGAGGACCTGAGTTCAAATATGACCTCAGACACTTCCTAGCTGTGTGACCCTGGGCAAGTCACTTAACCCTGTTTGCCTCTGTTTCCTCATCTGTAAAATGAGCTGGAGAAAGAAATGGCAAACCACTCCAGGATCTTTGCCAAGAAAACCCCAAATGGGGGTCACAAAGAGTGTGAAACGGCTGAACAACAACTAGATCTGGAAGGCATATTAGAGGCTATGTAGCTGAACTCTCTCATTTTACAGGTAAGGAAACTGAGATCTAGAGAAACAAAGTCACTTACCCAATAAACTTCAAAGGTAAGATTTGAACCCAGGTCCTCTAATCCCCAAGCCAATGTTTTATCCATTGTGCCAGTGTCTTCCATGGTCTAGTATCCAAAATCCTTTGGGTCTAGACATAATAGCCATAACAAAAAGCTAATTCTTACATAGTGCCTACTCTGTGCCAGGCCCTGTGCTAAGTGCATTACAAAATATTATCTCATTTGACCCTCACAAGAACCCTGTGAGATAAGTGCTATTACATTTCCCATTTTATAGTTGAGGAAACAGAGACAAAGAGGGTTAAGTGACTTGCCCAGGGTCACACAGCTAGTAAGTTTCTGAGGCTGGATTTGAACTCAGGTCTTCTGACACCAGGCCTAGTGTTCTATCCACTGAATCACCCAGCTACTACCAGCTATGAGTCTGCTTAACTGTATTAAAATCTGAACCTCATTTTCATAAAGCTTTTATAAAGACTTTTGAAAATGCTCTGTTGAAATTCAGATATAATGTGTCTTCAACCTTCCCCTGACCTATTCTCTAAGCAATTGTATCGAGAAAAGAAATGAGATTCCTTTGGCACCCTTTTTCTTTGGCTGATTTTTGAATGATTCCTCTTTCTCTTTCTTCATGTTCACAGATAGATATTAATGGAGGGAAATAGTGGAATGAATCAAACAAAGTACCTGATTGTTCCATAAGTCACTGGAATTCGACTTTGAAATGCAGCATATGGCTTTTTCCGCTCAGTGATTTGCCTTTGTAATTATGTTTAAATTAGCCTAGTTTCAAAAAAGTTTGGAGTCTTGGGCTCATCGATACAGAGGAAAATGTCTCTCAGGGGCCATAGAGACTAACCACTCATTTTACATTCGCAGAAGCTGAGTCCAAGGGAGGTCAAGTGATTTGCCCAAAGTCATACAGATAATAAGTATCAGAGATAGATTTGAATCTAGATACTCAGACTCTAGTTACTACTCAGTCGTTTTGTTGGATCTGACTCTGTGACCCCATTTGGGGCTTTCTTTGCAAAGGTACCAGAGTGGTTGGTCATTTCCTTCTCCAGCTCATTTTACAGATGAGGAAACTGAGACTAATACGGTTAAGTGACTTGCCCAAGGTCACATAGCTAGTAAATGTCTGAGACCAGATTTGAACTTATGAAGATGAATCTTCCTGATTCCAGGCCTAGTGCTCTATGCACTATGGCACCACCTACCTTCCCTAGAGTTAAGGGTTAGTGCCACTTCCATTCTCCCTCCTTGTTCTTAGGGAATAAATGGGGAAAACAACCTGTTGGGTACCAGTAAGAAGTCAACATGGGAATTGGCTATCTCTGTAGAGTGTAACTACGCCATCTCTATCTGCATCATGCATGGGTCAGGACAGGGAGTTGAGGAAGTCCTTGCTGACATTCCCAAGGCATGAGAATGAAATACTTTCCTGGCTTCCATTGGTGCTTCTCACCCTGACTCTTGAACCCTTCCAGAAGGGAGAGGGAAAGTTGCTACTGCTTAGATCTGGTGGATCCAGAATGAGCTGCATCATGTGGGACACTCCTGCTACCCATTCCCCTTACCATGAAGGTAGTGGGATGACAATCGCCAAGCTCATAGAGGCAGTTAGGTGGGGAAGTGGATGGAGGATTAGCCCTGGAGTTGGGAAGAGCTGAGCTTAAATCTGGCCTTAGACATTTACTAGCTGTATGACTCTGGGCAAGTCACAAGTATGACTGGGCAAGTCACAAACAATTAACCTGCTTACCCCACTTTCCTCAACTGTGAAATAGGGATAATGGCAGCATGAGGATCCAATAAGAGAATAATTATAGCTCCTGGTACACAGTAGACACTTAATAAATGCTTGTTTCTTTCCCTACCTTGAATTATGTGTTGCTATAGATATATGTGTATGCATTTTAGAGAGGCATGTGCAGAGTTATAAAGGAAGGGGAAATCCCTATCCCAATGAGACATCACAGAAGGCCCAAGCAGTTCCATTGAATCGACCAATTACCAATGTAAGCCAGGTGTGAAAAAGCCTTCAATTTAAGAGGAACAAAGTGCTCTGAGGGCAGCAAGGTGCAGCAACTAATGGAGCCCCAGGCCCGGAGTTAGGAAGATCTGAGTTCAAATTCAATCTCAGACACAAGCTGTGTGACCTTGAATGAGTCACTTAACCCTGTTTGCCTTAGTTTCCTCAGCTATAAAATGAGCTGGAAAAGGAAGTAGCAAACCACCTCAGTATATTTGTCAAGACCCTAAATGGGGTCATGGAAAATCAGACACGACTGAACAACAGCAAAAAGTGCTTTGATCATTGGATGAATTCAGATGATGCTGCACAGAAAAAAAATTTATGATGTAAAGCGGGGAAAAGGCTGGATTTGGGATCAGGAGGACATGGGTTCCAACCACAGCTCTTCTATGTACTATCTGTGTAACTTCAGGCAAAGTAGTTACCCTTTCTGGGCCTCAGTTTCCCCATCTGTAAGATGAGGTCAGACTAGTGTCCCTTCTAGCTCTTAAGTTTATCTATGAGCCTGCCAGGGGCTGTGAAGATGAATTCCAGCACCCATGTTGGGCAGGCAAGGGACCCAGCAGTAATTTGTTTATTATGAGTGAGGGGCAACATTCCAAGATGTCTAGCGTTGCCAGAAACCAGCCCATCAAAATCAGGCATCTGCTGGAAGCTGAAGAATGAGCCCCTTGGCCATCAAGGGAAATGATGATACCGGTGTCCTCTGTGCCTATTTCCTCTTCCATTGTCTGCCTCTCGGTCAGGCCGGTCAGTCAAAGGCCGTGAGTGGACACTTAGGTCGATGACCCAGCAGAAAGGGCAGACGTGGTCTGGTCCTTGCTGAGCATTACAGCGCTCCCTCGCCTTTGTTTGTTGGCCTCCTGGCCTTCTGGCAGAGTCAGAGAGGAGTTGTATCTCCCATGTGACCATGTCATTTCTAAACTGGAAACTTCTCAGCCCCAGGGACATTTGCAACCAGGAATCCCTAACTAGCAGCTTGTTAAAGAAACACAATCAGAGCCCTCGCTTATCAGATTCTTTTCTCAGACTTTCCTCTTCTCAAAGTGTACAAATAGGAAAGAATGTTGATTTGATTCATTTTGCTATTTGCCAGCTGAGATTGTGAGTCGTCATGGGAGAGTGCTCATGGAGCTATTCGTAAGGCTGGTAATAATAGCAATAGCTGGCATTCATACAGCTCTTTAAAGCTTGCAAATGCTTTACATACGCCATTTAACACTCACAACAACTTTGTGAAGTAGGTATTATTGTTCCCATTCTCCGGGTAAGGTAGCTGAGGCAGACAGAAGTGAAATGATTTGCCCATGGTCACGCAGCTAGTAAGCTTGAATGCAGTTTTTCTTAACTCTAGGCCCAGCACTCTGTCCACTGTATTACATAGCTCTTTTTTAGGTTCATAAACATTTCCCAGTTTTACCTGGAGGGAATTTCCCAACTTTTTAATTGTCCTCATTCCCTCACAAAAGGTGGACACATCCAAAAGGTGAAGAGCTCCTGGGCTGGGCTGTGGTGGAAATCCCTTCCAATTCTTTCAATCTTGTGATTCTGTGAAAGAATAACAGACAAATCTTAGGGGGTTACCTCTTTCCTTCCATTTCCCAGTTTCTAGCAAGACCATACTTTTAACCAGCCCAGACAGAAGAGATTATATCCTATTTTGAAAGATGGAGAAATACATTCCAAATTTCCCTCAGTAACTATTGTGATGTGTAATGACTCTCCCTGTTAGGAAATACTTCCTTCTAGCTAGGCTGAATACCTCATGCTGCAGCATAAACCCCTTAACCTCTTATTCAGTCCTCAGCTAAGATTTTTGATGGATGGATCAGAATTTTCCAAATCTAAATGAAATATTCCATGTGGTTGAAAGGGAACAGTGTTGTGGGTTGCTATTGGACCCCATGTGGGGTTTGCTTGGAAAAGATACTGGAGTGGTTTGCCATTTTCTTCTCCAACTCATTTTACAAATGAGGAAAGTGAAGCAACTAAGGTTAAGTGACTTGCCCAAGGTCACATAGCTAGGAAATATCTAAGGCCAGATTTGAACTCAGAAGAGGAGTCTTTCTGACTCCAGACCCAGCCCTCTATCCATTGTACCACCTCATTGACCCATTGTGGATAATCCAGCCCAATCCAAATCTCTTCCATTTGGCTTTGGAAGCATCAAATGTTGGAGCTGAAACAGGTCTTAGAAGTCACATCTAGTCTAATTCTCTCAGTTCCCCAGAATGCTTATGAAGCTAAGAGAATCCTTATTCTTCCAGAGGAGAAAACTCAGGCCCAAGAGAATATGAATTCCTTGAGGACAAGGACTGTTATGTTTTGTGACTGGATACCCTGTACCTGCCACCTACTTAATATGTGTTCCCTGAATGATATAGTCTGTTTAATATCCCCCAGGGAGTAAGGTGCAGGATCAGGATTTGAAACTTTGCCCTCTGACTTCAAATCCAGTATTCCTTGTACTGAACTAGGCTCCCGGAGGCCTCAAGACAATAGGTCCAAGATCCTCCCTAATAGTAGGAGACCTGGGTCTAGAACTTGGCTCTCTCGATTCCCCGTCCAAAGATATTTCCAACACATGAAGATTTATCTTGAAGTTACCTTCATGATTATGGGTTGTCTTTTTTTAAGGTTAGTATAAATTTACCAGTTTGACCTAGAGGGCATCTCCCAACTTTGCAACTGGACTACTCTCCCTCCTAGGACAGCTAGGTGGTGCCATCATGCATGGAGCCCTGGAGTCAGGAAGACTCATCTTCTTTAGTTCAAACCTGGCATTAGACACTTACTGGCTGTGGGACCGTGGGCAAGTCACTTAATTTTATTTGCCTCAGTTTCCTTATCTGTGAAAATGAGCTGGAGAAGGAAATGGCAAACGATTCCAGTATCTCTGCCAAGAAAACCCCAAATGCGGTCACGAAGAATTGGACATGACTGAAATGATTGAACATCAACATCAACAACACTCTCCCTCCATCGAGGAAGGGAACCTGTGATACAGCCTTCAAGAGAGTCTGTAAGACCCTGGAAAGATAGCATCCTTATAGTAGGGGGCACACCACAGAGTTTTTTAAGTAATAATGATTTTATATATGATGACTGCTGCTATGTGAAAGCTTAATCTTTGGGAAACAGTGAGAAGCTGCTATTCTTCCTCTCCAAAGAAGTCTGAACTGGGGGAAATGAGATTAAGCCGTACCAGGAAGGATTTTGGTTAGCTCTGAGGAAGGACTGCCTGGCTGGGTAGCCATGCAATAGTGAGGCAGACCACCCTAAGCAGGTTGTAGAATGTCCTTCCTTGGGGTCTTTAAAAGCAGGGTAGATCTCCACCTGTTTGCTTCTGTTATTATCTCCCTTCCAGGCAGGGAGATCGATTAGAGTCCTTTGAGTGAATCAAAACTTCACAGAACAAATTTTTTCTGTGAAGTTTGGATTCAGTCAAAGGGCTGCCCTTGAGGACCTAGAGGGCCACATGTGGCCTTGAGACTGCACGTTCCTCACCCCTGGATTAGATGATTTGCCAAGGCTCCTTCCAATCCCAGATTTCAATGATTTGATACAGAAACATGCAGTAGATTGGGGATGGGAATTGAAGATTTAGGGTGGGGGTGGGTAGCCCAGGCAATAGGAGACACCTCCTTTTCGCCTTCACAACAAACACAGCAACCACCACCACATCCACAAAAACAACAGCAACAATAACAGTGTTGTGTGTATACATTGGGGAGGGGAGGGGGGGTGCAGGTGTCTGCTCATGACTCATTGTCACATAAAATGTTCAGTGAACCTTCCTGGAGTTCGGTAGCAAAGATGGAACTGAGGGGTTAATGCATATGGAAGACTAAGATAAAAAACGTTGAGATACTGACACCTAGTGGAGAAGGATTGCTTCTTCATGTCAAGTTAACAAACATTTATTTGGACGAGGCCATCGTGCAGGGTAATCCCACGGCCCCTACCCTCAAGGGCTTTACGGTTTATTGGGATGATACACCATGTGTAATCTAAAACCATATAAGGTGTGATGAAAGGTAAGATTATGGCAAAATACTCTAGGAAAATTTAAATAGGGAGAGATTTTCAGCTGGGGTGTAAGGGATGGCCTCCCAGAGGAAGTAACCCTCAGTCTTCCTGTAAGAAGACAGGGATTCTGCAAGGAAGTGGTAAGAGATACTGAAAGTTAAGAGGCTGGGGCCCACAGGACATTGGATGTTCTCATCAAAATAATAGCAATAACAATGAAAGTCAGCATTTGTGTAGGTGGTTAACATTTGCAGGATGCTTTACAAATATCTCATTTAACATTTGGAGGATATACTCTATACCAGGAGTGGGGAACCTGCTGCCTCAAGGCCACATGTGACCTCGAGGTCCTCAAGGGCAGCTCTTAGACGGAATCCAAATTTCACAGAACAAATCCCCTTAATAAAAGGATTTTTTTCCATAAAACTTGGACTCAGGGGGCAGCTAGGTGGCACAGTGAATAGAGCACTGGCCCTGGAGTCAGAATTACCTGAGTTCAAATCTGGCCTCAGACACTTAAAACAAAACTATCCATGTGACCTTGGGCAAGTCACTTAACTCCAATTGCCCTGCCTTCCCCCCTTCAAAAAGAAGAAAACAAAAACAAAAAACTTGGACTCAGTCTTTTGACTGCACTTAAGGACCTAAAGGGCCACATGTGGCTTCAAGGTCGCAGTTCCCCACTCTGTCTATACTGTATTTGGAGGATATATTTAATCAAGTGTCACGCAGAACATGAGATTGAAGATTCAGTGAAATGTCGAAATCTCACTTAATCACTTCTAGCTCCCAAGCCAGTGTGAATGATGTTGTACATAGGACCACTATTTGTCTTCCCATCACCTTTTGGGCCACCTGCAATTTTGATTCTTTAGCAACTATTTATTATCTGTTCTGTGATTTATATAGTGTTATTGGTGATGAAAAGATGAGTTTTTGGTGTCAGAAAGAGCTTGGGGTTGTTGAAAGTGTGACATGGTTTCCCAAGTACAATTCAGTCTGCCCTCTTCCTCCTTTTCAGTTCTGGTTTTCATTTGTCAGCAATTTTTTTTTTTTAATTTCTGCCCAAGATGCATTCATTGGTGTTCTAACTCCATAAAGTGCCCATCCAGATGCATATCATAGTATAGCAGTCTAGAGGACAGAGTGAAGTGTGCAGAAAATCGGAATTTGTCATTTATTTAGTTTCCTGTATAACTTATTAGACCAATTGTGATTGAGTGTTAGTGGATCTCATCAAGAATGCCCTGAAGTCTCCTGCAATAATCACATTGCCATCCACAAACCAGAGAGGATGTGGAAGACCTTATCATCTATTGGGTGTCTCTCTTCCATTTAGACTCCACAAGAACAGTGAATACCTTTGGTGAGTGTGTGCATACATACATGTGTATATGTATGTATACATGTGTGTATAAGTATGTGTAAGTATATATGTGTGTTTTATATCTTCCTTGATAGAAAATTATAATCCACTGATTATCACTGACAAAGTTATCTCTGAGATTACACCAATTGAGGAATTTTGTGGGATCTTGACAAATGCATAGGATACATCATATTAGAGGAAAACCTGTAAGCCTGTATATTGCTCTATCAAGTCAAATGCCTTCCTTAAACAATACAGTGGGACCTCATATTTTCCTGTACCTTTCTCCCAATTGTCTAAAGATGTTTCTTGTAAGAAAAAAATCTGTGATAACCTGGATTTCTCCCCTCTCCCCTTTTCACCAATATAGTTTCTCTTCTCCAAAGGATTTTATGGAGATAGTTAAGCAGGCATATGGGTTAGTGGTTATTTATGTCCTCTGGATTTCCTTTTTTGGATTTCAGTCATTTGGTGTCTTCTATCCTTTGAGATATCTTGAAAACAGATCTGTTGGTGGTTTCAAAATTGTATTACCCTCAGCACAGATTTCTTCCATGTGTCTTCAATTTTCCCCAGTTGGTTTTCCTGACATCATTTTATTAAACGTCATTTCCACTTCCTTGCATGTGTAACCTGGGCTGTTGCCCTGTCACTCCTGAGCTTGGGGTGAAGTGATAAGAAAGAGACAGAGACAGAGAAAGACACATAGAGAGATACAGATAGAGACAAAAATATAGAAAGAGACACAGACACCGAGAAAGACAGAGACAGAGACAGACTTGTGGAGCAATTTCTCACGATCTTGGCAACTGAGAGGATAATTGTCCCTCTCCTCCTCATAGAGAGGAATGAATCTACTTTGTAATGGGGAAGAAGTCACCTGATAGGAGAAATAAGGATATGAATCTGGTACCATTCATCCTGGGTTGGCTTCCTCTCTTCCTTACAGCCCTTGACATTGTACTTACTCCCTGATTGCTGTGAAAATGATGGGAGTAAGCTATAGGTGCCAGGACTGCATGAAAAAAAACTCTGAGACCATGACTAGTGTTTCTGTGAAGGCAGGCACCTAGAAAATGAAATCACCATCTATTTTGAGTTGTGCTAGATTGGTGAGCTGGCGGTAACTGATTTTCTTCACTGTCTTCCTTCCTTTCCTTTGTTTCTAGTCCATGATCCTGAAAGGAGGTGTAGACAATTCCTCTGTTTTCTCATGAGCACAAGCATGAGAACATGGGAATAGTCTTTTCTATGTTAGCATGTGGTTAGGATGCCTTCTCTCGCCACACTCCTGAAAATCTGGGAGGGTAGCCCAGGACTGGCAAAGAAATGGGTCCAATCTATTTCCTTTCCATTTTATTGTCTATATAATAGACTATGTGATTATAGTCCATAAGTCAACCAACATTTATTAAGTGCTCACTATATGCCAAGAGCTGTGCAAAATGCTAGGGTTAGAAAAAAAGCAAAAGATTGTTCCTGCTCTCAAGGAGCTCACAGTCTAATGGGGGAAAGTACATGCCAACAACTATGTACTAGCAAGATACAGACAGGATAAATTTTTGGTAATGTCAGAAAAGAATATTAAGATTAAGAAGAACTGGGAAGGAAATCTTGCAAAAGATGAAACTAGCTGAGAATTTATTTTTTTTAATTAAGTTGATTTATTTACTTTTAGTCTACAATATTCAGTTCCACAGTCCCTTGAGTTTCAAATTTTCTCTCCATTCCTTCTCCTCCCCACTCCCCCATCATGGTGGCATGCACTCAAATATAGGATCTACAAATATCTTCACATTAATCATTAGCCAGGTTGTAAAGAAGGATTATAACTGATGGAATGATCAGTGGGAAAGAGGAAACAATACAAAATGAGAAAAAGAAACGACAGAAAGTAGTTTGTTTCAATCTGCATTCAGACTCCTCAGCTCTTTCTCTGGATGTGGTATCTCTTTTGATCATGAGTCTTTTGGAGTTGTCTTATAACCTTAAGTTGCTGAGAGAAGCCCAGTCTGTTGGGGTAAGTTGTCACACATACATTGTGTCTGTGATTGTGTACAGATTTCTCCTGGTTCTGCTCTTCTCACTCAGTATCAGTTTATATAAGTCTCTCCATGTTATTATGAAGTCCATCTGCTCCTCATTTCTTATAGCATAATAGTATTCCATCACATTCATATACCACAACTTTTTCAGTCATTCCCTAATTTATGGCCATCCCCTGGATTTCCAATTCTTTGCCACCACAAAAAGAGCCGCTATAAATATTTTTGTACATATGGCTCCTCCTACTTCTCTGATCTCTTTGGGATATAACCCTAGAAGTGGTATTGCTGGGTCAAAGGGTATGCACTTATTTACAGCCTTTTGGGCATAGTTCCAGATTGCTCTCCAGAATGGCTGGATCAGTTCACAACTCCACCAACAATGCATCAGTGTTCCAATTTTTCCACATCCTCTCCAGCATTTATCATTTTCCTGTTTTGTCATTCTTAGCCAATCTGGCCAGTGAGATGTAGTACCTCAGAGTTGTTTTGATTTGCATTTCTCTAGTCACTAGCAATTTAGAACATTTTTTCATATGCTTATAGATATCTTTAATTTCATCTGAGAATTGCCTCTTTATATCTTTTGACCATTTATCGATTGGGGAGTGGCTTGTATTCTTATAGATTTGACTCAATTCTCTGTATATTTTAGAAATGAGGCCTTTATCAGAGACATTGGCTGTAAAAATTCTTTCCCAATTTTCTACTTCCCTCTTAATCTTGGTAACATTGGCTTTATTTGTACAGAAGATTTTCAATTTAATGTAATCAAAATTATCCATTTTGCATTTTATAATGCTCTCTAACTCTTGTTTCATCATGAAGTCTTTCCCTCTACATAGATCTGACAGTTAAACTATTCCTTGTTCTCCCAGATTGCTTTACAATATCAGCCTTTATACCTAGATCATGTATCCATTTCAACTTTATTTTGGTCTATGGTGTTAGATATTGGTCCATGCCCAATTTCTGCCATACTATGTTCCAGTTTTCCCAGCAGTTTTTGTCAAATAGTGCATTCTTATCCCCAAAACTGGGGTCTTTGGATTTATCAAACAGTAGGTTACTATAGTCATTGACTGCTGAGTCTCCTGTACCCAGTCTATTCCATTGTTCCACTACTCTATTCCTCAGCCAGTACCAAGTCGTTTTGATGACTGCTGCTTTATAATACAGATTAAAATCTAGTATGGCTAGGCCACCTTCCCTAGCATTTCTTTTCATTAATTGCCTTGATATTCTGGACCTTTTGTTCTTTCAAATGAATTTTGCTACTATTTTTTCTAGCTCTACAAAGTAATTTTTTGGTAGATTGATTGGTATGGCACTAAATATGTAATTTAATTTAGGTAAAATTGTCATTTTTATTATATTATCTCAACCCAGCCACGAGCAATTGATGTTTTTCCAATTAGTTAGATCTGACTTTATTTGTGTGAAAAGTGTTTTGTAATTGTGCTCATATAAGTCCTAGGTTTGTTTTGGCAGGTAGATTTTAAAATATGTGGAATGTCTATAGTAACTTTAAATAGGATTTCTCTTTCTATCTCTTGCTGTTGAATTTCATTAGAAATATACAGGAATGCCGAGGATTTATGTGGGTTTATTTTATATCCTGCAACTTTGCCAAATTTGTTTATTATCTCAAGTAGATTTTTACTTGATTTTCTAGGATTCTCTAAGTATATCATCATATCATCTGCAAAGAGTGGCAGCTTAATTTCTTCTTTGCCTAATTTTATTCCTTCAATTTCTTTTTCTTCTCTTATTGCTATGACTAACATTTCTAGTACCAAATTGAATAAGAGGGGTAATAGTGGACATCCATGTTTCACCCCTGATCTTATTGGAAATGCTTCTAGCTTCTCCCCATTACATATACTACTTGCTGATGGTTTTGGATAGATGCTACTTATTATTTTAAGGAAGACTACATTTATTCCTATACTTTCTAGTGTTTTTAATAAGAATGGGTGTTGTATTTTGTCAAAAGCCTTTTCTGCATCTGTTGAGATAATCATACGGTTTCTGCTAGTTTTGTTGTTGATGTGATCAATTATACTGATAGTTTTCCTTATATTGAACCACCCTTGCATTCCTGGAATAAATCTTACCTGATCAAAGTGTATTATTCTTGTGCTGAGTCGCTGTAATCTTTTTGTTAATATTTTATTTAGAATTTTTGCATCTATATTAATAAGGGAAATTGGTCTGTAATTTTCTTTCTCTGTTTTGTCTCTTCCTGATTCAGGTATCAGTACTATATTTGTGTCATAAAAAGAATTTGGTAGGACTTCTCCAATTTTCCTGAATAGTTTATAAAGTATTGGAGTCAATTGATCTTTAAATGTTTGGTAGAATTTACTAGTAAAGCCATCTGGCCCTGGAGATTTTTTTCCTAGGGAGTTCATTGATGGCTTGTTCAATTTCTTTTTCTGAGATGGGATTATTTAAGTTTACTTCCTCTTCAGTTAGTCTGAGCAACTTATATTTTTGTAGTATGTTATTTCTTCCTCAAACCAAGATTGATGAGAATAGATCTCATGCAATGCTCCTCTCCCTCCCCTCTTTCCCTCTATTGTGATAAGTTTTATGTCTCTTCTCAGTAGAGTCCTATACTTAACTGATTATGTTATTCCCTCCTTGCCCCAGAATCAATGAGGGAAAAGCTCATATAATGCTCATCTCCTCCCTTATTTCCCTCTACTATAATGTTGTTATACCTCTTTGTGTGGTATAATTTACCCTTTTCTGCTTCATTCTTTCCTCTTCTTCCATTGCAGTCCCTTTGCAGCCCTTAATAAGGTTATCATCATTTTGTGTAATTTATACCCACACCTTCTGTTTATCTATATCACTTTTAGATGTAACCATAGGTATAGAATTCTCAGTATTAACAGGTATCAGCTTCCCATATAGGCATGTAAACAGTTTGCTCTTATTAAATAACAAGTTGTGTGTATGTGTGTGTGTGTGTGTGTGTGTGTGTTTTGCCTATTTACCTTTCTATGTCTCTCTTGAGTCTTATAATTGGAGGTTGAATTTTCCATTGAGCTCTGGCTTTTTCATCAGGAAGGTCTGTAAGTCCATTGTATCATTGAAAGACCATGTCCTTGTCTGGAAGATTATGCTCAGTTTTGCTGGATAGGTGATCTTTGGTTGTAACCCAAGCTCTTTTGTCTTTTGAAAAATCATGTTCCTCGGGGTGGCCAGGTAGCACAGCGAGTAAGAACACCGGCTCCAGTGTTGAGAACACCTGGAGATCGAATCCCGGGCTCAGACACTTAGCACCCACCCAGAAACACCTGGCCGTGTAACCTTGAGCAAGTTACTTAACCCCAATTGCTTAAGGGCGGCCAGGTGGCTCAGCGAGTAAGAGCATCGGCTCCAGTGTCGGGATGACCTGGATCAAATCCGGGCTCAGATACTCAGCACCACACCCAGAAATAATAACTGGCCATGTAACCTTGAGCAAGTTACTTAACCCTAATTGCTTTAAAAAAAAAACAGAAAAGAAAAGTCATGTTCCAGTTCCTCCGATCTTTCAATGTAGAAACTGCCAGATCCTGTGAGATCCTCCCTGTGGTTCTGTGATATTTTAATAGTTTCTTTCTGGCTGCTTGTAGTATTTTCTTCTTTACCAGATAGTTCTGAAATTTGGTCACAAGATTTCACAGACTTTTCAATTTGGGATCTCTTTCAGGAGGTGTCCTGTGGATTCTCTCGATTTCTATTTTGCCCTCTGGTTCTAGGATCTCAGGGCAGTTTTCCTTGATGAACTCTTGGAAGATGTTGTCCAGGATCATTTTTTCATCATGATTTTCTGGTATACCAATAATTTTCTGATCATCTCTCCTGGATCTGTTTTCCAGGTCAGTTATTTTTCCATTGAGATATTTTACCTCTTTTTCTAATTTTTCATTCTTGATGTTTTGTTTGACTGATCCTTGGTGCCTCATAGAATCATTAGCTTCAATTTGGTTGTTTCTAACTTTTAGTGAATTATTTTCCTTGGTTAGTTTTTGAAGCTCCTTTTCCATATGTTCAGATTTCATTTTTAGTTCACACATTTTTCTTTTTAAGGAGTTGTTTTCTTCATAGTAATGATTTCTAATTTCACAATTTTGATTTTAAAAGAATTATTTGTTTTATCTTCTACCTCTCTAATTTGGCTTTCAAAGTTCTTTTTGAGCTCATCTAGGAATGCTTTCTGTGCTTGAGACCAGTTCATATTCCCTGTTGAGGCTTCAGCTGTGGGTATGGAGTCAATACTGTCTTCTGAATTTGGTTCCTCCTTCTCACAGTAATAGGATTGTAGAGTCTTTGTCTTTGCAGTCTGTTTTTTATCCATTTTGAGGCAGGGCCTTAGCCACGCTCTTCCTCTAGGGTTCCCAAGCCTTTACTGTTTAAAATTTTGCTCTGGGGCAATAATTACTGTGTTTTCAGGTGGGGGGGGGCGGGGATTGGAGCAGTCAGAGTTCACTCTGCCATCCTGATCTCTGGATGTTCAGGTAGGGGCTTTTTAAATTTTTAGGCTGTGAGTTGGTAGTCCCAGGAATAGCTACTGCCACTGCCGTGGGCCCTGCATTTGTCTCTTACCCAGCTCCATCAGATCCCAGGCCTGCAGTGATAGGCCTGGGAATAGCTTTTGTGGTTGATGGATCAACTTGCTGCCACATTGACCAGGTCTTGTCCAGGCCTCTGCACACCATGTCATCCAGGCTTCACTAGCTGAGAATTTAAAGAAGCCAGGACATGGTGATGAGAGAAAGAATTCCATGTATAAAGGAGACAAAATGTTCAGACTAAGGATATGGAGTGTCTTGTGTATGGGTCAGCAAAGAGACCAGTACTGGATCATAGAGTATGAAGAGGGGAATAATATTTAAGAAGACTGAAAATATAGGATGGGTCCCAGTTACAAAGGACATTAAAAGCCAAGCAAAAGTTCTTGGGGACCACTGTATTAGCTAGCACTTAGCATAGTATCTGGTATAGTGGGAACTTAATAAATGCTTATTGACTGACTGAACACTGGAGTCCTGAGTTTTAGGAAGATCGACTTGACAGCTGAGTGGAGGATGGATTGGAGTGGGAGAGATTTTAGGTAGCATATTAAGTAGGCTTGATCACAGCATGTTAAGTAGATCAGTCCTGTGGGTTCAGAAAGTTTGGAATATAGAGGCTGCCCTATCTGGGCTTGGGTCTCCTAAGCTAAATATAGACAGTAGATATCATATTTTAATATGTTAAGCAATATTCCATTTTATCACTTAGATTGACTTTAGATCCAGTTTGTGGTGGGGGAAGCCTATAGATGTTGGCAGGTTACGTGCCATATATGGTAGCTAGGAGCTTCCTCTTGGGAAAGTCATCCTATTCATAATTAGAGAGATGTGACAAGGACATGAAGTTGGTGAATCAGTAATAGAGTCACCTGGTGGACAACTTAGGTATTGCGCACCTCACTGGATAATGAGTACAGTAATATATATTGTC
Organism: Petaurus breviceps papuanus; assembly: GCF_028583685.1. Classification (NCBI taxonomy): domain Eukaryota; kingdom Metazoa; phylum Chordata; class Mammalia; order Diprotodontia; family Petauridae; genus Petaurus; species Petaurus breviceps. The sequence continues at coordinate 703,243 of NW_027185777.1, read as the reverse complement.
TTTCTGTAGACATAAGGAAATCAGCATTGATATCTTGCAGTCTAAAGGCCTCCAGCTGAAAATCAGGGAATCACAAAACTAATAAACTGGACACTAAGGTGTTAGAGTCCAAAAGTTATGGTTTGAATAGATCAGTATAGAAATATGTACAAATGTGTTACATTTTCCTATTTGTCATTGTCCTTCTGGTTTCTTTTATTGTGAGACCTGAGAGGCACTGGCACAGGACCACTCTGCATGGTGTGCCTGCATCAAAGAAGGTTCTATGCCCTATGAGCAAAGCAAAATTGCAGTAGATCAAAAGAAACATGAGATGTACAAATTTAGAAACATCTCTACTCCAAATGTTCATATGGACTATTTGTGCCCAACCTGTGGTAGAATCTTCTGAGCTCATATTAGTCTGATCAGCTACAGTTGGACACACTGTTCCTTGACCCTGACATAGTGATGTCATTTTGGTCTTCTTTAAGCATGAAGGAAGACAACAACCAGATGAACCTGTCTTTCAGAAGTGTTTCGATAGCTATATTTCGACATAATTGGTTTCTGTTGTCATTTGATGTATTTTATTTTATGCATTTCACAACATTATTCTCAGAAGGGGTCTGTAGACTTCACCAGAGGGAACCATGTCCAGAAAGAAGTGGTTAAGAGACCCTATTCTGAAGCATTATTGCTTGTGGCTCCTGGAACTTAGCAAGGAAATACAGTTTTTATTGGTCGAGGTTGCTTCTGGGTCCTTTGTTTCTCTGTTGTGCTAATCACTTACATCAGTTAAACTTCAATAAGAAATGTTGGCATATGACTGTAATCCCCAATACTGGGGAAGTCTGAGGATGGTGGATTACTTGAGCCCAGGATTACTGAACTGCTGTGGGGCTAAAGCACTAAATCCAACACCCAGGATGGTGATTCATCAGGAGTAGGGAGACCATCCAGTTTTCTAAGGAAGGGCAAACTGGCCCAGGTTGGGAACAGAGTAGGTCATAGCTCCTGGACCAATCAGTGGCGTGATAGGGGCCCATAAATTATCACTACACTTCTTGTCTGAGCAAAATAAGGAGACCCAGCTTCAAAAAGGGAAGAAAAGGGGAAGACAGGGGAAGGGAGATGAAGGAAGAAATTGTGATAATGCTTTTACCTTTTATCATTTTTCCTTTTTTTTTTAATTTTTTGGGGGGAAGGTAGGGCAATTGGGGTAAAGTGACTTACCCAAGGTCACATGACTAGTAAGTGTCAAGTGTCTGAGGTCAGATTTTAACTCAGGTCCTCCTGAATCAGGGCCGGTGCTCTATTCACTGTGCCACCTAGCTGTTCCCTCTCCAGCTCTTTTTACAGAGGAGGAAACTGAGGCAAACAGGGTTAAGTGACTTGCCCAGGGTCACACAACTAATAAGTATCAGAAAGAAGAATCTTCTTTATTCTAAGGCTGGTGCCATGTGCCACCCAACTGCCCCTTTTGGGAGTAGGACTATTTAGTTATTGTCTTCATATCTCCAGTACCCAGCACAGTGTGGCTACAGCAGCACTTAACAAATCATTATTCATTGATTGTATTCTCAGTGCCCAGTACAGTTTCTGGCATGCAATAGACACTTGATAAATGCTTATTGATTGATTGATTTGTAAATATACCTGCAATAGTTTAAAGTAGTTTATAGAAGATCCAAATTCTCTGCTGTAGTTGACAAAGATTGATTAAGGGCTTACTGTGTGCTAGTGAGAAACAGCTAGATGGCTCAGCTGATAGAGTACTGGGCCCAGAGTTAAGAAGACCAAATACTCACTAGTGGTGTGACCTTGGATGAATCACTTAACCACTGTTTGTCTAATCCACTGGTGAAGGAATGGCAAACCACTCCAGTATCTTTGACAAGAGAACCCCATATGGGGTAACAGAGTCAGACACAACTGAAGAACAAAAGTGCCCAGGACTGTGCAGTGTTCATGGAGGCTAATCCCAGAAGGAAGAGGGGCAGCCAGGTGGCTCAGCGAGTAAGAGCACTGGCCCCAGTGTTGGGATGACCTGGGGATCGAATCCGGGCTCAGATACTTAGCACCACACCCAGAAATACCTGGCCATGTAACCTTGAGCAAGTTACTTAACCCCATTTGCTTAAAAAAAAATCCCAGAAGGAAGAAACTTAGTAGTGTGGAGTAGTAGGAGGCCCAAAAAGGCCTCCTGCAGAAGGAGGGATTTGAGCTCAATCTAAACTGTCAGTCAGCTGGTACTGATTAAGACATATTGTGTGCTAGGCACCAGGAATACAGAGAAAGGCAAAAAAAAAAAAAAGTCCCTGCTCTCAGGGATGCCACATATACTCAGAGGAGGCTTCCACACTCATTCTGACTTGAGTACATGGTACTGGGTATCTCCTGCCTGAAAGGACTTTGTTCTGATGGGAGCAGCCAACTAGCCCTTGGGCCCCTTGGGTCCACGTTTCACCACCAGGTGGCGCTGGTGGGGAGTGGCACCCTGCCCTTACAATGCATAGTGTACACAGTAGATATCCATCCAATAAATGCTTGTTGATATGGATGGGTGGTGGTGGTAGCAGGGCCTAGAAGGGAGCAGAAGGGGCTGCTAGCATTCTAGACAAACATGGCCAAAGACGAAACAAACCTACTTGGACATTTAGCTGGTTCTTGACAAACATGAAATTTCTCCCAGCCCCCTCCCACACTGCCGGCAATTCATCTTTTAACTTTACTGTTGTCTTGGTGCTGCCATTAGGGCCTTGACTCATGGAATGCCACCATCTCAGAAGGATTGGGATTCCTTGAGTGTGAGTCTGCATGTGACTCTCTATCTCCCAACTTTTCACTGGCTGTCCCTCATACCTAAAATGCTCTCTACCTGGTGACTTCTCAGTTCAGGAACACCACCCCTTCCTCCTCCCCCCTCCACTCCCCCCCATCCGCAGGAAGCCTCTCCCAACCCCCCTCAATTCTAGTGTCTTCCTACTGAGTTAATTTTCCACTTATATATACTATATGTCTCTTGTATAGACATAACCATTTAGGTCAATTCCCTTATTAGAATGTGAGGTCCTTAATGGCAGGGATTATTTGTGCCTTTCTCTGTTTCCCCATTGCTTAGCTCTGTGCCCCGCACACAGCAAGAGCTCAATACTTGCTTGTTGACTTACTGTTTGGTTAGCATACATTGACATTCCTTCTGGTGTTGAGAAAAGACAACAATACCAACTAGCCACTAGGAGGCAATGTAGGACCTCTCAATGAAATGAGTTAACAACTATACCTCACATGCTACTTGCAAGGCAATCAATCAACAAGCATTTATTAAACACCTACTATGCATCAGATACTGTGCTTAGTACTCTGCATAAAAATACAAAGGTGAGAATCTCAACCCTCAAAGAATTTACATTATAATAGGGAGATACCAGCCAGCCTTCAGAAAGTGGGAAAAGGAGATTAAGTCTAGGCAGGCACAGGAATTATGAGTGGAACCACAAGGTAGTAGATTGACTTTCAGTAGCAATTTCATTTTCATTTCCAGAGCAAGAATGGGAAGTAAGTTGAAAGAGGAGGTGAGAAGTCAGGACATGGCCAAGAATAAGGCAGGCATCCTTCAGCAGCTTTGAGAATGGCAGGTTGCCCATTGATGCCCTTTCTAAGAATGGTGGATGGCAGGATGGAATATAAAGTATGGTCTGGGGCTGCCTAATATAATGAGGTAGGTGAAATTTCATGATAGCCTGGGCACTGTGATGGAGAAAATGGGTAATACAAAGAGGCATAAGACTAATTCCCTGCCCTTGTGGAATTTCCAATGTAGTTAGAGACATGGGACACAGGACATAGAGGCATTGAAATCTGTAGCTAGAAGAGATCTTATCTTGTGTTATTAGTGACTTCTGTGTACTTATAGTAGCTGCTATAATATAGTAAATGACAGCCCAGCATCCCAAAGGGGCTAAGGTTCCTCCTAATGAACTATTGCCGTGACTACTTCCCAATTTCATATGCCAATGAAATGATTTTTTTTGTCTCATAAATACAGAATGTGTAAAAAAGATAGTTTCATAGAATTACTACTTACAATTTGGTTCATTGTCCTAAAGACATGAAGGCATTGAGATTGTAATAGAGCGACAATGTTATTCTAGCTTCTTTCCCTATTGCAGTTTCACAACCAGACCAAACCCACCCATCTACACATAACACAACACAACCCTCAAATTAGGCAGTCTGTACTTCTCAAGGGTTCATATCAAACAAATGTGATGGCTTATATAACCTTGAAGAGTATGGCAATTTTCAAAAATGGAATGCATTTCGTTGTTTTAGAACTGAAAGAGACCTCAGAGATTTTCTAATGGGGGGGGGGGGAGGTCAAATATGCCACAATAGTCTCCTGGGTGTGGGCCAAACCGGTGTAAAATGTAGTTAAGAAGTATTTAACAAAATAAATAAAAATACAATGAAACCTAGATAATGTTAATTTCCAAGTCAACATGCTGAATACAGGTATCCCTGTGTACAGGTTTTTGTTGTTGTTTGGCGTTTTTTAGTCGTGTTTGACTCGCTGTGACCCCATTTGGGATTTTCTTGTCAAGGATATTGGAATGCTTTGCTGTTTTCTTCTCCGGCTCATTTTACAGATGAGGAAACTGAAGCAAACAGGGTTAAGTGACTTGCCTAGAGTCACACAGCCAGTATGTGAGGCCAGATTTGAACTAAGAAAGATGAGTCTTCCTGCCCGCTAGGCCCGATGCTGTATGCACGAAGGCACCAACGGGCTGCCCTAATATATGGTTTAGTATCCCCCATTTCTATCTGCATTTGACATCACCATTCTCCACCAACCTGTTCATTTGACAAGTAAAATAGCTGAAACCAGAGAACTTAATTAACTTGCCTAAGGCCACATTGGTAGGAAGTAGAAAAGTCACAATTTGATCTCGTTTCCTCCACCATGGAACCTAGAGTTATTTTCCAGGGTGGATAAGTAAATCAAGCATTTATGAAACACTGGACATATATAAAGCATTGTGCTAAGTGCTGAACTCTTGGAGAACCAGGAAGAGTTTTGTGGAAGGTTTTAGCTGCATGGTCCATGGTCCTTAGGGCATAGCAGCAAAGCAGATGGTGATGTCTCTTCTTCAGGGTCATTTCCCCTGATGAAAAGCATAACCATTTCTGATGTTGAGCCATTTGTCAATGCCAAAGACTTGGCATCAATGACAAGAACTTTCCCTCATGGGTCTTTAATAAATGTGACTGTGGCACCTACAAAAGAAGTGACCAGGCTATGCCTCCATAGGGGTTGTTTCCCATGATGATGGCTAAGGGCAGTCGACTGAAAACATTGCTATTCCCCAAACTCTTGGGTTCAAAGTTGTAGGCTATCTCCATCAAAAGGAGATGGTGGTCAAGGTGGTAGTAATGGTTTGACTAAGGACACCTAGGTTATGCAGTATTGAGGGGAAGAGAGAACCCAGTGATCAACAGTGTTAGAGAAGTCAAGAAGGATGAAGGTTGAGAATAGCGTACCTTGGAGAGTCTCTGTCTCCTTGACCATCACTAACACCCACTGTCATGCTGTGGCCACCCTCTTATTCCTCTCTATATCTGGATTAAACTTCATGCTCAATCGCTTTGGTTCAGTGTCCTCCTCCCTTGGGCTTAAGATCCTTCCCAGGAGAGATGGGAACAGGGAAGAACTCATAATGTTGGTAGGACCATTTCCAGATTTCCATGACCCCAAGTCCCACAATTTCCCTTGCCCATAAAGGCAACATGACTATCTGGTTAGCTTGAGACTTTTTCTGTTATGTCAGAGACCATCCCTTCTAAACCAAAAAAATGAGACTTGTAAGCTACAAGTTTTTTCTAGTTACAAATTTATTTCTAGAAAAGTCTTATGAAAGTACTAAAGAGATATATTGCTATGATGATCTGGAGTGGATGCTGTCCTTTAAGTTACTATGTACATCATCTCTTTGCCAATATTTTTCACCGAATTCCACTCGCTCATTTTTGGCCTGTTTCATGAATATACCATGAACTCCCACATGGGGAATCCTAAAAAGGAACAGAAAGAACCAATTATGTATAGAGCAAATATCACATGAGGTTTGGGGTTACAGAGAAATTGGGCTACAAACTGAAGAAATAGTACTTGTACTGAAGTTGTCTGCAGTCTAGGGAGCAAGCTAGGGGAGGCGACATGGTGTACAGTAAGATGGGCTTGGATTCAAATACTGACTTTGCTACTTACTACCTACGGAACCTTAGACAAATCATGCCCGCTCACTGAACTTTATTTGCCTCCTCTGTAAAGCGAGAGGGTTGGCCTAGAATGTTTCTGTGGTTGCCTTCAGCTCTAAATCCTATGAAAATATAGAAGTAACTTAAGAAAACTTCAAAGCAACAGATCCGTGGTCTTAGCTAAATAGGCTACCTCCCTGGCTGCAAGAAGTAGGAGCTTTCACAGGCTCGGTTTAACTAATTTTTATATCATAAGCTAGTGGACCTCCAGTGGAAAATCCCAGGTAGAAAGAAACTCTTTCCATGCTTCGGCCACATCTTAGCTGACCCAAGAAAGCAGGCTGCACTGGGATTTCCAAGTTTCCTTTAGTTCCATGGTCTACATAGACAAAATCATTTTCAATCCTGCCATTGAGACGGAGCAAGAGGTCTTTGACTTTCTCTTCTCTCCATACATCTCCACGTTGCCAAAGGACCCTTAAGTCTGACTCATTCTGGAAGCACTGCTCAATTCTTTCTCTGTGAACGAATTGATTGAGGCCTCTGCCCTTTCCAAGGTAGAAATGTGTGAATGGCTGCTTGGCCCGACACATCTGACTGTACTGCTCCTTGAAGGCCCTTTTTAGGGATGTGATGTACTTTCCTATTTGTCTGGAATTCTGATCCAGTTGCAGGTTTTCTGGCCAGAACAGGAGGGTGGCCAAGAAGTAAGGGTCTGGATAGGAGTGATGCATCCCCACCTGCTGCAAGACTCCTTGAAGCATTTCTTTCAATTTATCCAGGGGCTGTATGAGCTTTGAATTAGGTTTCAAACAATTAAGAATTATGTTGCTCAAGATAAAATTCTGTTTTTCCCTCATCTGTGGCAATTTTGTATTTTCTACTATGAATTTGTACTTATGTACTATGTTTTCCATTTTGGTTGAGTTTTTCTGATTTTCAGTCAGATACTTCAGCAGTCCAGAAAACCTGACTGCATTAGAGGCCTCCAACTCGCTCCAGCATATCACCTCTGGGAATGATTTGCCAAAAGATATCACCCTTGATTGCATAGTATCTAAGTTGAAGAATATATTTATATACTGTCTGAGAAACCCTTTCATTCTAGCCTGGTTTTTTTCTTCCAAAATTTCCCTTTCATTGTCTCTTACTTTCAGAAGAGAAAAGTAGTCTTGAAGAGTATCAAAATTATTTTGCAAACTGCGCTGCAGAGCATTAACATACAGCGTATGCTTTTTGATTACTGGGTAATATTCACTCTGCTGAACTGAAGGATCCAATAGAAGATCAATCTTTCCACACAAAAGTTGGATGATGATCCCTCTAGATGACTGATTCCTTTCATCAAAAAGGGGAACTTTCTCTAGAAGCTGAGCTATCAGCATACAAACTTCTATTTCTCCCAAGTAACACGATGTATTATACATCCCACCCCTCCTTTTCAATCTATGATACTGCCCAGTTTGGTGGTCTCTGTATTCATTGTGCTGCTGAGATTCTCTGAAGGCATCTGAAGCTTTCACTGCTATGCTTAGGAGGTCTTCCAGTTCCTGAGGAGATACAATTCTCCCTTGCTGAATCTTGTCCTTGTAGAAGATAAGCTGGCTTTTATAGACTTGACCAAGTGTATCAGAGACAAAGGAGTTCCCTGGACTCCTCTTTTTTGCTTCCTCTGCCCAGTGAATGGCATCTTCAAAATTATTTTCATTAATATAACAATGTCTTGCTAAGGCTTGATAGATGAAGGCATAATGTTCAAATCTGACAGTTCCTTCACCTAAGACTTTCTGAACCTTATCATTCCCTTCCTCTTTCTGGATGTCTACAATAAAAGGAGAAAATAAAGTATTTATGTCCTTCCTTGGGTTCAGTGTTTCTTTACTGTATTCCTTCTGTCTTTTTAGCAGCAGCATCTGCACAGTTCGTACAAATTTGTCTCTTCTTATTCCAGGTTGATAAAATTCATCTTCTTTTAATAGCATCAGTGCAATATCACTCTTTGCTATTTCAGAGGTGAGTCTCAATTCTTCTAAACAGCGACTGGCAATTAAGGGGTGAATGATACGGACGCCTTCATACTTCCCACAATCTACCCCTTTGGTACGGATAAGAATTGTAGAGTAACTCCCCATTTTGTCTTCTAAGTACCTTCTGCTCCAATCTTCCCTTTGGTTGGTTAATCCTAAGAATTTCTCACACTGCACCACAGAGATGTCAGAATCAGAAATGTAAGAATTAAGCAGAGACAGGAAAGAAATTAATCGTCCTTCTTTGCTGTCCACATTCAAGCCTTTCAGGATGTGTTTGACAACATTTTCAATGTATTTCCTATCAAAATTTTCTTTCATGATCATAAAGGAATAAAAGTCTCTGCAATTTTGGTGCTTCTTTTCAATTTCCTCAAATTTGGAATCAAAAGCTCTTTGCTCTTTGCTGGAGAGCTTATTTATCACTGCAACACTGTCAGGGTTTTTAGCATCCTTTTCTGGCCTCTGGGATCTCATGCAATTTAGAATAATAACTAAAGGTGTCTCATACTGAATATAAGCTTCTTCAATGGCTGAGTTAATGTGATTGCACAAATCAGACACAGTTTCTTGTTCTTCAACATCATCAACCAGCAGGAGCACAGGCAAATGGTGTCGTTGGTTCTCCGAACAATAAGTGAGTAAAGTCTTCACCTGTATTCCAACATCTCCAAAGTCAGATGTTTTATTTTTCAACACCGCACATCGGAATTTCTTCTTCAGTTCCCAGAGAACATGCATTGCTAATGTGGTCCCTCCACAGCCTGGATGATGGTACAAATTGATCACTTCTGCACAAGTTTCCCTGGGGGAATTTGCTAAAGATTGTATCATCTCTTCAAGTTTTTGATAACTATCCCTTTTGATAAAAGGTGAAGAATAGTTTTCAGAGGAAAAATAGAAGTTCCACCATGAAACTTTTCCTCCCAGATAAAAATGTTCCTCTTGGGATTTCTGGAATTCAGCGAATTTGGTTTTATCTTTCTCTTTCTCTGTGTCTTTGCATTCATTTTCACAGAGGATTTCCAGTGCTGTCATAGAGTCTTCATCTTTCTTCTGAAGAACAACAAAAGAGCCATTTGATGGCAAAAATCTTAAAGGAGATTCAGTCTGAGGTTTTAGTGTAAGAATAGTGCCATTCAACTGTTCAAGGCTTAAAGTAGCTATACATCTGTTTGTGAGGTCAGTAGCTGAGAATCTGACTTGCAAAAGATCTTTCCATTGTGAACCTGTTTGTGGATCTACTGAGATAGAGAGTATGTCATCCATTCCCCCCAGTTCTTGGTAGAAAGTAGAAAATGTCTCAATCAAAGGATCTTTAGGATCCTCTACTGGGGACAGTAGTAGAAACACTACTAAAAATTTTTCAGGTTGCATGATGTCTTCACATGTAAGAAATGAAATTAATTTCCGGATTTTAGTGGCTCTCTTTTTAAACCATAAACTAAGTTCTAAAGGTTGATTTTCTTCCACATTAATGTCTGATCTGCCATTACAGAAGATCCAACTGGGTTGCTTAAAAAGACTCAGGTTTTCAATTTTTTCAGCAATTGAGGTTGTATTGTCTTGATATTGATTTGGAAAGTGAAGATTAGCTGCTCGGGTCTTTCTGTAGGCATTGGCAACCCCATTGCTCACAGATTCAGGATCAAACTCTAACACAGCAAACCATCTAATTTCCTTTAAGAAGTCCAGGTGCTCAATTTGATTTGGATGACACTTATTTACCACCAGTATGTACCAATTATAGTAAGAATTTTCTAAGTCTTGGTCTCTTGTGAGAAGATGAACAAGCTTTCTTCCCTCACTTTCTGTTTTTGTTTCTTTTGGTTGATTGTCTTCTGCTGCTTTTCTGAGCTCATCCTGTGACTCTAAACCTGATAAAAATGCATTCAGATTTCCATCTTTTTGCTTTGGATTAGCATAGATGTCTTTAGAACTAGCACCATCCCTCACAAACAGAGAGAATTCGGTATTTTTCTCCCATCTGTTCTCTTTACAAGTTTGCATTTTAATTGGGAAATATTTTTTTTCACAAATGGAGTGTTTTGGAACGATGTCTACTTCAATGACAAATCTATCAGATGTGATATCATTCTTTAGTAAAACTTCCACAAACCTTGGGGGCCTAATGCACTGCTTTGCTTCCCCAACACGCTCCTTACCAAAATAGTCCTCTATCTTCTTATAGAAGTGCTCAACAAATGTACTTTTATCTTCCTTAGTGAGTTTCACCCCAACAATTTCTCCATGGGGTTTGTCCTTTACTCCAAAATGGATAGTACCATTGGTGCGACAATTCATGCAGGCCGAAGCAAATCGAAAGACTTCATTGCTAAATTTCATCTTAATGTCTTTGTCTGTGGCTCCCTCTGTGGCAGTCAGAGCTTTAAACTCATGGACTGGATCGATGAGATTGAGTAACCCTGTTTCAGGTTGGATAATAACATCATGCTCTTTGTAACGAAAGCTTTTATGGAACTTGTCAAAAGGATATGTTGAACATGGCCGCCCTGGGTGTGGCAGATCATCCTTTGCTTCCTCAGGGAGGTTTTTCATTTCTTTAGCAACTCTGGCCTCTGATGACTCACAGGCTTCCTTGGGTATGGTGCTGGTGTCTGTCTTTGGTTCTATTTGATTCCTTTTGCTTTTTCTATTTTTTTCCTGGGTCTCATACTGATCTTCAGGGTTTTGACCATCTTTTTCTCCCAATGTCTGCTTAGGACATTCAGAATTCAATTCCTTAAACATATTTATTATTTGGAGGGCAGGTCCATGTTTTATGCCCATTTCAATGAGATCTTGTTTAACAGATCGTTTTAAACTCATTCCATTCACTTCTTCCTTTTTCAAGATCTCTCCATATTCCAAATTAAGCTTAAGTTTTCCTGTTACCCACTGATAAACATCTTCACTTGTCCAGTCATCTGTGTTTTCAGGCAGATTCAATTGTTCAGCCATTTTGATATATGTATTTTTATTTCTTTAAAGAAAAAAAAGGAGGCATTTTTAAATTAAAATTTTAATGAAAAATTTTGCTCTTTTCAACTACATTACAAAATGCATTGTTTTGTTCCACCCCTGACTCCCACCCTCACCTCATGATTTGCAGGTCTTTATTTTGTTATACTTTCAAATATTTGCAATATGTTTAAAAATAGAATGAAATGATGGTAGTTTGGGATTTTCAGTGATATTTGTTACTCCTTATGCTTAATATTCTTCTTTTTTTTTTTTTTTTGCTTTTTTGGAGGAGGGAAGGCGGGGCATTTGGGGTTAAGTGACTTGCCCAAGGTCACACAGCTAGTAAGGGTTAAGTGTCTGAGGCCAGATTTGAACTCAGGTCCTCCTGACTCCAGGGCCAGTGCTCTATTTACTGTGTCACCTAGCCACCCCACTCTTACTATTCTTACATATTAAGAATTTAAACTAAAAAAGAATTGTAGGACTATAACATAGGTAATTAACAAATTAAATATAATAATAAAAGTGAATTTAAAAATAGGCCACTGTCTTGGATTGAATGAGTTTGTAAGCTCAAATCAAATCTTACCCAAATACTTGAATCTTTTCCCAATGAAAGAGAAGGCACACCTTCCCTTAAGGCCAGCTAAGAGCAGATATCATGGTAAACTGCCACAGATAAAACTCTTAATGGAGATTTACTCTTTACTCTCCCCAGCTTTTTAATGGAGGCCCTTAATCTTGTATTGACCCTTAACCTTTTGGCAAGCTGGCAAAGCCTATGGGTCCCTTCTCAGAATAATGTTTTTAGTGTATAAAATAAAATACATAGGATTGCAAAGAAAACCAATGATATTTAAATGCAGTTTATACACACATATAATATATATATATATACACACACTCTGTGTGTGTGTGTGTGTGTGGTGTGTATGTATACATTTGTGAGTCTTAGGAAGTTGTCTGAGACATAGAGGTCAGAAGTCTCATAGCTAGAAAGTATCAGAGACAGGATTTGAACTGAGGTCTTCCTGGCTTCCAGCAAAGCACTCTATTGACTATGCCAAGCTACTACTATTTTGAAAAATAATTTTATTCTTATTAAAAGATAATTTTAGATGAATTGTTGAACACTCACCATGTGAAAAACACTCGACTAAATGCTTCAGGAAGATACTCCCAAAATGAAAAAAAAAATCTACTACTTTCAAGGAATTTACATTGTTTTAGAGAGAGAGGGAGGGAAAGACTGAGAGAGAGAGAGAGAGAGAGAGAGAGAGAGAGAGAGAGAGAGAGAGAAAGAGAGAGAGAGAGAGAGAGAGAGAGAGAGAGAATCTCTAAATAAGTTGACAAACTACAAATACCTAGTTGCAAAGCTTTGGGCCTCATTGATGTAGGTATGCACATTTTATACACCATCATCAGTATTTTTACTTACCCTATATCCCACTTGATGTTTACAACACCTACTAGAAGGTAATATCCAGTGGTGCTCAGGGCAGCCCAAGATAATGTTCAGTAGTCTCCTGATCCTACTAGGACCCTATTCAAAATTGCAAAATAAGCCATAATTAATTTTAGGTGTTCTCTCAACTTTCCATACCTCTCTGACTCTTCCATCTTCTTCCTTCACTGAGTCCTTGGGTCCCAGTTCCAAACTCACCAACTAAATCACTCTGTCCAGGTCTGTCTTCCACCAGAGGACCCTCTAGCCTAAATGGTCTTTGCCCCTTTCTCTCTTCCATTAAAACTCTCATTCTCAGAAATATTAACTAGGTTGTTCCCCTATGCATGCAATCTTCTCTTCCTTTACTTCTGTCTCTTTAACACTCAGCCTTTCTCAAAAGAACCTTCCTAATTTCCCCATTTGTTAGTGTTTCTCCAAAATTGCTTTGAATTTATTTTCTCTATAATATATATTTACTTATAGCTGAACACTTTCTATTTTCCCCACTAGAATGTAAGCTTCTATAAGGCGAAGATTGTCTTGTCTAGATGCCCAGAACCTAACGTGGTGCCTGTCACATGAGAGATGTCTCTCAATCCAATGTTTGTGGATTGATGGATTACTAGTGGAGGCACAATTTAGGGAGAGACACTAACAAAGATCCCAGCCCTCTGAGACTTAGAAGATGATTGTCCAGACTTTCTATAGCTAAAACATTTGATTGCCCTGCAGTTCAGTCCTGGGGTTTAAGCTAGGCTGATTTTCCAAAGTTGCATATATACTCTGTTATTGAGAATGTGAGCCACTAGATGGTGCAGAGGATAGAGAGCCAGGCCTAGAGTCAGAAAGTCTTATCTTTGGGAGTTCAAATCTGGCCTCAGACACTTACTAACTGTGTGACCCTGGGCAAGTCACCTAAGCCTGTTTGCCTCAATTTCCTCATCTATAAAATGAGCTGGAGAAGGAAATTGCAAAAAATTCTAATATCTCTACCAAGAAAATCCCAAATGGGGTCACGAGGAGTTGGACACAACTGAAATGACAACGATAATAACAAATTGAAAATATAGTTTTGTACATCTGCAGAAAATAGAAGGGAAGAGTTCTGCAGAAAATAGAAAGTGCAGATCTGGCGAGGACTAGAGAGGGTGGAGATTTGGGAATTATCCATGTGGGAAATCATATGTGAAGCCATGAAAGGGGACGAGGTGCCTCCAGAAAGAATACAGAAGGGATATCTAGGAAACTGCCATGGGAGGCCACTGACAGCTCCGGGTCTTGGGGTTAATTAATACAGTTCCAAGTCACAGATGCTCAGGCTAATTCTGCACTCAGTCATTTCTCTAGAGTACTGCCCTGGTGTCTCGTGGTGGCACAGAAGTGACCCTGGCATCATGGAGGCTGTCAGAACAGAGCAGAAAAGATTTAGCAGACCCAACCAAACAGGGAAGATGTCACCTACAGTCCTGACGATTGGATGGATTGTGTGTGAAAATGACAAAATCAGAGCCCCTGGAAGTATTGAAATGTCATTCACTTCTGGGAGCAGGAGGAGAGTAGGAGGGTCTCTTGGGAACCTGCCATTTACTAAATTCTGTGAAACCACAGTGGGGTACATGTATTTTTGCACAATGTCACCTGTGAAGCAATTGGCATAGTATAGTGGAGAAAGAGTGGTGAGAGGAGTTAATACACAGCTGGACTGTGGGACTTCACCATCACTTAGCCACACTCTGGGTCCTAATATCTTCATCTGCAAAACAAGAGTTGTCCTAGCATCCTGGGGATCAAAGATCAGATCTTGCTGACATATTTGTCATTTGTTCAGATTTTTTCTTTGATAGATTGGTTTTAAGACTTGACATCAGGTTAAGGATCTGTGATTTTGTGAGTGTGAGAATTCTCTTCCCCAGCGTAGGCTGAAACCCATCTATGACTTAGTGAATGAGTTGTGGAGAAGGTGCCTTCATTTTAAAGACGTGAGATCATTTGCTCATGATCACAAAGGCAGTAAAATCAAAGATGGGATTTGAGCCTGGGTGTAGTGGTGGCTACTTCCTGATAGGCTAGGGAGCAGAGTAGATAGAGCACTGGCCCTGGAATCAGGAAGATCTTAGTTAAAATCCAGCTTCAGACACTAGCTGTGTGACTTTGGGTAAGTCATTTAACCTCTGCCTCCCTCAGTTCCCTCAACTGTAAAATGGGGATGATAACAGTACCTGCTTCCCAGGGGGTTTTGTAAGAATCAAATGAGAAAATCTCTGTAAAGTGCTTAGTAAGGTATTTGGCACATAGTAGGTACTCTATAACTGCTATTGTTGATTATTATTATTATTGTTATTATTTACCTAAATTCTACCTTCCCTGTTGGTGAAGTAGAGAGAGCACTGAACCTGGAGTCAGGTACACAAATTCAAATCTAATCTCAGACACTTACTAGCTGTGTGACCTTGGGCAAGTTACTTAACCACTGCCTGCCTTAGTTTCCTCATCTGTAAAATAGTAATAATTATAGTACCTTTATCTCAAAGTTGTTATGAGGACCAAATAACAATTGTATGGCACTTAGCAGAGTTGAGGGGGGAAAGGAAATGAATAATCATTTATATAGCACTTACTATGTGCTATACCTGTTCTGTGCTAAGCGCTCCTTTTCCCCCCACAAAGGCAGAATAGAGACATGTGTATTAGGTAGAAAACACATATATTCACATATAACTTAATAATATGGATATTGTAAAAACTTTATATAAAAGATTCAAACTCAGGTCTTCTGACACCAAATCCAATTCTCTTTCTGCTGTACTAAACTGTCTGTTGTGGGGTTTTTCTTGGCGGGGGGGGGTGGATTGTCAAGTCATTTTTCCTTATTTTCCTTTAAGCTGGACCTACATGTTATATGTGTGGATGATGGGTCACCAAATGGCATAAGAACACTTCTAGAGGGAGAAACTGAGAGAATCAGTGGCCATGTTCTCAAGTTCACTATTGTGGGTGATGTGGGCATAACAAGGCCCCCCAAATATCAAACTTGTTTGGGGATTCATTAAATTTGCCAACAAGGGAGCCCTATTCACACAGTCAGAGATTCCCAAAATGATTTTACACTCATTTAGAAAGCATCTGCTGCTGAATGCTGGGGGAAATAGATGGTGAAGGCTGATTGCCTCCATTACTATATTGGAGTCCCTAAAACTCCTAAAAAATGACTAGGAGACAAGAATGTACTTGGTATGTAGCATATCAAGTTCTGGAAAGGCAGGTCAGTTTGGCTAAAAGTAAGTGAGCTTGAAGGAGGATAATAGAAAATTAATCTGGAAAAGTAAGTAGGAACCATGTTGTAAAATGGCATTAGTTATACAAGAGGGTGTCCCTAAAGTCTGGACACATAGGAAATCTCATTAACTATGCATATTTTCAAGAAATGAAATGAATGAAAATTTCAACATTTTATTTAACTACATTAATGATATTTCATAGGAAGACATAGGAGACACATAGGAAATCTCATTAATTAATTAAACTAAATTAATCTCATTAATATGAAAAATAGTCCCCAATAGCTAATGAAAACTTTTATTCCATATGAAATTATCATGGCTAAAATGTATGCTAATTAAATAAAGTGTTGAAAATTTCATTCATTTCATTTCTTGAAAATATGCATAGTTAATGAGATTTCCTATGTATCCAGACTTTAGGGACACCCTCTATTACACTACATTACTGTCTTTTTGTAATGTTTCATTTTATTTTTTTTACTTTATTTTTATAAAGTGAATTTATTTATCTTAGTTTTCAACATTCACTTCCATAAGTTTTAAATTTTCTCCTCCTCCCTCTCCTCCCCCCTCTCCAAGATGGCATATAATCTGACACAGGCTCCACATATACATTCTTATTAAACATATTTTCATGTTAGTCATGTTGTATAGAAGAATTAGAACAAATGGGAGGAACTATGAGAATGAAAACCAAACAATACAAGAAAATATCCTGCTTCACTCTGCATTCTGACTCCATAGTTCTTTCTCTGGATGTAGATGGCATTTTCCATCACGAGTCCTTTGGAACTGTTTTAGGTCTGTGCATTGCTGAGAAGGGCTAAGTCTATCTAAGTCAGTCATTGTATACTGTGGCTGTTGCTATGTACAATGTTCTCCTGGTTCTGCTCACTTCAGAACCCTCAGAGGAAATAACCCTTTAATAAGTTTGGATTCTGAGAATAATCTCGAACAATGAGTCTGAATAATGATTTCAATGAGATGAACAATGTTCAATACAAAGTTTAATTGTATGCAGTAAGGAGGAGGGAGGAGAAAGGGGAAAAGGGGACCCAGCACACAACTCACTAACAGAGTATACTTGATAAGGGCAGCACTGTGTTGGGGAGCACAGGGGCATGGGTCCATTCAGCATGAAAGGCATGCTCCAAGGTACCCATCTGAGAATGGGGTTCTTATACTCTGATTTTGAATGGCCTCTGTGGAAATGTATGTCAGAGGTCTGGACCAAATATTGTTTGGGGGGTTTTGTTATCAGGGAGAAAAAAACAAGCTGTCAGTAGACAAAATATTATGGGGGGGGGGAGCGGACACAACTGTACTAACTTTTGACAAGTATTATTGTCACTATTTTTTCATGAGTATATTCTATAAACTTACAGCCTCCCTTAAAGGGAGACTGTCATGGTGGTCTCAAAACTGTCAGACCTAATCTTATAACAAGGGTTTCCATACATGGATTCTATAAGCTGCAGCCTCCCTTAAGGGGAGATTGTTATGATGGTCCCAAGACCACAAGACCCAATCTTATAACAATGTCTTTGTTAATTACATCAAAGACCCTCTTGCTCCTGTTTCTGGCTTCTGGACTTCAAAACCACGTCTTTGTAACTGCCTCGGCTTTGTAACCATGCCTTTGTAACAATGACTGAATTTGATAATTTCCCTTAGCACTTGGAATCTCCTTGCCTTGGAATGGCTAATCAATTATCCCTGTGTCCTTCTCAACCTTGACTATCCCTCTATAAGGTCTGCTCTCTGGGGTAGCTAGGTGGCACAGAGGATCAAGCACCATGTCTGTAGTCAGAAAGAACTAAGTTTAAATCCTATCTCAGACACTTACTAGCTGTGTGACCCCGGACAAGTCATTTAACCTACCTGCCTCAGTTTCCTGAACTGTAAAATTATCTGGAGAAGGAAATGGCAAACCACTCCAATATCTTTGTCAAGAAAGCTTCAAAGACGGCTAGGTGGCACAGTAAATAGAGCACCGGCCCTGGAGTCAGGAGGACCTGAATTCAAATCTGGCCTCAGACACTTGAAACAATTACTAGCAGTGTGACTTTGGGCAAGTCACTTAACCCCAATTGCCCTCCAAAAAGAAAAAAAGATAAAACTTCAAATGGGGTCACAAAGAGTCATTCATGACTGAAAAATGACAGAACCACAAAACTGTCCATCCCCTTGGTTACAAGGATAATAAGAGTTCTGAGAAGGCTGGGATGAACTATTTTCTGTTATCACAAAGAACTGAAGAAAGCAAAAGGGGCCAGAGGTTGGCCAAACTGCAAAGATTAACCCGTATATCCTTAGTCCCATTGCTCAGAGGGACTGGAAAACCTGGGTTTCTTCAGACTAGACTCACAGACACTATTTGTAGGATCCCTGGTTGACCAGGCTAGGAAGGGTTTTTAGGAAAATGTCTGCTTGGCAAATAAGCACTTCCTCATTGCTTTATGGTTTTAAAGCATTTTTACATTTTCTCATTTGATCTTTACAGCCACCCCACCAGGTAACCAGTTACTCTTGTACCCATTTTATAGGTGAGAAAACAGTCTCAAAAGTTGAATGACTGTCTAAGGTCACAAAAAGTTACTACAAGTTGTGGCCAGAGCTAGAACCTAAGTCCCCTGACGCCAATTCCAATTCCTTAAGATGGGAAGTTCTTTTTTTTCCCTTTTACATTTCGTTTTTATTTTATTTTTCTCAGTTATATGTAAAAAAACATTTTAACTTTTATTAAATTTTGAATTCTCTTCCTCCCTTCCCTACCCTCTCCTTGGAAGTCAAGAAATTTGATAGAGATTATACATGTGCAGTCATGCAGAACACTTCCTTATTAGGCATGCTGCAAAAAGAAAATGCAGAACCAAAAAAAGAATACTAAAGTAAAAAGCGTATGCTTCAGTCTGCATTCAGACACCATCAGTTCTTTTTCTGAAAGCGGATAGCATTTTTTTTTTATCATAGGTCCTTCAGAGCTGTCTTGGATCTAAGATGGGAAATTCTGAACAAGACTAAGTTCAACATGAAAATGAATTTCCACGGAAGGACATGAGATCCTGGACTGAGGACTGGAAATGTCTATATCTGGAGGCCAGACCTCCTTGGGGCAGGGCACTTTAAAGAGGTCTGCTCAGTGCTGGCCTCCTATTCTTCAGATTATGGAGGACTCCTTCCCAAAAGGCAGCCCACCCCCTGCGGCTGGTCCCCTCCCCCACCAGTGACAGGGAGTTCATTGGCCGCATCCCCTCTGCTTTCCGGCTGTCTTTGACATTGAACCCCCGAACCTGACTCTAGGAGCGAGAAATAGGAGAAAGATGCTCTCAGATTCCTAATGGAGAGCCTGGGAAAGCTGGAGGTCTAGCGCATCCCGCGGCAGACACCCAAGCGTGACAGGTGCTCCCCCCACCTCGACGCTAGTGTATTCCACAACAAGGGCGGGGGCCGGCGGAAGGGCTGCCGGTCCAATGGGAGACCCTTGAGTTTTCTGCCGGCTAAAGTCCGCAGCTCTTCCAGTCCGGCCGCTGCTGCCCACAGACCCTGGGTCTGCCTGGTCCCTGGCCCTGCAGCGGTGTGGCCGCGGGCAACCCTGGTAGCCTGGCCAGCCCCTGCGCTCCCCCGGGAGGAATGGGGGCTCCCGAGAAGGCCGGCTTCTCTGTCTGCCCGCGGGCGGCCTCCTTCACCTCCGCTGCTGCAGCCCGCTCCCCCAGCCTCCCCTGGGGCGCTGCCGTGGGCATTGGGGAGAGAAAGGCATCATCTTTCTGACTTCCATCTCCCGAGGAGCGGCGACCCTTAAGATCGGTCTCCCAGGCTGATCCCTAAGAACCATGGAGATCAGCTAACGATACAGAGCTCCTTTCAGAGTTAAAAACAGCATTACAAAAGGATTCAGGTTTACAAGACGAGTTTTTACAGATTACCGGGGGGTGGGGGGGGGGCGGGGGGGATGGTTTCATAAGGACCCAAAGACAGATTTTATTTTCCAGGAAAATAGTTTTAGACTTTCTCCTAATAACAGTCAAAAGAAAGAATGGACTTACCCTTTCCTGGTACTTTCTGTCTCACAAACTTAAAAAAAATCCAAAAAAAAAACAACAAAAAAAGCCATTTTGTTCAATTACAGAGAGTTCAGAATGACTGTGGTGGCTTTTCTCCCAGACTCTTAAAGAAAAAGATGTCATGTTTTCTAGTTCTTAAAAAATTTTTTTTAAATTGTCCTCGGCTTAAACAGATAAACAACTGGACTTTAAGATAAAGAAGTCGGTCTTAAAAGGGACGGAACACTTCCTGGATTTTTACAGAAATGTTTCAGTTTCGTTTCACCAATCTGAAGTGCACAGAATTGAAGTACATCCCCCCCTGGAATGTTCTCGAATTCTTGTCTAATTGACAACTAGCTACCCTCTCTAAAACCTTGCCTTTATTTCTCCTCTCCCTCACTTATTCTCTTTTTCTCTCACCTCAGTCTTTCTCTTCCCCTTTATCTCTGTCTCTCTTCCTCTCTGTTACTGTCTCTACATCTCTCCCTTTTCTCCCTGTGTCTTTCTTTCCTTTCCCTCCTCTCTTCTACTCCCTCCTCTCCCCTCCCAGAGTCGTTTTCCTGTTGTTTTTGGTTTGGGCTTTGGACTAGGTAATAGAGGCCATTCTTTGCCTCATCTCTTACCTAGCCTTAATCACTGAATGGGCTTTGTCTCAGTCAAACTGAGACCTGGGAAAGACCTTAGATTAAAAAGGTCAAAGTCTCCCACTGTACCTGGGGCCATCTCCAGTCAAACTGATCCATATCTTGCCACTGGGCCCAGATGGCTCTGGAGGAGAAAGTGAGGCTGGTGACTTTGCACAGCCCTGCCTCCCTCCCTCCTTCCCCTTCTCCCTTCTTCCTTCATTCCTCCTTCCTCCTCTCCTCTTCTGTCTTCTCCTTTCTCTCTGTCCACATAGGGTATAATGCCCTTAACTTTTGGTGCTCTGCCCAAAGAAATGTAAACTTTGATCCCAGAAACCTAGCCATATGTCTAGGGGTTTACAAACTAGATTTCTGTTTGGCTCATAATGTTAATGTAATGGCTCAGAGTGAATGTAAATAGCAACTGTTTCTGTTTTGGCCATAAACCCTGAGGCAGCTAGGTGGTGCAGTGAATAGAGCACAGGCCCTGGAGTCTGGAGGACCTGAGTTCAAATCCAGAGTCAGACACTTAACACTTACTAGCTGTGTGACCTTGGGCAAGTCACAATCCCAATTGCCCTGCCTTTCCCCCTCCAAAAAGCAAAACAAACAAACAAAAAAAGAACTCACTTTTCTGCTGATGACTCTGCCCACTGCCACCCCTGGGGCTCTGGTTCTCTGGAAGGAATTCATGGATCCCCAGGAATCTAAAAAAGTGTCCTTTTCTCTGCATCTTTCTTACCTGTGATTCTCTCCATCTCTCTGTATGACCAGGTATTTTGAATGATCCCATCCATTTAGCCCCAGAGAACCTCATTGGAACCAAAAGAATAATTAAATGGAGGTAGGAGAGGAAAACAGTGCCTTTAGACCTGGATTCATGCTGCCCAGGCACTGGGTTATCAGTCTCTGGAATCAATTGACTCATTCTTATATTGGGAATTTAGGCCTGCTAAATAGTATGAGGGGCAAGGTGTGTTTCTGAATGTTGGACATGTGTGGCAGAAGTCTGGGACAAGGGAGAAATTCAATCAATCAGTATTTCTTTTGCTTACTATGTTCCAGGCACCCTGCTAAGTGCTAGGGATACAAAAAGAGGCAAAGAATAGCCCTTGCCCTCAAGGAACTTACAGTCTAATGGGGGAGATAACATGTAAACAAATACATACAAAGCAAGCTATATAAGGATATGTATGCATATTTGCATGTGCGTATATACACACACATATACATAAATTCATATAATCACAGAGAGGTAAGGCACTAGAATTAGTAAGAATTGGGGAAAGCTTCCAGTAAAAGATGGGATTTTAGCTGGAACTTAAAGGAAGCCAGAGCAAGGTTCCTCGTGTGGCACTGTATTAGATCTGAATTCGGAGAAATCAAGTGATCAAATGACCTTGGTCAATATGTGGCCATAGCTCTAAGATTGGACTTTGCCTGGGACCCCACCAACAGAGAGCTACAGGAGAAATGACACCATCTATTGAAGAATTATAAACAGAAGAACACTTCCTAGGATGAAGAAGGAATCCTAATAGGGAGTGTTATTGGAAAGCGATGACCTGACTATCGGCTGTGAACCAGAGACCTTTAGGCTGAGTAAGGAGTGATGCCATGTGGACAAACAAATGCTCCGTGGAGGGAAATAGGTTCAAATACAACCATTATAACCTCAAAAGAAGAAAATATTAGGAAGACCCACTTGAGCAGGGGTTCTTAACTTTGGGGGTCTGTGAATTGGATTTTTAAAAATAGCATCTAAATACAATTGATTTCCTTTGTGATTTTGTGTATTGTGTGCATGTAAATACAATCCCCTGAGAAGGGGTCCATAAGCTTCACCATGCTGCCCAAGTGATCCATGACGCATTAAAAACTTGTGAAAATCTATACTAGTCATACTTGCTAGAGGTATTTCCAGGTCATGATGGGAAGTGATAGGGGTTATGCAGACCTGTGTGTGTGTGTGTGTGTGCTCATAAGGGGGTAATGATCTTTCTTTGAGCCTAATTGTTGACCTGTAAATAATAAATTACTTCATCATTTGAGAGGTCAAAATCATGTCTATACAAAGGTAGTTACTAACAATACCTTGAGTGGTATCAGATAGTTAAATTCCAAGACTCTGGGTAGGAACAATGAACCAGGCAAGTGAGTAATATTTCCAAAGTGTACCTGGTCCCCTTTGACAGGTAAGAGTCTCTGACAAATCAGTCAGTCAATAAGCATGTGTTAAGGGCCTACAGTGTGCCAGAGACAAAAATAAGCTAAAAAGTGGGGTATAGGTGGTAGGAAAGGAAGGGAGAAAAGTACTTTGTTTATGGGCATGATACAGAAATGCAAAGAAGTCCAAAAGGAGTGTAGCTGATGGGAGATGGGGAGAGAGTTAGTCAGCAAGCATTTTTTAAGCACCTACTATGTGTTACAAACTGTGCTAGACCCTGGACACTAGTTAACTGTAATAAGTTACTTGAACTCCCTGGTCCTCTGTTTCCTCATCTGTGTAATGAAAAGATTGAACTAGGAGGCATCTAAGGTCCCTTATTGACTATGAATTCAGTGATCCTGTGATAGAATTATTATATCCATTTTACAAAGGAGGCAGCAGAAGTGTGATCAGGCTAAATAACTCATCAGAAATTATAGAGGACGTTAGGAAGGCAGAGCCAGGGAACTGGTGAGTTTTTCTCATTTCTTGGATCAAGTCAAAGCATGGTGAAGTCCTTACTCTCCATGGAAATTAAAAGTTCCCCAACCAGCCATGACTCAAAGAATACTGGGGGGAAAATGGAAATAGACACTGTGACAAAGCTTCCATTTTCTGCAATAACCGTCTAGAATCGTGACTATTGGAGTATTTTGTGATGAATGGATCAGATATAAAGGTAAAAGGGACCTTAGTCCAACCCTCTTATTTTATAAATGGAAAAACTTGGGTCCAGAGAGATTGTGACTTACTTTATATCACAAAAATAGTGAACCCTAGATTTAACTTTGGTTCCAATGTCTGGAAACAATTCATAAAGTCTCATTAATAATAGAGGTTTTTTTTTTTTTAAAAAAGGCTATTAAATTCCACTTAAAGCAGGTGAATAATTCCTCCAAATTATAAATAGAAAAAAATTATTAATTTAGTTCAAGTCCACAAGGTCCTTCCTGATCTCCTAAATGTGAGCATCCAACCCTTCTCCAACTTACTTTGTATTTATCTCTTTTTTAAAAAACATACTTTGCATATACTCACATATGGACATAAAGTCTCTCCTAATAGAATGTAAACTCCTTGAGGTCAGGTCCTGTTAGTCAATAAACATTTATTAAGCCTTGACTATGTGCCAGGCACTATGATAAGCTCTTCAGATATGAAAAGAAAAAAGGACAAAAACATGGTTTTTGCTCACATTCTTAATGGAGGGGACAACTTGCAAAATGCAAACAATTGTGTACATGCAAGATGTACAATATAAAAGGGAGGTAATTTCAAAAGGCAAAGGATGGGGTGATCATGAAAAAGGCCTTTTGCAGAAGGTGGAATTTGAACTGAATCTTGAAGGAAGCTAAGAGGCAGAAGTTAGGAGGAAGAATATTTTAGATTCCAGGGGACAAACAAAAGTTACAGGATTGGAGTCAGATGTCAACAAGATAAAAAATATCACAAGTGGAAACCTTAAGTGCCTTTAAGGGTGTTTTGTTGATTTTTTGGGTTTGTTTTTGTGTGTGAATGTTTAAAGAAAGCCATGATTTGTATAACGTGAAGTGAATCCCTGAAAAAAACAAAAACAAATCAAGAAAGTAGAAGGGTAGGGAAATGAAAACTGCATTTTATATAATCACCAGAAGATGGCGATATTTGTTCACTAAAGTAAAGCCTTTCAAATTAAATGATTTTTCTCCTCTTTTAACTGTAATTTGGAAAGTAACTTGTTTGGATGTGCCTATTTACTGTTGGCTTGCAAGGAAAATAACCTGGAAAAAAATATAGTTTGCTTTCATCTACCCAGTTTCCTAGTTGAGGGTGAGATGGGGGCGGGGAGGGGACAGGGGGAAGGAGGAAGAATGGAACAGAAGGGGTTTAGATTCCATGGCTAGATGGCCAGGTAAGCTTTTTGAAATTTCTGTGCCTAGGTTTGAATATGGGAGAGCTAGAAAGTTCTTCTATCCAGAATGTTCTTCCACCATCCTTCTGGTCTTGGAGTAAGAAACTAAACGATTCTTTTAAATATTTTGACTTAAAAATAGCTCTGATCCTCAGATATATGGAGGAATCATCTCTGGTCTGGGCCTTCCCATCCCTAGATATGTCCTCATTCCATTGTTTGACTGGGAAGTCATAGACTCCAATCCACTTTTAATCTTGTGTTCTTGGACAGGGCTAACTTTAATTGGAGGTAGTGGATATATACTTGGGAAGTTCAACGTGTCCTCCTATAAGCCTTTCATCTACTTATACATACTCAGTGTTCTTGTCATAATCATGTTACTTGCGAGTTACAAGGGAAGCTACCCCTCTAAATTGTCCAAGCCTTGTGCTTTTATCTCTCTCTGTGGATAGGACTTCTTGCACACAGGTGCAATGACCCTATGAGGTAGGTAGGATAATTATTACTCTTATTTTTTAAAATTGTTTTATTTTCAATTTGTGGAACAAAACAAACATTTCCATAACACAGTACAATTTAAAAAAAAAGGTGATTGCACAAGAAACTGTAAATCTGCCATGTATAATTTACTATTCTCTCCAAATATTTTTTTTCTTTTCTCCTCTCCCTGCCCTAGAGATGGCTACCAATAGACACAAATACACACACACACACACAAACACACACCCCTATACATGTGAAATTATTCTGCACATACTTCTATTTATCTGTTCTTTCTCTGGATGCAGATAGGATCTTTCTTCATATGTCCTTTATTGTTAATTTGGGTATTTATAATAGTCAAAATTACTTATTCACTCAAAGGCGTTCTTAAAATAATATTGTAGTTACTGTATACAATGTTCTCCTGGCTCTGTTCACTCCACTCTTCATCATTTCATACAATTCTTTCCAAGTTTTCTAAGATCAATGAGCTCATCATTTCTTATATCACAGTAGTATCCCATCACAACCATACACCACAACTTGTTCAGCCATTCTCCAATTGATGGTGATCACTGTAATTACCCCATTTTTCAATCTAGGAATCTAAAGCACAAAGCAGGTTCAGTGACTTGTTACAGATCACAGATTTAGCCAATTGGAGGATCAGGAGTCTAGAATCTATCAAGTACTAGAATTTTTTTATTAAATTTAAATTGATTTCATAATACCGTGAAGTACACCCTAAGGAAATGGATAGGGTCCTTTATACATAACCACATTGGCAGGGGTGAGGAGCAGGTGGAGATATTAAGAGGAACAAAGATCCCCTTTTCTTTAAGGGCCCTCCAGATTTTATAAATTGTAGACATTTGGAAACAATTCATAAAGTCTTAATGGCAGCAGAGGAGTAAAATAATTTTTGGATAGTGTCTTGTGTAATTCTTGGAATTAAGACAACAGAAGAAGGTAAAGTAGGAGGAAAATGAACTCCACAAAATTCTGATTTCAGACTGAAAGCTAATAATACTGAGACAAGAAGCCTCAGAAAACAAGAAGAAAATAGTTTAGTTTCTTAAATTATCTCTATGCCATATGCAAGTGGACCTCCAACAGAAAATCCCAGGTAGAAGGATACTTTTTCTATACTTCTACCACTCCGCAGACCACCTAAGAAAACAGGTCTTACTGGGATCTTGATTTTTTCTTCATCTCTTCCATACTCTACATAGATGAGTTCACCCTCAGCCCGGCCCTTTAATCGTAGCAAAAGTTCTTGGACTTCTTTTTCCTCCCACACAGCCCCACTCTGCCACAGGGTATTTGTGTCTGAGACATTTTGAAAACACTGCTCGATTTTGGCTTTGTGCACAAGCCTGTTGAAACCACTGCCTTTTCCAAGATAAAAATGTGCAATTGGCTGTTTGAAGTGACACATATACCTGTACTGTGACCTGAAGGTCATATTTAGAGATGAAACACACTTTTCTATTTGTCCAAGATCCGAATCAAGCTGTTGCTTCTCCGGCCAGAACAATAATGAGGCAAGGAAGTAAGGTTCTAAGAATTTGTGATCGAAACCCACTTGCTTCAGGATTTCTTGGAGCTGTTTCTTTAGCTTAGGAAGGGGTTGCACCAGTTTGGAAGCTGGTCTTAAACAACTCAGAATGATGTTGGCCAGAATGAAATTCTGTTTTTCTCTCAAATGGATTTTGTTGGTCAACTGTCCAAGGAGATAAGTATACTGATTTATGATCTCTTCCATTTTGTTGGCAGCATTTCTTTGATTAGTGAGATATTCCAATAATCCAGAAAACTTGTCTGCTTTTAAAATCTCCAGGCTTCTCCTACAGTTCTCTACTTGAATTGGCAAAACTAGTTTTGATTTAGGTTTCTTGTCCTGAGATTGCTGCAGATCTAAGGGACTGAATATGTCTGCATACTTATTGAAACATTCAATCACCTTTCTTCGAAGTTTTATCTCTTCTTTTTCTTTAATGCTGTTCTTGGGTTTCAGAAGGACAAAGTAGTCATCGAAAAAATCAAAGGCTTGTTTCAAAACTAACTGCAAGTTGCTTAGGTAAGGAATGAACTCCTTAAGCACTAAGTGATAATTATCATTTGGATCCCCAGGAATATCACCCCTTCCAGATAAAAACTGTACCATGTGTTCTTTACACACTTGACCTTTTCCAAAGAAAGGAATAAGCTTTAGAACCTGGATTGTGTAAAGACACACTTCAATCTCTCCTTGGTAACCTGCTGTATTGTATGAATCATACCTCCTTTTCGACCTTTGATTGTCCAAATCCTCCCTGACATTTTCATTCATTTTAGTTTGCTCCTGAGACAATTTGAAGGCTTTGGAGGCTATTTCAGCAGTTTCTAGGAGACTTCTCAGATCATGAATTGTAATGCTCCCACCTCTTGCATTTTCTTCCAACCACCATTTTATCTTACTTTTGTAGACTTGACCAACTGTATCTGAGATATAGGAATTGCAGGGTGCCAATGTTTTTGCTTTCTCTGCCCATTTCAGAGCCTGGGGGAAGTTCTTCTCCTTAAGGTAGAAATGTCTCGCTAAGGCTTGACAAATGAATGCATTCTGGGGGAACCGAATAGTTCCTTCCTTCAAGACCATTACAACTTTATCATTACCTTCTTCCTGCTGTACTGCCTCAATCAATGGAGAAAACAAAGTGTCTGTCTCACCCCCATGCTCCCTGCGCTGCCTTGTAAGCAACAAGGTTTCCACATCTTGGGAAAGTTTATCTCTTCCTATTCCAATATCATAAAATAAACTCTCTTGTAACAGTTTCAATGTGATTTCACTTTTAGTCAAATGATAAGAGGTTTTCAGTTCTACTAGACAATGGTTGGCGATCAGAGGGTGAATGATCCTTACGCCTTTATACTTCCCTTTTTCCTCCACTTCCATTTGAATCAAAATAGTAGAATAGTTTCCCATCTTGTCTTCAAGGCATTCAGTTCCCCAGAAAGCCCTCTTGTTTGCAATTCCCAAGAATTCCTCACACTGGGATACTGAGATTATGGAATTAGTAACATAAGAGTTCAGTAAAGCTAGAAAGGAAATGAGTTTTGCTTCCTTGCTGTCTATTTTGAGCCCTTTCAGTATGTTCCTGACAACATTTTCTATGTATTTTTCATCAAAATTACTTTTCATGATCATGAAAGAATAAAAGTCTTTAAAGTTCTTGTGTTGCTTTTCAATTTCTTTCAGTTTGTCCTCAAAAGCTCTTCGCTCTGTCTCAGAAAGTTTATTTTCCAGAGCAATGCTGTCTGGATGGCTTGCACTTTTAAGAGGATTCTGGGATCTCATACAGTTTAAAATGATCACTAGAGGTTTTTCATACTGAATACCCTTTTCTGCTACAGCTGCAAGAATATAATGCTGTAGCAGAGAGACATTTTCTTGTTCCTCAAAATCATCCACAAGGAGCAGTACAGGTAAATAATCTTGCTGGCCATTTGACCCATATGCGATTAAATTGATTACCTGTTCTCCAATTTCTGGAAATTCAGTTGCTTTGTTTTTCAACACAGCACATCTGAATTTTTTCTTTAGTTTCCAGAGAACATGCATGGCCATTGTCGTCCCCCCACAGCCTGGATGGTGATAAAGATTAATAATTTTGGCACACGTTTGTTTGGGAGAATCTGCCCAGTCTTGAATCATCCCTTTAAGTTTTTTATAGCTGTCCCTTTTGACAAAAGATGAATAGTTTTTAGAGGAAAAGTAAAAGTTCCACCAGGAAACTTTGCCCCCTCGATAAAAATGCTCCTCTTGCGATTTCATGAATTCAAGGAACTTAGTCTCATCCTCTTCTAACTCTGTGCCTTCACATTCGTTTTCACAGAGTATTTCTAGAGCACTCATGAATTCTTCTTCCTTTTTCAGAAGAACAGTAGATGAACCCGTTGACGGCAAAAACCTTTGTGAAGAACGAATCCTCGATTTTAATTTAAGAATGGTACCGTTTATCTTTTCAAGACTTAAGGTAGAAATACATCTGTCTGAGAGCTCCTCAACCATTGTCAGTCTGGCTTGTAGAAGACTTTTCCATCGCTGGTATATCTGTGAATTGAGGCAGATGCACAATATGTTTTGTATTCCCTTCAGGTCTTGGTAGAAAGCACAGAATGTTTCAATCAGGGGGTCTCTTGGATCTTCCACTGGAGAGAGTAACAGAAACACCACCAAAAACTTCCCTCTTGGCATTATGTTTTCATGTGTAAGAAATGAAATGAGTTTTCTGACTTCAGAAGCTCTTTCTCGTTGCCATAAACTTGACTCTAAAGGTTTGTCTTCCTGACTTCCCAGGTCTGTTCTACCATTACAAAAGATCCAGCTGGGCTGTTGATAAAGATTCAACTTATTGGGATTTTGGATAATTTTGTCATCATATTGACGTGGAAAGTGAAGATTTGCTGCACGAGTCTCTCGGTAGGCCTTCACCAACCCATTGGTCCCAGATTCAGGATCAAACTCCAACACAGCAAACCATTTAATTTCCTTTAGAAAATCCAAGTGCTTTGTTTGATTTGGATGGCACTTACTGGCCACCAGAATGTACCAGTCATAGTAGGAATTGTCCAACAAGTCTCGATTTCCTGTGAGCAGTTTCACTAGTTTTGGCCCCTCATTTCCCTTCATCTTCCTTTTTGCTCCATATTCTTCCTCTGCAGATTTTCTGGAATTTGCCAGTGAATCCAAATTAAGTAAAAAAATTTTGTAATTTGCATCATTTTGTTTGATGTTAGCAAGGATATCTTTAGAACTGGCTCCCTCTCTCACAAAAACTGAGTATTCTTTATTTTTTTTCCAACCTTTTTCTGTACAGTTATGCATCCTGGTGCGGAAAAGAGTGTTTTTACATATGGAATACTGAGGAATGACATCTACTTCAATGACAAATCTATCAGATAGAGTATTATTCTGCAGTAAGACTTCCACAAACCTGGGTTCCCTAATACATTTACGGGCCATGTTGACCTGCTCATCAAAATCAAAGTAATGTTTGATCATCAGATTGAAATGGTCAATAAAAGCATTTTTACTGATAATTTTCAACCCAATGATTTCTCCATGGGGTTTGTCTGCAACACCAAAATGGATAGTGCCATTGGTACGGGAATTCATGCAGGCTGAAGCAAATTTAAAGGTTTCATTGCTGAATTTCATCTTGATGTCCTCCTCAGTTGCTGTGTTAGTATTAGTCAATGCCTTGTACTCATGGATTGGATCAATGAGATTTCGTGGTCCTGTTTCTGGTTGCAGAGTATGATGCTGTATATAACGGCAGCTTTCATGGAAGTTGTCAAAAGGATATGACATACACTGTAATCTTTTTGGTTCTACTTCTGCATTATCTAATACATTTTCCCGAGTGAGCTTTGATTCCTGCATACATTCAGAATTTGTAGTATCTTGAGAGTTGGTGGTTGAAATTGTCTCTTCTGTATTTTCTGTTTTGACTTTTGTTTTGACTTTTTTGTCCTTCTTTCTAGGAGTTTTCAAGTCATCTTGTTTTTCCAACAAGTTCTGAAGTGAACTTTCTGGTGGAATGTTCTTCAATGTTTTATAAGTGCGCATTATCAAAAGAGCCGGGCCATATGGTATACCCATTTTCACAAGATCCTCCTCTTCTAAGACACTTAATACTAAGCCCGTCACTCTTTCAGAAAGTAGGATTTGTCCATATTTTTCCTCAATCTTGAGTTCTTCTGTCACCCATTGTTTCACACGTTCTTTGGTCCAGTCATCAATTTTTGTTGTTGGGTCAGTCATTTCAAAGGCGTATCTTCACTCTTTTGAAAGAAAAACGAAATTAATGTAATAAATGTTTGAGATGTTGTATGATATACTTAATGTAGAATCGCAATGACTTACAACTTCTATTCCCCGAATCACAGAGTCACAGTTGGAAAAGACCTGAGAGATCATCCTGTCCATACTAGACCTAAACATCTATCTCCTTTGCAATATCCCTGAGTAGACATCAGCTGGCCTTCCCTTGAAGATTCCCCAGTAACAAACAGTAAACTCATTACCCAATTCTACTCTTGGATGACTCTGACTTTTAGGAAATTTCCCCATATATTCAGGCTAAATTTTCCTTTCTACCTCTTCCACACATTAGTTCTTGTTCAGCCTTGTAGATAGGGCCAAGAAGAAAATGACATTTTTGCTGTCCTTAATTTTCATCATCATCCTTGGCTCATTCTGACATTTAAAGTTGCAGATACTATTCTTGTAAGATCATGCCACTCTCTTTCATACTCCACTCTCTGACCCTGCTTCCCTGTGTATACTTTAAAAATCTATCTTGGCCAATGAGTTCTTTGTGCATCCATGGGCTTGAGGTATAGTTGGGGGATTAATCTGGTTAAATGTAATTAAGCCTATCATGGCAATAGGCCATGAAAGAAAAGTATTAATGTTGAAATAGAAAAGGATTATTTTTCAACCATTTCATAAGTGTCTCTATCACTCAACTATGGTTAGCAAAAATCAAAACCCTTATTCCATATTCAAATATAGCTCTAAAATTAAACTGAAAACATTTTACAGTACATCACCTGTCTCTTGTCTACAAGGCTTGGCTCCACTGACTTTTACATGTGAGACCTTTCTTGATGCCCCATGTCTTAGAAGTTTAATCTTCATCCCCCGAAAGTACTTTTATTCTCATTCTCTCTCTGTCTCTCTGTCTCTCTCTCTCTCTCTCCACATATATATATACATATATATATATATACATATATATATATATACATACATATTTTTTTTTCTTCCCCAAAAAGATAGTAAGCTTCTTGAGTTCAGTGATGGCTTTATACATATGCACAAAAATCTAGTGTCTGGTACATGGTAGGATTTGTCCATATTTTGTTGCTTTATAAATGCATGTTGCAATTTGGAATTATGCAAATAAAATGACAAAAATGCCCATGCCTCTTGACTCAGAGATTCCACTATGAGGCTTTGAGCTCAAGGAGGTCAT
Organism: Petaurus breviceps papuanus; assembly: GCF_028583685.1. Taxonomy (NCBI): domain Eukaryota; kingdom Metazoa; phylum Chordata; class Mammalia; order Diprotodontia; family Petauridae; genus Petaurus; species Petaurus breviceps. The sequence continues at coordinate 671,004 of NW_027185777.1, read as the reverse complement.
TGACAAGAAGAAAGTTCTTCCGTACTCCAAAATATTTGTAGCAACCATTTTTATGCTAGCAAAGAAATAGAAACAAAGTAGATGCCACCAATTAGGAAATGCCACCAGTTTAGATGCCACCAGGAAACAAATCATGGTACACGGATGTAATGAAATCTTACTGTAATGTAAGCAAATAAAACAAATGTAGCCAAGATCAGAAGGAAAGCAGAAAATGGGGGGCATTTTAAAGATAGTTTCTCAGATAAAGGAGAGCAATCTGGAATTATGCCCAAAGAGTTACTAAATTGCCTATACCCTTTGATCCAGCAATGCCATTACTACATCTGTTTCCAAAGATGACTAGGGGAAAAAATAAAACAACCTATATGTTCTAAAATATGTATAGATGTATAGAAGCTCTGTGTGTGGAAATTTTAGAGATGCCCATCAATTAGGGAATGGCTGAACAAGTTGTGGTATATGATTGTGATGGAATAATACTGTGTTATAAGAAATGATGAGCTCAATGATTTTAGAAAAAACATGGATAGACTTTCTTGAAAAAATGAAGAGCAGAATAAACAGAACCAAGAAAATATTGTATCATATAGAGTAACAGTAATATTGTTTTAAGAACAACTTTGCACAAATAAGTCACTTTGGCTATTATAAATACCCAAATTAACTACAAAGGACATGTACGCTATCCGTACCCAGAGAAAGAACTGATAAGTAGAAGTATGTATCGAATGATTTTACACACACACGTAAGTATATATGTATGTGTGTATATGTTTGTGTACATATGTGTATATATGTGTGTATATGTGTGTGTACTTTTGTGTGTATATGTATGTGTATATATGTGTGTGTATGTGTGTGTATGTATACTGGGACTGAGATTAGGATCTATTTTTCACAAAGGCAAGTTTGTTTCTTTTTTTCCTGCTGCTTCCCATTTTATATTACACTTCCTTTCTTTATTCCTATTAACCTTTCACACCTCACCCCTAGCCCCTCTTACTTAACTAGGTTACTACATCATAAACACAGGCCCTTTCATCACTGTGTTACTCTAACCAGAATGAAACACCGAGAACATGGCAAATGGCACTTTCACTGAAATCCAAATCTATAAACAACAAGCTTAGCACTGTTCCTCAGCTCACTGGTTGGGGCACTGATGCACCAGTATAGCTTCTGAAGTACTGAAAGGTTTGCTTACAATAAGGGCACAGATAAAAAGTGGGCTTATCCACCATTGTGGTAACTTTGATACCAGAATGTATTTTCAGGTGGGCAATGACTAGGTTTCTGAACAACAGGGAAAGTGGAAAGGGCCCTTTAAGTCATTGGATTTGTACACTGAAGTTTCTACTTATTGCTGTTGTTCTGGCACTGCCCATTTGAACTTGTACTCAGTCCTAGGGGATTAGTCAAAGAGGAGGATTTCATCTGAGCTTGGATTCCAGCAAAGGTAACCCCTTTCCTCTGGTCATGGATACCAGGATGGCTCTGGAAGTTTCTGTTCAAATGGTCTTGGAATAGCATGGTATCAAAGTGTCTTCTCCAAGATCTTTAGATCCTTGTAAAGAAGCATAAGTGGCCTTAAAATCCTTCCACAGTAAAGTCAAGTTTTTGGTGTCATCCTCTGATGATTGACAATGACTCAGGGCTCTCTAGCTGTATGGTAGAGAGACCTTCCTCTCCCCCAGATCACTGGTGCTGGTGGAGCCTTAAGTAAAGTAGAAGACTCTTGCCTCTGGTATTGGCTGACAATTGGGTGCGCTCTTTTCTAGGTTTGTATGGTGAGGAGGTTCCTCAATTTCCTGGGAAGGGGCAGCTGGATTCAAATAGAAGAGGCTGCCCATGGATCATCTTACAGAAGACTCTGAAGTACATTCAAGTTTGTCACCTTCTGGAGCAGGTTCTTGAAGTGAAGCCGCTGGAACCACTGGTTTGACTTCCTGAGAGGCTGGTACATCTGCCTTTTGAGACCCTGGCTCATGGGGCACCTGGGAGGTGAAAGCTTGGTTTTTGAGACTGTTGAGGAGTCTTCCTTGGCCTTTTGGTGTTCCTGATCATTTGGCTTTTGGTCTCCTTTTGGAGAAGTAGTTATGATAGACTAGTTCTTTTGAGGACTCTCCCAAGTCTTCTTCTTTCTTGGTTTTTTGATGCTCCTGGTCACTTGTGTTTTGATTTCCTTTTTAGAGAGGTAGCCATCTTGGAAATTTATTCTAACTGCCCAGAGCCTAGCTTTTTTTCCCTTTTAGTCCTGACAACTTTCTGACTTCCCTTTCCCATCAGCTCCTGCACTCCATGCCACCTACCTACCCTTAAACTAAAGGTCAGTAATCCCCATGGGGAACTGGTATGTAGTTATTGACTTGACCAATTCCAATTCTCCTCCATGAGGAAAACCAGGAATAATTTGCTTTTACCTGGCAGGACCTCTAATACAGCATGACTATTCTGCATCAAAGATACCTGAACATTCCTGCAATTTGCCATCAAGCCTTACTGGTCTGGTGACATTCTTGCATTATATCGGTGACTCAATCATTATCAACCCAGATTAAGAGGCTGCTAAAAATTCTTTAGAAGTGATACTATAGACTCTTAAGGCAGATGAGTGAGCTACCAACCCTGATAAAGATCATGGACCCACACAGCAAGTGAAATTCCTGGGGGCTCCATTGGTTGGGGTGCAGATGTCTCTTTTTTTTTGTCCCTTTTTTTTCCTTTTTGCTTTTTGGAGGTTAAGTGTCTTGCCCAAGGTCACACGGCTAGTTTTTGTGTTAACTATCTGGGGCCGTATTTGAACTCAGGTCCTCCTGACTCCAAGGCTGGTGCTCTATTCACTGCACCACCTAGTGGCCCCAAAAGAGACATTTCTAACCTGGTTAAGGACAAACTCTTTTGCTTGTGGGCCCCTAAGAATAAAGAGGATTCACTATTGGGCTTCTGCAGTACTGGAGAGAGCACATTTGCCTTCTGAATATCTTACTGAAGCCCTGTTTAGAATAACATATCAGTCATCAGTCTTTGAATGCGGTTCAGAGCAACAACCAGCACTGGAAGGGTGTCATTGGCCACCGACTAAGCCCTTCTGTCTCCCAGAACTACATAGAGTTTCAGGTATCAGTTTCTAGGTTTTTTAGCCGATTCAGTCCTAATGCTCATAGAAGCAAGGTATGGTCCTTGGGAGTGACTTTTATTGATTTATTGATTGATTTTTTTTTTTATTAAGCAATCGGGGTTAAGTAACTTGCTCAAGGTTACACGGCCAGTTATTTCTGGGTGTGGTGCTGAGTATCTGAGCCCGGATTTGATCCAGGTCATCCTGACACTGGAGCCTGTGCTCTTACTTATTGAGCCACCTGGCCGCCCTTTGGAAGTGACTCTTGGGACCTAGCCCAGTAGAAGCTGAGATGAGGATTTTTTTTTGATAGATAACACACATTTGGGTATAAACTTGGTAAACCCAATGCTATATAGTGACTTTACTAGGAGTCAACCCGATCTCCCTAGAGACCAAGATGGAATAAGAGGAAGTATCCCCCCAAGGTATTAGAAGGAAATGCTTTTACTTTGTTCTTGCTTATATCTTTGGAATAAATATCCAAACTAGAAAAATAACAACAATAACAACCAGTCGATGTTAAATGGAACTGGTTAATGGTTAAATGGTTCATCGGAATTGGTGTGCTCCCCACTAAGCCTGTAAACTCAAGCCAAAACCATTAAATATGAAAAACCCCAAATCCCTCAGGACACCCTTAAATCCCTGAGAGAAGATGTAGCCTTCTTGGATCTTTGAGAGTGAGGCTACATAAGCAAGAACAAAAGAAGTTCCCCAGATATCTCAGAGCACACTCTTTCCTAATCCACCTTGGAGGAGTGGCCTCAAATTTAGCTCACTTTCCACATAACATTGGTCCCACCAAGTTTAGTCTTCCTCTCAGTTACCATTGGGATGGATCCCAAAGACCTTCCTTTCCTTGTTCCTGTCACCAACATTGAGCTGGCAATAAAAACTAGATGTTAGGGTGCTAAAATGCTGCCCCCCCCAAGTCCTGATGCTTACTCTCTTGACCTTTCAAACCCCAGATTTTTTCACCTAGAAGGAAGCACAAATATGGAGGCCAAGGACCTGTTGCCTACTTCTCTAGGCTCTGTAGCTTCTCCAGAAAGAAGTCCCCAAGTCTTCTCCCTATAGCATTGTCTCTCTACAGATATCATCAGCAAAATAATCAAGCCACCATAGCATAGTCAAAAAGAAGGAGACAAGAGACATAGCTAGCTTGGGTCTCTTTGACTTGACCTATACTTCCAGCTGATAGGGTTCAGGCTCTGGGAAACCCCTTGAATCTTCCCACTTGATGAGGCATTTGCCTGAGGCCATAAGCCTTTCATTATAGCTAGGCCCAAAGCTCTGCTACTCCTAACCCAGCCTAGCCCTCCATGGTCCAGCTACTTCCCACCCTTGATCCTATCAAAATATCTATACCCAAACCTGTTACCCTTAAACTGGCCTAGCCCTTCATTGTCTGTCATCTCCAGGTAGCCTTCAGCTATTTCCCACCCTGGAGTCTGACTTCAGACAGATCCTGACATCAAAGATCCTCCTTAGACTCTTCCTCAAGACCCTCCCCAAACCTTTCCTCTAGACCACCCCTAGATCCCTCCCACAATCTTTCTGTATATCAGATCCATCTTGCCTCCATGAGGGGTCCAGATTCAGTCTAGCTCAGACTCAGTCTGTGTCAGATTGTTTTGGCTCCTTTTGTCAATACAAGCATCACAAATACTTGGGCTCCTTAAGAGTCTACTCACTATGGCAAATCTTTAATCAACTTTGCTTTACTTTGGCTGAGAGAAGGTTTGAGTCAAACTCATTTGGCAGGACCCAGTATGTTGGTATTTTAGAGTCTTGAGCACCCCTAAACCTCAAACTTCAACACAACTATACAGCCAGTTGGGGTGCAGGGGGAAGGCTTCTTTTAACACATGGATATCACCCACCCTGAAGTCAGGAGGACCTGAATTCAAATCTGGATTCAGATACTTAACACTTACTAGCCCTGTGACCTTGGGCAAGTCACTTAACTCCAATTGCCCTCCAAAAAGCAAAATAAACAAACAAACCCCACATGGATAGAAAATTGTAATCAGTTGGGTAACATCTGGACAGCTAGGTGACACAGTGGATAGAGTCCTGGGCCTGGAGTTAGGAAGAGAATTTCTGGAACATTGAATCAGCCCACCCAGTAATTCTTTCAACTGTCCTTTCATTGTGCCCCTACCCACCGCCTCAACTCTCCTCAACCCAGCCCTTCATCTGTTACCTCCCTTAATCTCATTTAGATCCCAGATTACCCTCTTCTATTGACATCACAATAAACCTGTCTCTGACTGAAAAAAGGTAATGAATTCTTTCCAGACAGACCTGCCCTTTACCCTGTCATTTTGCGGTTAGCACCCCTAGACTGCAACACCCCCATTTGCAGACTATCTACACATGTAACACATTCTATGTCATCAGGACTGTCCCAGAAGCAGGCAGAAGTATTCTGCATCTGCACAAGACTGCCATCAGACTATCAGTATTAATTTTTTAAGTTAGCAAATGTGATAAAGTTGTTGACTCACAGAAATTCAAAACCAAGATTTGTGTCTCAGTTAATATTTACAGATAAAGAGTTGGAGGAATAGAGAGCATTTTTCTTATTTTAGAAAGATAAAATGTTTGGTTTAGACTTACTCGGGAACACAGAGCCACTTTTGAATGGTTGGACAGGGAGTTAGATGTTGGACTCTTAGAAGACTGGTGATAGATTTTAAATCTATGTACCCCAAAGAAATAGCTGTGAGCTCCTAAGAATGATAGGCTTGGGAAGGAGCTGACACAATCATTTTTTTTCATTCTCCTTTTTACTTGCAGGGGCCACTTGACTCACCAACCTTTGAAAAACAACCCATGCCTTCCAAAAGGAGAATGAGAAAATGATGTGAATGGAAGTGAACGCCTAAGACTTCTGCCCACATGAAGGTAGGGAAAGAAAGTAGTACTAGATTGTTCTTTGCCTCAGGGGATGACTGACAGCTCAGCCTGTCTAATTCTCTAGTGCTTCCTCCTGCTTACATAGAAGAATAAGGAAATTAAGGTTCAGAGAGAGTCATTTGTCCAAGGTCCAGAATTCAAATCTTCTCTATACTAGTCCAGAAATCTTCACTTTCTGACTCATCCATGGTGTCAGGCAGATACCAAAAAAATTTCTTTTCAGAAAAGGAGCTAAAATAAAATAAAAATGGAGAGAAACTCCCACATTCATTGAATACAAATTTTATCTCAATGAACTTGCTGAATTAGCAATTTTCTGAGCAGTTTCTATTTTAATCCTCTGAAAATGACAGTGATCCTTAGGGGTGGACATGTTGTCTTAGATTAGATTTAGCTGATCTCTTAGAATTAGGACTACCCTGCTAGCTCTCTGGTGCAGGAATTATAATTATCTTGTAGCACATGTGTATATGTATGTGTGTATATCTTATATAAATCTATCTAAATATCTATAATATGTGTATATATACATACATATATCTATAGATAGGTATGTATAAACATGCATATATCTATAGGTATGTGTATATGCATAATTTTTTTTTCCAATAGGTATTTTTCTCCAATTACATGTTAAAACAATTTTTAGTATTTGGGTTTTGTTTTTAAAGTTTTGAGTTCTGAATTCTATCCTCTCTCCCTTGTAAGCAGATATAGGTTATATATGTGCAATCATATAAAACATTTCCATATTAATCATTTGATACACATATATTATACATTTAAAAACTTCCAGTGAAATAGCTTTTAGAAATCCTTTTGGAGAGCTAAGGCCTGGGTTACAACATATGAATGATCACTTTTTTTTTAACACTGCTTTAAAAATTCACAATCCATTTCCCAATAAAATAATAAAAGCCCTAGGATTAAAAAAAACAAACAAACAGGAAAATGAAAACCAGGCAGCTCCTCCCATCCCCATTTTTCCGCATCTTCAACATCTCCTCTGTTGCTTTTAACCTTCCTTTGGCACGTCTGCTTCTCAGTATATTCATTTGCAGTGTTTGGAAGATTTCTGGCAAATATTTAGAGAATTTCTGTCAAGTGAGGGTGGGGTGGGAGAAATCCCGGTCTAGAATGTTAGTTTCATTTCTCTGGGCTGCACAGACAGGCGGCAGGCAGAGCGTTGCAGGTGATTGGTTGGTTGGTTGGTTTGTTCCCCCGCCCCACTGCCAGCCACCCTCCACCCTCCTCCCTCTCACAGTTGTGATGGGAAAATAAAGGAGGATTGGGAGTCTGTTGTCAATAAAAATCACAAATTGTCAGCCTGTTTGGCCTCTGAATTGTTTCATTTTAATGTCACCAGCCAGTCTATCATTTTACTGTCTCAGACACCATGTAAGGCTTTCTCTTTTACTCCACTCCTCTCCCCCCCCCCCCACATATAGAATTAGAGCCCTGTGTGAAACTTCCCATTTCAAAATTCTGATCTAAAGTTTACAAAGGAGATCCCCTGCGATACACCTCCCCTTCAACACACATACACACTCACACACTCACACAACAGTGCCCTATGGGAAACTCTTTTCCAAAGACCTTCTTTGACTGCTGAAACAAGCTGCACTCAGCAGTTAACCATCTGCTTCTATATTTAGAGACACTGATACTGATCACATATATGCTTGTGTATATATATGACTAAAAATACAGGTTATCTCTAAAGTCTTAATGATGAAGTACAGGCTCTGGGACCCCCTAGAACTCTGAATCTTCCTATTCCATGCGGCATTTGCCTGAGGCCATAAGCATTTTATTATAGCTCCATCCAAATCCGTTACTAGCCTAGCCCTCCATTGTCCAGCTAGCCCCACCCTTGATTCTCTCAAAATATCTATACCCAAATCTTGTTACTTTTAGGCTAGCCTAGCCCTCCAGCGTCCCTCATCTCCAGGTAGCCTCCAGCTACTTCCCACCTTCAATCTCATTATTGGAATCTGACCTTGATCTGACTCCTCCTGAAGACCCTCCCCAAACTCCTCCTTTAGACCAGCCCTAGATTCCTCCCACAACCTTTCTGTATATAAGACCCCATCTTGCCTCCGGGAGAAAAGAAAAGCTGGAGAATTTTCTAGCACAGACTGACTCTGTGTGCCACATTATTCTGGCCCACTTGTCCAGTACAAGTATCACAGATACTGAGGCTCCTAAAGAGTCTACCCATTATGGTGAAGAATCTCTAATAAACTTTGTTTTTCTTTAGCTGAGAGAAGACTTGAGTCAAATTCATTCTGCAGGACCTGGTGTGTTGGTATTTTGGGGTCTTGAGTACCCCTGACCTCAACATTAGTGTAGTTTTAAGTCCGAATAAGCTTAAAACTACTAAGACCTTCGGGATACCCTGTTTTGGCTTATGTATATGTATGTGTGTGTGTGTGTGTGTACACACACACATATGCATACATAGGTCTACTTTTATTTGTTTAAAGACCATCACAATGACAACAACAACAGCAATAAACCTAGACCTCTCCACTGTTATTAAGTCTAATAAAGGAAATGAAGCCATTGATGGATTCAGGAACTTACCAGAGCCGTCCAGAGAATTCCTTCTTAGGAAGTAGAATCCTTGAATGTATAATAATATTTTATTTCTTCTTGTAACAGCATAGACTCCCAATGAAATAAATTTGCTAATTCACACTTAAAGTAATCGGCAAATTGCAATGCTTTTTCTCCAGAGGTTCTGGAGGAGTAGGAGTAGGCTGAAGAAGGCAGGAAATGTTATAAAGGATACTTCCTGTAAGGTTAACAATACCAGCAAATAGCTTTTTCATTTAAGCTTCCTTCCCCGCCCACCCCCACCCCGCCCTTCTCTTCTTTCCTCTTCTCCCTCAGTACACGTAGGAAATCATACCCTTACCCATTGGTGCTCTGCCCAAAGAAATATGAATTTTGATCACTGAAACCTTGCAAGATATTTGGGGTTTATAGGCTTGATTTCTTTCTTAAGGACCATGCCTTAAACCCAAGTCATTCTGGTTCTGATGGACAAATAAAAGGTCCTTGACCAAGTCTCCTTTGGTCATTGTTTGGGCTCCTTAGCTCAGATTGAATGTAAATAGCAATTGTTTTTGTTTTGCCCAGAAACTGGGGGTGGGGGGGTGGGCAGGGTGGAGGTCTTCCCTTCCCAGACGGATTTTTTGTAAACTAGGTAAAAGAGGCCATTCTTTGCCTCATTTCTTACCTAGGCTTAATCTCTGAATGGTTGTTGCCTCAGTCAAATTGAAACCTGTGAAAGACCTTAACTTAAAAAGGTCAAGGGTCTCCCACTGTATCTTGGGCCATCTCCAGTCTTCCTGATTTGAGAAACAGGTTTGTGGGGTAACAGGGCTTCCCAGGCAGGGTAAGGGACATAGCCTGGACAAGCTTCCACAGCCCACTGCTTCCCTGGGGGCCCTTAGGAAGATTCTCACAATATACCCCTTAAAACAGCAAACCCCTTCTCACAAAAAGAACTCAGAAACAGAGTATGAAGAGGAAGGTGTTTATTACACTTCCAGCAAGGGAGTGCCTGTGGTCCTCACTAGAAACACACCTACACTGATGCAGAAGCAGAAGTGAGGGCCTACACAGTTCTGTCCTTCCTGGTGAACTTAGGGTTAGTCCAATTCCTCAGATTCCTCACTTTATTTCCCTACATTCCCTCTATATATGCAGATTACATACTGACCGAGCGGGACCTCTAAGACTTCAGCCTTAGTCACACCCCCACCTTTCTAGTTCCCTCTGGCCATTGTCATAGTTCCAGGAAGGTCATATATGGTCTTAGTAAAGTAAGATAATTGAGTTTCCCCACAGTTACTGATTATCTTTTGTGGGATTTAACTTTTGTGGGAGCAAAACAAGAAACCATTCTATCCCCTCTTACACTGATCTGTATCTTGCCCTGTCTGCAGATGGAGGAGAGAATGAGGCTATTGACTTTGCACAGCCCTGCCTCACAAATTAAATTCACTTGCAAGTCATGGCATCACCTTCCTGATGTCATGGTCCTCTTTAAGAATGAAGGACAGGGGTGGCCAGGTGGCTCAGTGAGTAAGAGCACTGGCCCCAGAGTGGGGATGACCTGGAATCAAATCCGGCTCAGATACTTAGTACCCACCCAGAAACACCTGGCCATGTAATCTTGAGCAAGTTACTTAACCCCAATTGCTTAAAAAAAAAAAAGAATGCAGAACAATAAAAATAGTATTTATGTCACAGGTTGGGAGATTATTAAATAGTTTGACTGAACTACTCCCAGTGAGCAAATTGGTCATTCCTACTGAGGAATTAGTAAAGGATAGAATTCCTCTGGAGAGACTCCAGAAAACACTAAAATTTAACTCTTAAGATGTATTAACTTATGAATACAGTGGCTTGAGCTCTTGTAGGATCTGGGAGGTAAAGCATTACTTCCTAAAATAATATGTTGCCTTTTCAGAATGACATCAACTGATCTGAACTTCCAATTATTTCTTGAGCTAATAGGGTAAGGATCTAGATATATTTTACCCTAAAAAGGTAAAAATTCCAGTCATTAACAGCCTTTCCAGAAAGATAACTAAGGATGAGATAAAGAAAGTGCTTGTTCTTGAGGTGAGGGAATCATTTTAAAGATTGAGGTTGTGGAATTATGATTTTTATAAAAATCAATATGCTGCATATAACTAACAGATTTGATTTTTCACAATTGTCTCACTTGTGAGAGCTCACGATGCAGCTTGAACTAATCAATCAAACATTGGCAGTGCTCACAATCACTGACAACCTTTTGCCTGCATACCTGAAGTGAAGTGAATCAAAGATTGTAGAACCTGTTCCTGTAACAGAACTCTGGTCTGTGAGTTCCTCAAGTAACAGTCCCCAAGGACTCAAGCTATATTATTCCCGAAGGACTCCAGAATTGTCTTATTGTCTTCCATATGTGGGTTTGTTGTGAGAAACCACTCAGGCCCTGGGAGCAATTTTTTCTAATTCACCTTCCCCCCTCCTTTCCCTCTTGTATAATCTTTCCCTCTACATAATCTTTGTCTTCACTTCAGCAAGGTGGAATTCTGATCAGGAATGTGTTCAGGAAAATTCCCAATTTGCAGATCTGTTCCTTGTAATGAAAATAATTAATGAAATGTTTACCTGATTGTTGGCACTTTCTCTCTGGTCTGTTGACTATTCTCAGCTTACAGCAGATCCACACCCCTTGGGAGTAGGTAGAGGCCAAAGTTAAAATAGGCTAAACTTCTTTGGGCCACGGATAGGTTTTTAGTGACTCACTTGCCAAATAACTGTATAAAGATGGTTGGTTGCCATGAGTCACATGACAAACAGGAAAGAGTGTGCAGTGGCAACCCACCCACCAAGTTACATGATGGGGACAATGGTGACTAGTGGAAGGCGGGTTAAGTGAGGTATGGACAAAGGATTCATTACACCTTTGCTTTCTTTTACATCTCTTTACATTTTTCAAGGGGCTGCCTGAAATCCTTTGGCGGGTTGCAAGTGACCTGTGGCCCATGTTTTGCAGGCTTGAGTTAGAGACTGGCCCAGTAAAATTTTGCTAGCATTAATTGATGTCAGAAGTTTCTAAGGAGTATATATAGAAGTGAAGCTTTGAGGTCTCCCACACAGGGGAGAAAGGACAGGTGCCAGTGGATCTTTTTCTAGAGTACTAACTCACACTTGGACGCTCAGAGCTCTCACTCCCACTCCATTATGGATTCAGCCTTTGATCAAGATCACTTTTCATTAAGAAGAATGTTCTTGGGAACTTTTCTTGGCCTGGATTACTCTGGTAAGGCCTATTTGCACATAGATTTGGCTTTGTGAGTGTCTTTTCTCTTATGATGTAGAGTCAGCTATGGTCTGAGAGTTTTTCTTTTCTCTCTTTTATAAATAGGGTCTGAGTTACGGACTGGGGTGGCAGTGGGGGGATATTTCTGCGGTGGTAAAATTATTTTGTGTAAGAGTTGCTTTCTATTGATTGGCTTTCTATGTGATTAGGCCAGTTGAAATTAACATCTTAATTGTGTACTTGGTTAGAGCTGTGGAATGTTTATATCTACAATTCAAGTGAATTGCTACCATAGTGTGGATTACTTGTATTTGTGTATTTATGTTGTTATATCCCCTTATAGAGTATTTGTGTATTGTCTACTTGTTAGTTGAGTGGTGATATTATCTTTGAGTGTACACCTTTAAAATGGGACAGATGTGTGGTAAAGGCATAAGGGAAGATATAGCAGTTCCTATTAGCAACCCCCCAGAGCAAATGTGTGCCTTTCAAATGTATAAGAAATATGGTCCTGACTGTCCTTCATCTTGTCAGGATTGGGTTGATTTGACTAGGGATGACCTTAAACTTTGCATGCCTCGTTGGGGCAGCTTTGGTAAGGCTGGATTAGAGTATTTAAGACAGAAACTGATAAATAAGAAAACTCAGCCTCTCAACAACTATAATAAATGGTACTCAGAAGCAAGGGAAAGAGTGCATAGGTCCGAGTTAGAGTTAGTGAAAGAAAGGATCAAACCATTTGAAAACCTTCTCCTTGATAATGCCCAAACTAGCCTACTACCTAAATTATGCCCACCTTTACCAAGACTCCACC
>NW_027185777.1:634418-648314 GCF_028583685.1 Petaurus breviceps papuanus | reverse complement strand
CCCTACACTCTGCAGGTCAGGAGCTGAAGCCACCACGTGGCGCTGGCAGGCTGTGCTTCTCTGTGTCATTTTGTGGGTTCTGCAGCTCCAAAATTTGTTTAGAGTTCTCTTTTTACATGGATTGGGGAAGGTGGAAGCCAGAGCCGCGGGAAGGTTGTGCTTCTACTCCACCATCTTGGCCTTGAAGCAATTCTCTATTAGTAAAGTACATAACTTTAATATAAAGACTTTGTAGTTGTTCAGAAGTAGTATTTGCCTATTTCTATTTCTTGGTTCTCCAATGTATTCTGTATTGGTAGGATGAACTAAGAGAGTTTTTCCTTGTCTCTTTTCAAGTTTCCCTCCTCTCCCTTTCTCTGCCTTCCCCCAAAAGAACCAAATTTGAAGCACCGAAGATCAGTGCCCAAATTAAGCCCTACATGTTTACAACAGAGATATTCTTTTTCTTCCTCTTTCAAGGTAGGGGAGTGTGGGAAGGAGAGAATATCAATCATTTTTTATGATTATGAGAGAATATCTATTTTATGATTATGAGAGAATATCAATTCATTTTTAAAAAATTAATTTTAAAAAGATACTAATAATTTTCAGGAGAGAAAATGCAAGATGTTTACCAAGTATATACAAAAAATATGGTCAAATCAACAATAAGAGAAATTCAAATGGAAACAACTCTGAGGTTTTACTTCATGTTCAGAGAATTGCCAAGACGTTAAAGGTGGAAACAGTCAATGTCATGGGAAGACATCTGTGCTCATCCATTGTGAGTGGAACTATGAATGTGTACAGTTATTTCAGAAAACAATTTGGAACTATGAAAGAAAAGTGATGAAATTGTTGGTATTATTTGACCCAATTATCCCACTACTAGCTGAAGACAGTCAATGAGAGGGAAAGAGCTCATATATACAAAAATATTTATGCTGGGGTCATGAAGAGTCAGATATCACTGAAATAAATGAACAATAAAAATTCATGCCAGCACTTTTTTTTTTTTAGCAAAAAAAATATCCAAACAATTGGGAACGAAGTTTTTAATCATAGACTGGAAAATGTATAAACAAGTTGATACATGAATACAATGAAATATAATTGCATTCTGGGAAACTTGGGGTAACTTGTATGAATTAATGTGGAGTGAAGTAAGGAGAAACAAGAGAACAATACATACAGCGACTACAATCATATAAAGGAAAATAATGGTAAAGGTTATCGGGACTATGGTCAATGCAATGACCAATTTTGACTCCAGAGGATAGATGATAAAATTTCTCTCTCATCTTTCCACAGAAGTGTTAGATCACAGGTGTAGCATGAGGCATAAACTACCAGACATAGTCTATGCATCCATTCATTTTACCCAGTTGTATTTCTTTGTTGTAAGAGGGTTCTATTGGGATTGGAGCCTGAAAGGGGAAGTTTGTGGAAAATGCTAGTGATATGAAACTGCACTACATCATTAAAAAAGCAATAATGAGGTTCCCAAGCTACAAGGGCTTCCACAACACAAGTAGCAGTGAAATTTTTTGATCTGTTTAATGTTGCCCTCTTTTCAAAACATGAATTGTTTGGAGACCTATTTTTTGAGCCTCATTGTGTGCCAATATCCCACTATGCATCATTCCTTATAGTGAAAAATCACCCCTTTATACTCTAACAATAAGACTTTCAAGCCAAAATTTATCCATTTCTGTAGTTGAAATATGCAGCCTAGAAGGAGTTCAAGAAATCATTTCCTCAAGTGGATAGAAGAGATAGTAGAAGATTTTGAGGGGAAAGAAGTAAGGGCTGGTGACTTTGACATTAAATTAATGGCATGTCAAGCATGTGCAAAGTAGATCTGTTGGTTTTGTATCACTTTAAAAAAATACATATTATCATATCGCAGCCTAGATTCAATTGGTTCTGTCTCATAGCATTTGGGACTAGAACCAAAGAATTCTTACTTTAAATCCTGAAAGTTTACATGCCAAATTGTAGAGACTGATCTAACTGTGTACACAGCCCAAGCATTCAGTATGAGACAATAATGTTTAGGGATGGCTAATCAGAGGGTGACCAGCCAGATCACAGAACAAAGAGGTACAATAATCACAGTCCTCACCAAATGGGATTTACTGGGGACCCACTGTCCCTGTCCAGGGTGCTGAACAAAGAAGATAAGCTAGGAGCAGGCACAGCCCCTGTCCTCTATGTAGACTAGATAGACAAGACTGAGAGTGTGGACCAATGTGTGTGCCTAGTATATGACAGAGACAGAGAATAAAACAAAACTGGAAAGTGAGGCATGTCTAAGGGCTAAAATGATATTCAAGAGAAAGTACCAGGTTGTACAAAGGTCATTATTGTGAATCTTAGGAACACTTTCAGAAAACATGTTTATATAGCATGAAAATTCTTGCCTAAGCAATTTTTAAAAATCAGTATGATGAATGACAATATGCCACACACAGGACAGGGAAGTCAGCCTAGCCAAAGCATCAAGGCATGCTAAGGGAGAGACAGGAGGTAGCATACACCAGGCTAGTTAAACCACCACTACCTTGACCACTACCTCTCCTCAGACTCTGATGAAGGTAGCTCAGGACCCTGAATTCAAGAGCCTTGGGAATAATGATGTTTCCAGCCCATTGCCCTCAGCCATCATCCTGTGGAACCAATCCCTGTGGAGAAGAGAAAAGGGCCCAATGTTTCTATGGGTCCTTATTCCAAGCCTTTCTAGCTTTGGCATGACCTTGAAAAGATCAGGGTCACCTACATGCTGAAATGAGGCATTGGATGGGACATAAGTGGACACTGGTACATAGTCTCCTTCATAAGTAATGGGACAATGTGGACATTTAGGTAGCATGACATCTGACTAAAAGGGTTTGGGAAGCCATTTCACACAATTTACTGTTGCTTAGGTTTTGTGATAACCTTGCAGATATTTCGGATTCCTTCAAACTTGTAGGCAGCTAAGTGATACAATGGATAGAGCACTGGGCCTGGAGTCAGAAAGACCTGGTTTCAAATCTAGCCTTAGACACCTACTAGCTGTGTGGCCCTGGACAAGTCACTTAACTCTGTTTGCCTCAATTTCTTTGACTGTACATTGGGGGTAATAATAGCAACTACCTCCTAGGGTTTTGTGAAGATCAAATGATATAATATTTATAAAGCACTTAGCATAGTGCTTGGCACATAGTAGGCACTAAATACATGCTTGTTCCTTTCCCTCCTCCCCTTTAAAGAAGAAAAAAAATATGTGGAATTAGTTCAAAAGAATAATCCTCCAAAATGTAAAGAGGTAGATTGGATAGGAATCAGTAACTGATTGAATGTGGGAGGTAAGAAGGTGATAGAAAAAAATTTTAATGACTTTAAAGTTTGGAGTCTGGGCAGCTGGGAATTTGATTCCTTTAAATGAGAGAGGGAGAATCACATAAAAAAATAGAGTTTCCTATGTAATCTCATGGCTTATGAATCAAAATAAGGTGCTCTTTTGCACACCAGTTTTCTCTGAGTTAAATTGATAGCACAAATAAACTGTTTTTCAATTTCTAGGAAAAATAAAGCTAAGATCTTCAAAGGGAAAGAGATACAAAAGTATGACTTGTACTAACTTTGTTTTTACACAACTGCTGAAATTGGATCCCCTATTTAATTTAACTTTGCAAACATTTATTATTCATCTGTTGTGTAGAGGATACTGTGCTTGGCACTGAGAATACAAGATAAAAACAGTGGAGGGATGGCATCTCTTAGCATACAATCATAGAGCTTGGGGTACATTGGTTCTACAATGACTTCTTGGGACATTTCCTGGGACTTTGGTGCTTGCAAGGTCTGCATTGGATTGATTGTGGATGTGAGACAAAACCTAAAAGAAACATATGGAGATTGTCCAAGATAAAGGTGGAAGAGATGGCAGCTCGAGCTCCAACTTAGTATCCCTGTTCCCTGCCTCTTTTTGTCATGAGATTTGTAATAATCAGGGCCCCCTATAATACCGTGTTACCCTGATAATAAGACACTGTCTTATTATTTTTTTGGACAGAAAAACACCAGAGGGCTTATTTTCAGGGGAGGGCTTATTTTAATGAACATTGACAGCAATTTTAATAAACAGGTAAATGTGAACAAAAAAATGTACCTTTATTCAATAAGCAAATCACTGGGGAAGAACAGGATGACGTGATCACTGCTGCAGCTCTGATTGGATGCAGCTCAGAGCGTGGCGTGCATTTCATGGACAGTGCATACAGAGGGTACTGTAATGTAGCGTGTAGCGCAGGGGAATCACCTTCACTACAGTAGCAATCTCAATAGGGCTTATTTTCGGGGGAGGGCTTATTTTAGAGGAATCTTACACAGTAAGGGGAGGGCTTATTTTCGGGATAGGTGTTATTATCGGGGAAACATGGTATTGGTTTTTTAGTAGTTGAATATTGCCCCTCTTCAGTGCCTGAATTGAGAGATAGACAGGCACACAAGCTTGACTAATGAAGCCTGGAGGAAAGGACCATGAAATGAAGTGTCCAGGCTGCTGGAAGCAGCAGATAATTTTCTACTCTTTGCACATGCAGGTGTGACTGAGAAGACTCACTGAGGGATTCCTTTGTTCCTATGTATCAGCCCATGATTGTTTGTTGGGATTGTATAGTTTCCGTATTGAGGCATTTTCTTTTTGGTCTCACCCCACACAGTTCTCCCTTTCTTCACAAGACTCAGGAAGTCTGGAATATTTGTAAAATTATTTAAAAACTTGATCACCAACAAGTTGCATTGTATTAAATGACTTACATAGAAATTGTGTAAGTTAGAAAAAAACCACACCCTCAAACCCACAGCAACCTCAGTCATCCCAATGATGTTTCCCTTGTTTTTTTTTTTTCTTTCAGCAATAGTAATTGTTATCCTTTGTTTATTAATTGAATTTGCTTAGTGATTTTGGATACTTTGGCATCTAGGGGGTAATGGAGTGCTGGGCTTTGAGTAAAGGAGATATGAGTTCAAATTCTGCCTCAGACACTTAGCTCTGTGATCCTGGGCAAATGTATCAGCAATGCCATATTCACAATGCCTATGGAAATTACAGATATGCTTATATAATTATCCATCACAAAATACATCAGGCTTGCCATATGGGGGAATAAGCTAGAAAATTTATTAAAATACCAAAAGACTGAGTCCCAAAACCAGAAAGTGAAAGCCATCAGAGTAGTTATGAAATTGGCACAGGTAGATAAAGTAGAAAGCACCCACATGCTCAAGCCTTTAAAACAGAACAGGCTACTACCTCAGGCAAAGGTCCTCCTCTCCCCACTCACAGTAACCACCCAGCGTCCACTGCCGCTGCCGCTGCCTCTGCTGCTGCTGCCGCCGTCGCCACCATGGCTAGCCACCACAGGAACTCTAGTTTTGGATTCTGCTTCCTCTGGCTCTGCCCCTTCCTGCTATGTCAGCAAGTCCAATGGGGCATGGAAGATCTTTAAATCCCATAACCCTTACAGCAAGTCACTTCTTTCAGGCTCAGTTTCTTTATCCATGACATAGGAGTGATAATAGATCTTACCTCATAAGGTTGTTGTGAGGATCAAATGAGACAACTGTGTAAATGAAGGGCTTTGTCCACCTTTAAACCTTATATAACTGGATACTATTATCATTATTCCCCCCCCCCCATAATTGTTCTCAGCTCCCATTCGACTACCTGAGAGATTTATGATAAGCTATTAAAATTCTAAGTTGGTTATCTCATAGCTCAAGAAACTGAAGTGAAGGAAAACAGACTCCAACCTGAAAGGGCACTTTTGCCTGGCAGTTGGACCTACAGACTTTTGGAATTTTTATCTGACAAATCTAGTTAAATTGCACTTTTCACTTTTAGTTTGAGATCTAAGTGAATTTTAACAGTATGGCTGTCCCAGAGGGAGTGCCTCATGGGTTGGGAGGAGGGGATATTCACTGATGATTAACAAGTAATTCCTAGAAGGAGCTCAGGAAGTAAAAGATAGCTGAAGGCTTTGTGATTGATACTCCACATGTAGGAAATAGCCATTTTGTCTGTCTCAGGTTTCTGTTGAAGGAGCATGACCTGATTGCAAATAGTAAGAACCCTGTTTCAACAACATAATCACTTGCTATGAGGAGTTTAGAAGCAGGGAAGAGATGTGTCCACAAATAGCTACAATAAATGATAGTATGTGATGAATGCATAGAAGTAAGGTTGAGATGAGATATTGGAGAATGGGGGGAAAGTATTAGCTGGAGGCATCAGGGAAGGTTTAATAGAAGGATTGACACTGAAGTTGAAAATTGGAGAAAGAGGATTTCAATGGATGGAGATGTGGAGAGAGTCCATTTTAGACATGGTAGATGGACTGTGAACATACACAGAGATGGGAGAAGGTGCAACAGGTTAGGAGAATGACCAGTATCCCAGTTCACTTGGCATTTGGAGAGTAAAAGAGGCGTTTTGTGAAATAAGGTAGAAAAGGTAGTGGAAAGCTGAATTGAACAGTTACCTATTGGACAAAAGAGGAAAAAAAATAAGAGGAAACTATAAACCCTGACAAAGTCAAGAAACACCTACCCAGCTACGGGTTGCATGAAGGAGATAGGTTACATATCACTTAATGAAGGAGTCTAAGGTTAAACATATGAATTTAGAAATAATAGTAGGCAGAGGTGGATAAATTTTGTTTTTAACAAAGTCTCTCATATATTCTTTTCATGACACTTCCCCCATGCCTTCCCAGGACCTATACCATTATCATTTGAGGAAACTGGATTGTATGGTGGATAGAATGCTGAACCAGGAATCAGGAAGACCTGAGTTCAAATCCAGATGCAGACACTTACAAGCTTTGTGACCTGAGTAAGTCATATTGCCTCAGTTACCTCTATTGCAAAATGGGGGTAATCATAGCACCTACTTCTCAGGGCTATTATGAGGATCAAATGAGTTAATATTTGTAAAGTACTTAGCACGTGCTCATAACATAGTAGGTACTTAATAATGTTTCCTTCCATCCCTCCTCTTCTTCCTTCCTTCCTTTCCTCTCTCTTTTCCCTCCCTTTCTTTCCTTCTTTTCTTCCTTCCTTCTCTCCTCTTCATCCCTTCTTCCTTCCTTTCTTCCCCTCCCTCATTCCTTCTTTCCCTCCCTCCCTCCCTTCCTTCCAAACCAATCCTATATCCGAGAAAAAAATGATAAAACATGGTAGGAATTATTCTGTTGCTAGCTAGCTGTCTGACTTTGTGCAAATCAAATTATTTCTGTGGGTCTCAGATGATCTAAAAAATTTCTTCCAGCCCTAAAATTCTATGATTCTAAGATTTCTCTGTTTTGGAAAACAGAAAAACTACAGTAACTCTTTTTCTTTGTGTCCTTGAAGAGAAATAACTATGATGATATGACAATGGAAGATAAGATGAAATGAGATGCACACATTGGGTATTCAGTAAAGGTTTCATTGACTGTTGGCAGTGAAAAAGGTGACTGGTATGAAGAAAGGGAAGGAGACTGTGGTATGGGGTAGGGTTTCAGCCGTCACTGAAACTCTCCAGTTAAAGGAATAGCAGTTCAAAGTTAAGAAAATGCTGAGGAAGTTTGTGAGCTAATGGATAAAAGCTTTCGTTTCTGTCTTATGGCTTCTGATATTTGCCCACTCTCTGACCTCTACATAGAGAATGCTACAGCATTTCCCAGAAGACCTGTCACCATTATCCTACATCATGTTTCTCCTGGAAGTGGCCTGCTGTTTAGAAAAACATTTGTTTTAATCTAATACATATGTGAAATAAAATGTATAGAAGAAAGAGTGCTGTGATATGTATTTATTTTCTTAGTATTTGAGTCCAATAGGATATAATTTATTTTAAATTCTTTTGTACTGACATACTTTGTACTTGTAATCTGTTTCCAGCTACAGGGGGAGACATTTTTAGTTGCCTGTTGTGAAATGTGCTGGTATTCCAAAATTTTAACATAACATTTCTTGCAAGTCAAGTCAACAGGCATTTATTAGTGGATTCGCAATGTCACTATGAATCAGTGTTTGATCTCAGCATTTGGTGACCAAGGCCTAAAACTGCCTTGTCCAAAGAATTATATAAATATATTCTGTTTTCTAAAAGAAACTCAACAAAAAATGAAATATGATAAAGACTTGATTTTTTTCTGTAGGATTTTACATCGTTTGAGAGCCATAAATGTCCCTAAGACAGAACTGAGTAGAAGCTATCACAAAACAAATGTGATAGACATGTCAAAAGGCAAAATCATAGAACTCTTTCTACAAAAAAACAATATTTGAAATTGTTCATTCTGCACAAATTCAATTCATCTAGTATAAGAAGGGAAGAGATCAAATGGGGAAAAGAAATTTTGTATCAGACATCTTTGACAGGAGTTTGGTATCCAAGATATATACACAACTGACAGATAGAATTTTGTTTGTATAATCAAACATATATAGATAAATTACATATAAGGGTGTGTTCATTAGCATAACTCAAAGCAATTCCCAACAGATCAGTAAGTCCAAGAATATCAATCATTCATATGAGAATGACAAACTAGTAACAATCATTTGAAAGAAAGCTCCAAATCACTAATAATAAGAGAAATGCAAATCAAAAAATACTGAAGTTTTAGCTCACATCTAGCAAATTAGCAGATATGATAAAAGATGAGAATAGTCATTTCTGGAGAGGCTAATGGAAATTATACATACTATCAAATTGTTGATAGAACTGCAAATTGAATCAAGTTACAATCATTTTAGAGTGCAATTTGTAGTTATGCAAATAATGACCAGAATATTCATAATCTTTGGCCCAGAGACTTCCATTGTTAGAAGTATACCCCAAAGAGCTCTTTAATAAGAACAAAATGTCCATATACACCAAATAGTTACAGCATCCATTTTTATGGCAAAGAATTGGAAACAAAGTAGATGCTCATTGATATACTACCATGTTTCCCCAATAATAAGACCTATCCCGAAAATAAGCCCTCCCCTTACTGTGTAAGATTCCTCTAAAATAAGCCCTCCCCTGAAAATAAGCCCTATTGAGATTGCTACTGTAGTGAAGGTGATCCCCTGCGCTACATGCTACATTACGGTACCCTCTGTATGCACCATCCCACCCCCCCCGTGAAACGCATGCCACGCTCCAAGCTGCATCCAATCAGAGCTGCAGCAGTGAGCGCGTCATTCTGTTCTTCCCCAGTGATTTGCTTATTGAATAAAGGTATATTTTTTTGTTCACATTTACCTGTTTATTAAAATTGCTGTCAATGTTCATTAAAATAAGCCCTCCCCTGAAAATAAGCCCTCTGGTGTTTTTCTGTCCAAAAAAATAATAAGACAGTGTCTTATTATCGGGGTAACACGGTATCTGATACAGAGTGAAGTAAATAGAAACAACACATATAAAAACTGCAACAATGTAAATAGAAAGAACAATCACAAAACATTGAATGTTACAATATTATGAAGACTATGCATGGCTCTGAAGAAGAGACACGTCCACAGACACTCCTTTGCTGAGTTGGGAAGTCCACGGGGGTGGTACATTCCTGTAATGGGAATGTAAATTTTGAAGATCTTCCCTGCCTCTAGGCTAAAGTGCACCTGGAGCCTGGGGTGGGAGGCTTGTTTTTCAGTAGATACTTCTTGATTGGCCAGTGAGTCAACAAGGTTGTTACATTCTCTGAGCCAGGAGAAGGCTATATGATGTGTAGCTTTGATTTGGGGCTCACTTTGAGAAGTGTTCTGTGATTTGATCTGGATTCTGGGAAGCCGTTGTCCAGAGCCCCTCCCCCCCTTTTGAAAAACCCAGATGTTGATTTGGTATGGATGTAATGGTTGGACAGTTTGGAAATCTGTCTACTTGATCTGTTTCTGTCTTCTTCCCCTGAACTAGGTAAACGATAGATGTTTGACTGATTAAAGTAAGCTTGTTAACCCATTTTGAGTTGCTTTCCTTTATGAAAGCAGATCCAAGAGCCTGTGTTGGCAGCAAACCCTGAGGACGCTTGGGGTGCTTGCCGCTACAATTCCACATACTTGCTTTTTCCTTCTTCCTCATTTCCTTTAAAAAAAATATTATGTGTTATATGAAATGGTTCTCAGGTAGAGGAGAGGGAGAGTGGGATACAAAAAAAAAATGATCAGAATAAAATTTACTTTAAAAATCTTTTAACCTAAAAAAACAGAAGAACCATTCTTGCTTTTTGTTTTTGTTTTGTTGTTGCTTAAATTTGTTTACTAGCATTCGTGGGGCAACTAGATAGTGGAGTAGATAGAGTGTTGAGCGTAGAATCAGGAAGATTCATTGACCTGAGTTCAAATATGGCCTTAGACTTAACTGTGTGATGCTGGACAAGTCATTTAATGCTGTTTGCCTCACTTTCCTCATCTGTAAAAATTAACTAGAGAAGGAATTGGCAAAGCATTCCAGCATCTTTGACAAGAAAATTTCAGTTGGAGTCAGGAAAAAAACAGACTGAAATGACTGAACGACAACTAGCATTTATATAGCACTTTAAGGCTTACTCAATGTTTTTAAAATGTGATCCCCTTTTATTCTCACAACAGCCTTGGGAGATAAATGTCTTTCTTGATCAATAACTCTTGGTTGTTAGCACTCTTTCCTCAAATTATTTGTATAGTCCTTTAAATACTTTGTAATTGCTTATCTATATACATGTTGTGTAAATGGTTGCACTTGAACTGTTCTTTGAGGGAAACCAGAAATTCAATGAGATGGAAGGATGATGGAAGTACATTTCAGGTATGAATTACAACAAATAGCCTGGACTGGAGAGGGCATGAAGGGAAATATGATGGAATGAGCCTGGAAAAGTAGGTAAAGGGCTCTGCATGCCTAGCTGGGTATTTTTTTGCACTAGATCTCTGATCTTATGGTAATATTTTGTCTTTTTTTGGTTTGTCACCTGGGGTTTAAGCCCATTTGCATAAGGTTCTTTTTCCTGGTGGAGAAAGAGAATGATTGCTCCATTCTCCATGCCTATATGAGTTACAGATTGGAGTGGGTGAGATCTGGGGAGAATAGTTTTTACTTCCAACTTTGAGAAATGACACACAAAGTTCCAGGTTTTCTTCAGGAAGGGAGGAAGGCAAGAAGAGAGGGGGAAAGAAGGGAGGAAGGGAGGAAGAAAGGAAGGAAAGAGGGAGGGAAGGAAGGAAAGAATGGAGAGAGGGAGGAAAGGTGAGAGGGAAAGAGGCAAAGAAGGAAGCCATCTGTTTTTGCAAGCCTGCAAGTGAAGAATGATTTTTACATTTTTGAATCATTGAAAAAAATAAAGACTATTTCATGACATATGAAAATTACATAAAATTCAAATTTCAGTGTCATAAATAAAGTTTTATTGGTGCACAGTCAACACTCATTTGTTTATACATTGTCTATGGCTATCTTGGTACAATGGCAGAGTTTTGTAGTTTCCCAGGAGAGACCCTAGGTGGCACTCTCATCACCTCCTGCTCCATGAATGCATTGTAAATGCCAGTGGTCCACTTATAACTTGGTGACACACTTATCACCTTGCTTCAACATTTTTATTTATCTATTTATATTATCAGTATGTGTCCCTCAAAAAAAGAAGGGAGGACTTTGAATGCTGTGCTTTAAAAAAACTTGTGTGTTTATTTATTTTTAGTTTTCAACATTCACTTCCATAAGATTTTGAGTTTCAAATTTTCTCCCCCTCCTTCTTCTCCCCCCAACTGAAGATGGCATGTAATTTGATATAGGTTCTACACATACATTCATACTAAACCTATTTTTACATTAGTCGTGTGGTAAAGAAGAATCGGAACCAATGGGAGAAACCCAGAGAAAGAAGAAACAGAGAGAGAGCAAATAATATGCTTCAATCCGCGTTCAGACTCCGTAGTTCTTTTTCTGGATATGGACAGCATTTTCCATCATGATTATTTTGGAATTCTCTTAGATCCTTTGAATGTTGTTCTTTTAAGGTACAGTGGAGTATACATCCCGAGTCACCCTACCACACAGTACATGGATGGCTTAAGAGTGGTTTAAATCTTATTACAGAATTTGGAATTTTTCTGAAGGAGAAGAACTGCCCTCAACTACTGTTATTCAACACTGAATGACTTTGGAAAATGGCTTTTGCAGCAGACTTGATGGATCAAACCTAAAATTACAAGGTAAAATAGCAATTACATATGAAACATGCTGTGCTAAAGTCAATTTGACAACAATTGACATTGTTTGGATCGCAAGCAATGTCAAGCTTATATCTAGGCAACAATGAAGCAGTTTGTCATGAAGCTATTTTTTCATGAATATGCTTGAAGTCACACAGCAGCTGTGACCTGCCTCTATAGTAACCAATTTTTCAGATATTTTTCTAAACCTTTATAGCTATTTGCTTCCTTTTTGATTCACTGAAGACCAACATTGGTATCTGGTTTGATGAATGCCAGGATTACCTAATTTACAGAATTGTATTTTTTTTTTTAGAATGGGACATCAGCATCCATCTAGTTGAGTTCATGCCCCCCAAAGATTCCTCACTACATAACACCTGGCAAGTTTTTTTGCTCGAAGAATTCCAGTGAAAGGATACCAGCAGCCTCTCCAGGAAACCTATTTTACTTTTCAGCAGCCTAATTGTGATGATTCCCCCCACCCACCCACCAACATCAAACCTAAAGTGGCCCACTTGCAACTTGGACCAAGAGAGCCAGTTGTCATATGTCATGGGCTGTGATTTAGAACATGAGCTCCTCCTGATTCATACCATTGGTCAACTTAAAAGACAATAAAGCTAGGTTAGGACAATGTGACTGAAAAAATGTAGGGGCTCTGATTTTATCTCCCAATCTGTGCTACTAGCTAAGCAACATAGCAAATCACTTATTGGAGCTTCACAAATGAGAAACTCTAAGGCTTTCAGTTGGTTTGGTTATTCCATTATACAAATCTACTCTTAAGTCCTTTAGCTGTTTGTTTTCCACTTTATTCTTTTAGGGGGACTGTTTCAGGCTGGAATTGATTTGGGCCAGTCCCATAGTAGTTTATGTTTGATACTGGAACAAAATGAGATATTTAGCAGGGATATGCTGGAGTCAGTTCATACACATTTGAGAGAACTGATTGTTAAATTTCAGTGTGAGCATCTATATCTTGGGAATCAGAAAATGGTATGGTGAGGGTTTGGTTGTTTTATTGATTGTCTAGACTAAAGAAAGTGATAGATAAAATGTTAATAATACAGATTAAATTTAAAAGTGTGACCTGTATACATGTTCCTCCTGCAGAGCAGGTTGTTAAACTTTTATTAGCACACCCCTGCTTGTGGGTCATTCAACAGTTGACAAGAGGAGATTTACTTAGCCATAGTAGGGGAAGGATATTCAATAAAGAAATGATTTGATTTCGCTTAGCTCAGCTCTCCTACTCTGAATTGTCTGTCACGGTCTACTAGTCAAGTATCAGAGAACACATTTTGGTTCTTTTGTACTCAGGAGGTGGGGAAGTGAACCTTTAGTCTTCTGAGCCAATTAAGTCATGAGAAGAGTTTCTATACCTGCTAAGAAAAGTTAGCCTAACCTTCATGAAAGCAGAGGCTGAGGCTAGGAAATTGCTCATACCACAGGGGCCAGGCTTCTAACAATACCAAATGAATCTTTGTTAGAGGATTCTAGAACCTTCTGGAATTCACTTGAAAGTAATAAGTGTAGATGTGCATAGAAAGGAATCTGAGAAGGAGGCGAAACAGTGAAAATTTCAGAGAACTGTTTCAAATCTTTAATAAGGCTTGGGTAGAATGCAGACTCATTCACTAAAAAGAAGTTCACATTGGGTTTCTCTCTCTCTCTCTCTCTCTCTCTCTCTCTCTCTCTCTCTCT
>NW_027185777.1:621524-634408 GCF_028583685.1 Petaurus breviceps papuanus | reverse complement strand
TCTCTCTCTGCTGTCTCTCTCTTTTTAGTGCATGTACAATGAGTTGAATCATTCCATTCTAATGTTGAAACTCCCAAAGTGCTTTGAAATGCCAGCCAGGGAAGTTGCTTATATTTCTAAACATCTTACTGATTGACATGAGAGGCTACCTGGTATAGTGAATAGAGAGTTAGCCTTGATCCCAGGAAGACCTGAGTCTAGTCCCGTCTCTGACACATACAGATTATGTGACTTGCGTCAAGACACTTAAAGTCTCAGTACTCTGGGCAACTCTCTGAGACTCTATGTTTCAGGGAGGGTAGAGCCTTGAATTGGTAGAGAGTTTCCTTCCCTGAGAGGTCCCTATGTCAATGAAATCACAAGTTCTATATCTATTCCTTGCTTCCTGCAAGGGAAAAACACCAAAGAAGTGAATGAACTCCCTGATATACGATGGAACAAGTTACAAAGCAAAATTCAAGAGAGTCTTATTTTAGGTTTTTTGGGATTTATCTATCTTCCTTCAGTCTTGAGAATGGATACCACAAATCCCAGAATTGTTCATGTAATAAACAGGCTGGTATTGACGCTGAGTATGATGTGAACTATATGCAGCATTTACGAAGATGTGTTATTGAAATAAATTATAGCATGTCAGCCATATGTTCCCAAGCCTAGAAGCATTAGAGGTTTTAACATTTTCACTTGATGCTTAAGTAGATGAATTATACATTTTATGAAACATATCACATATGTGTGTAGTCTATGGAAAACTGATGCTTTTTCTGTATGGGCACTCTTCACCGTAGGTCTAATTTTATGTAGGTCAGCATGTGATGAGGGCTGACACATTCGATGTGCATCTGGAAATCCCATATTGGCCAGATCTGCTGGAGTGGAAATAAAGAAGCCAGAGATCATTCTTACCAAAAAAAATAAATAAATCGAAGTCTGTTGTGATTCAGCTTTACTGGGCCTTTAATAAGCCAATTATGAAGTGCAGATGGCCTTAAAAATGCCTTTTCAGAGTCTGGTGTCATTTGAAAATGAAAATAGCATTTTTTCAAGGCAGAAAATTAAGTCAACAAGCATTTATCGAGTGCATACTATGTGCCAGGCTCTGTACTAAACTGGATATGCAAACGTAGGAGTTGGGGAGGAATGATGGTGATGATGGTGAATAAGCCGACCTTGGCTAATGTAAGTACCATGTGGAAGAGATGAGGGATCCTGCTTCTCAAAAAGCACAATGACTTTGAACCAAAGGGCCCTGCCTTGGAGAATGCATGACATTCTGTGAGTGGTTCCAATGCTAATCACTGGGTGAAGAGGAGACTTTTGGGTTGTTTATAGTGCCAGAGTTGAGTGCATTCAAATATCACTAACCAGAAAAAGTCATGCCTTGTACTCACCCATTCCTGACTTTAAGCTCCTCTGTTCACTGGGCTACTTAGCCTTTCAAGCAGTATTCTCTTAAGCCTTCATGTTATGTAGCCTGTTGACTTGTTATTCTAAACCTGATAAGCATTATCAGACAAGAACAGTTCATATATGTGTGAGTAAAGAAAAAGAGAATTGTAATGATATGATGGATCTCTATTATGTATAGCTTGTAGGGTTTTTCCTTTCTTTCTTTTTTTTTTGGAGGGGGGAAGGCAGGGCAATTGGGGTTAAGTGACTTGCCCAAGGTCATACGGCTAGCAAGTGTTAAGTGTCTGAGGTCAGATTTGAACTCAGGTCCTCCTGATTCCAGGACTGATGCTCTATTCACTGAGCCTCCTAGCCACCCCTTGTGTTTTCTTTTTTAAAGGATGATATGCAGTTCTTTCAAAGATCCTGAATTGACATACTGCATGCAAATTTTTATAAGGGAGGATGTGTGTGTGTATATGTGTGTGTACATACACACATAAACATATATTCTATTCTTAAGTATAGTAACATTTCATTTATTCCATGTTGTTCTAGGGCAGCAGATTTCAAACTTTTTGTTCACAGGACTCAATAGATTCTTAAAAATTATTAAAGATTCCCCCCCCCCAGTTTATATTTAGGTGCATTCTATCTATCTATATTAGAAATGAGAGCATTTTTGTATTGTGATGAAAATAATTTTGACCTCATTTACTCCCTAAAAGTGTCTCTAGGACACCCAATGGTCCATGGGCCACATTTTAAAAACTGTTGTTTTAGGAGGTGAGGGTCTCCACATACGCAGGTTTTTATGATAACAGAAGTTAATTCCTTTAAGTCACATTTGTTTCATTTTAGTCATTTTTGATAGAAACGTTCCTACTTTCTTAGAATGTCAGAGAAAGTCAGTGGGTTAAATTCTAAGGGCCAACATGCCTGAAGTATATAGAGCCTGAATGACATTCCCGGAGTCATAAAACTAATGTCAGAGGAAGGATTTGAACCCAGGTCTTTCTGACTCTAAGACCAGCAGCACCCTATCTACTGTCATACTGCCTCTGTTCTTAGTGAATGAATACTCAATATAATCCTGTGATGTCAACATGGAGGACTTGAGAGGCCTGCCAGCTATTTCCCAGGTAAGGAGTCATGCATGGACAAAGTTCATGTAGAGAAACAAGGAGGTTGGAGGCTTAAAGGCATAACAATAAAAGTTAATGTTTCTGTAGTATTACTGTGAAAAGTCCTATTATCAATTGGTGTTCTAAATGTGATATCTTGTTCATTGACCAATGAGTTGTCATACTATTGAAGGAACTGACCCACACGAACATGTTGCTTATCTTTAGTCCAGTCAGGTTTTTGTAGTTTTTACATCTCTTAGATGTAAGTGAAGCATCCTCTTCAGAAGCTATCCTCCAACTTATATTTGCGCTAGAGATTATGGTCCTCAGAGTGCAGCTCTAGTCCGGGTTTAAAGATACTCTGTAGGTTTGGACTTCTTATATAGCTTATGAGCCCCCACCCGGGTGGTTAAACTTCAATTATCAGTTAGTAAACATGATTAACTCAAAGCAAAAGCATGTACAAAGATGGCATAGGCTTTCCTCCCAAAATATCAAGAGCAATTTCCCACAAATCAGTAAGAAAAGTGGGCACGTGCATAAAGGATACTGTTAGTGGGGCATACATGTAAGAAATAGATACATGTGACCATGGTAATTTAACACTTGTATCAGTGAAGAATTCTGAGGTCTTTCCACTTTGCATGATGTCTTCCTAGTCTTCCCCACTGGGCTGTGCTCTTTCAGATAGAGCAGGGGCCCTTACCCTAGAAGTAGCATAAGCCTTCCTACTTGTACTCCTTCAGAACTTTGGCTCTGAGGTTTGCCACCTTTCATCTAGGAGATTAGAGAGTAGAGTCATCCTGGCAAGTGAATGCATTTAGATTTAACCTTTCCTCTCAACTACACTTCACTTCACTTCAGGGTTAAGTCCTTTTGGTGAGAGACTTTATCATAACTTACAGTGACCATCCAGTATATTCTACCAAATGTCTATCTCCATAGGCCAGGCCATAGCCAGGAAAGGCTATTTATACCCAATAATCACCAAATGGCTCCAGATTTCTTAATTTTCTAACCTCTAAGTCTCTCTTATTGGTCAGTACAAAAAAGTAGACAGTATACAGGCAATCTATTCCCTGGGCATCCTTTCTGGCTGTGCAGTCACTTTTCTGGGATTTTAGCAAGCAAATGAGTTACTTAGAACCTCACATCCTTTAGGGGGTGCAAATGAGCCTAAAAGTATAAAATAATCCATTCAAATCTGAGTCTCACCCTTTGCAAGTTGCAAATGTATTCTGAATGGGAAGCAACCTTGCTTGTTGTCTCAGTTATGTGCCCTTTACAAATTTGCGAAAGACTGGAAGGAGTACCCCATTAAGTCAGTTTCACATTTTTCAGATGAATGTGAATCTAAAATGTAATCAACACCAGCTCCCTGCACATAATGCAGCAAGCAGGGGTGTTCCAGACTTTGTGGTTGATGATCAGAACACCCAATATACAATGAGGCAGCCTGACTCAGTGTCCCGCCTCTTCTGCCTCCTTCCTACTGGCGAGGTAGTCGTTTAAGTATTCACTTTCTTTGCCCTGGCCTTAGTTTCCTCATGTATAAAATTAGAGGACTGATACCATAGGTTCCCAAACTTGGCCTTACCATCCCCTTAAAAAAAAAAAAGTTACTTAGCACCCCCTTGGAAATTTTATAAAGTAGGAAAGAAGTCTCAGATTAAGTGTACAATTGCCCTGGAGGCTACTACTGACCCCAGGGGGTGGTATTGCTCACTTTGGCAACCACTGGTAGATGATCTTCAGGGGACCTTCCATCACTCAGTCATGCATTATTATACTTTAAACATTTTGCAAAAGTGTAATTATTACCCTTCCATTTTTATCATCAATATCAATAGCCAAATGGATAATTCCTCTCCTATGTCCCCACCACCACCACCAAAGTAGGCCTTTTATGTGTATGTGTGAAAATATTATGAGTAATTGCTACAATTCTCTACTTCCTTTTGCTTGCATAGACAGACTCACTCTGCATTTTTGTGGGTTCTGGAAAAGATGAAGTTATTTAAAGCCTGGATTTGGGGTGCTGGCCATGTGAATTATAGTCTTTTAAAAATAAAAATAAAAGCCAAGTTGCCAGAGAGCAATCAGTTCATTCATTTATTTATTTACTTTTACCCAGACTCCTTGGCAGTCCTTTGAACAAAAGTCAGTAGACAGGAAAAAATGTTGCCATTTCAAAATAGAATTTTAAGTGAAGCCGTGGGCTAATCATCACTTTCCCTTCAGCTATCACTCTCCTTTCCAAAAAATGGAGGTAGAAAAGAGACACCCTTTTAGCTCTAGGTCTAGAGCAAATAGGGAATTAAGCAGCAGATGATTAGATGGTACTTGACTAAGGACTGGAGCTGAGAATTACAGGAGAGATTCCTTTGAGCACCCACCCTCTCCCTCAGCTATAATAACCCAAAAGGGATTTAAGGAATTTGTGGTGACCATGGCCTCTTTAGAATTTAGGCATTTTTCTCCTCTGTTCTAAGTGAAGAGAGTGGGCAGCCACAGAATCACAGATTTAGAACCAGAGAGACCTTAGAGGTCATCTAATGCAATCCTCCCTCATTTTTACAAATGAGGAAACTGAGTTCTGAGAGTATTTACATTTTCGAGGACATGTAGGTTATAAATGGCAAAGCTGGAATTTAAACCCAGGTTCTTGGTCTCCTAATTGATTACTCTTTCCCCTGTAGCAGGCCAACCAACTGGTTTTCTGGAAATTTATTTTTATTTGTTGCAAGTTTGTCTCACCATGATGCTTTATACACATACATATATATGCACATACATATTGAAATATTAAGCTTTTTAAAATGATACAAGCTGTGTATGCCTTCTACATAGTACATAGACATGTCATCATCTTATATTTGGAGGAGATACCAGTGTTCTCATGGAGAAGGAAATGGCAAACCACTTCAGAATCTTTGCCAAAAAAATCATAAATGGGGTCACAAAGAGTCAAAGACTCAGACACACCTGAAATCTTTTGATAGTAGGGCTATGATGCCTTCTGTTCAGAGTGTTGGAAGTAGGCTTGCACCTGAAAGGAAGTTGGTAAAGGGCTGTACTAGTAATTTATGTGCCACTGGGAACCATGTGAATCAATAGTTTCAGTTCTTCTCTGACCCTACCACTTTCCACCTTGGCAAAGAAATCAGAATTTCAGTCATCTCCCTTGATTGAACTGTTCTGTGGTTCCTTATATTAATGGTGTCTAAGCATTCTGTTCCTTGTTTTATCCAATTTGAATTTTCATTGTATTGAACATCTTTTTAAACCACATAGATGACTAAAAATGTTCCATACCCTCCTTATTTGGTTCTTTCTCTCCTCAGATTTCTTTGCTTATTAAGCCTCTGTTGTAAGGTTTTGGATTGATGCTAAATTGTTTAATTTGTTCTTTGTGCTGCTTTTACTCCTTGTATCAACCTAGCCTTTTGGCTTGAGCTCTACTTATTGGTTAAAGGAATCTACAATTTCTCATATGCTTTTGTTTTCCAGGTTCTTTTTCATATTTTTCTTATTTCATTCATTCTTATTTCTTACCTTTAACTAGACAATACAAGTTTTCTACTCTACATGCCAGCTACATGTTATTCCAACTTTCCAATGCCTTTCTAAAGGTCTTCAATAGCTTTCTCAAGTCATTTCTGCCATGGTAATAGTTGTGCCTATTTTTAGGATTATTTCTTGCCAGTGTACCATTTGCTCCTATTGTTCATACCATAAAAATGGCTGTAATATATACTGTTGTGTATAGGTCCTGAAATGTTTTCATATTTTCTTTCAAATATTAAAGGAAAATGTGTCTCTTCATAATGGTTATAGCAAATGCTGTCTTCTTTTAAATATTCCATTTTGGCATCATGGGTCTGCTAGTCAGATTCATGATGTCAAATTCAAAAAAAGGGCTTCTAGAAATTCCAATCTAAGTTTGCCTATCTTTTTCATATTCACTGGTATTGTTTTTGTCACTTGTTTTGTTATTAGACAAATTTGTTTTGTTACCTGGAGCTTGCATTAAATGAAGATTTTCAATGACCTAGGGCTCTTCAAATGTTTCTCCTTCAGATTTTAGTAGATCTTCAATTTCAACCCTAATTTCATCTAATTTGGGTATTGGGATGAAATTATTTCTTATAATTACCTGGCACTGGTCCAAGATATGTTTATAGGTGACTTGAAATTGAGAGCACTGTTGACAAAAAGTAACATGAAGCCCTTTCCTATGACTGGGAAGATCTATCACCAGTTGTATTATCAAATAGTGCTGGCATATAGCAAATATATTCATGACTTCAGTTCCCCTTCATGGGTACTTGCGTCTTGCCCACTTTTGGAGGTCAGTGCCATCTGTACTGAACAATTCTAGCAAGTGGACTATTGATATTTCTGATTTGTTCTGGTGTATCTTGTCTTCCTGTGGCACCAGAATACAAAGGAGCAACATCTGTTTCACTATTCTCCATGTTAAGTTAATCATTACAACAGTTTTAAGTAGAACAATCTTGCAAAACTATGCCAACCCATCTATCTTTTTTTGACTCTTATGAGTAGTTTCACCATATTGACTGAGGTCATAACTCAATTAGTAATATCACTACAGAACTTAAAACACCATTAGCAATCTTGAGTATACAAAGTTCCCACTGTATCTGACCCTGGTTGACTCCCCGATTTGCCTGTTGTCTCTTCCCCCCACTATGGATATTGGGTCATCATTATTAGTGTTGTTGTTATTTATTTATATTGACCAGCTCCCTATACTTGTGTGGGGACACATCTTCATTTGTGGTGCTTTTGTCACCTCTGCTCCTGCCCACAACCCTCACCTAGTCTTGGCATGAATATTGTTTTTATTGTCCTCATGCTCAATACACTATGCCCAATATTGGGTTTCTGGTTTTCTGAAGGAATGAACAAGGGACTAAGAAAAAGAAAACAAATTTATAGAGGGCAGAATTGTATAGCTACAGATCATGGGAATATTATGCTAAAATCATTTTTGGTCTGAATCTGTAATATTTTTTGATATGTGGGGAGCACCCAGTATGGAAACTTCCACCACCAATTTATATTGACAACTTGCTTTCAATAGCTAGTTTTAGGGAGTTGCCTGGGGCATCTGTTGAGAGGTTAAGCAATTTATTCCTGCTTGGTCATACAGACAGTATGGGTCAGATGCTGAACTTGAACTCAGGTCTGCCAGACTTCAAGAATCTCTATTCACTATACCACACAGCTGCTTTCCTTTTCTGAGCTACCAAAGCTTAAATGATGAGAGACAGTTGCCAGGTTGATGAGACCTGCTTGTATCTACTCATCTCTGGGCCCAATACTACCACATGATCCCATGCCTGTCTCTTTCTAGCTGCGTCTTCACCTCCACCCAATTCTGGATTTTATTCCCCTAAAACTTTGGACTTGTTTTGTCCCCTTCTGTCACCTTCTGGGGTCAGATGGAAAGGCATCACTTAGTCCCCTACATTCATCAAAGATTAGGGAAGAGCCATTTCTTCACATCCACCTAGGGGTATTTTCATGTTTAGTTCAGACCTTCAGCTGTAAGCTAAAAGAATGTAGCTCTTAGTGTGGAATTTCAGATAGTAGCTAGGGCAAGACCAGTCCTGAGCAGCAATGCCATGCTTCACCATGCCCCCGAGCTGGGTCTAACCACTGCCTTCTTTGGGATCAGTTCCCTAAGTTAGGCTCACTGGGTCACAGATCTAAGACTGGAAGGAACCTTAGAAGCCATCTGCTCCAACCCTCCCACTTCATAGTTAAGGATACCGAGGCCCCAGGAGGCTAATTGGCTGGCTTGAGAGCACACAGGTGGTGACTGTCAGAATGGAACTTGAACCCTGGTTCTCTGCCTCCAGAGTCAACTCTCCATCCTCTGTGGCTCTTCCTCATTCCTTCTTTTCATTTAATTAGGTGCAAACACTCTGAATAAATAAAATACAAACCTCCCCAGCAGCTAAGAGGCTACTGCCGACTGCCAGGCGCTGACCGTTTTCTTTTAGTTAATAATTCAAATTTTAGAAACAAAGAAATCTTTCTTTTTCCTGGGTTAGCCCAAAAGCTCAGGGAAGGCGGGTGGGGCAGAAGCTTGGATACAGCTGCTGCAGAGTAACTTCAGATGCCGGGATACAGTAGGTGTACTATCTCCAGGGCATACAATCCGTATACAGTGCAGTCAGTGTTTCCTGAAGCCTCCAGAGCCCCAAAGCCTCCAGAGCCGGAGCCCGGCTTGTATGTAAATGCAGCATTGTGCCCAAGCCCTTTCAGTTACTTTACTTTGGCCTGGCAGAAGAAGATTTATGGGACTGGCTGAAATGATTAGTCCATCAAGTCTGGCATCCTGCAGGGGCCAGAATACAATGCCCCTGAAGAAGAGAGGAAAGGGGGAAGGGGGAAAGAAAGACTCCCACTGTCCCTAGCTGGATTCCTTACTCCACCTGGCACTCTCATGGTCCCTCATAGGTCTCCATGATATTCCCTTCACTAGCTACAGCTCTACAGGTAAAGGAGAGCTCAAATTCAAGGTCCATCTCAAGGCTAGATCTTCATAGTCTCTCATCCTACCAGATGAGATCTCCCAATCCATAGATTAATGGATTGCTATTATTCCCAGCCTCAGTTGTTTCCTCCATAAGAAGCTAAGTGCCTTGCCCCTAGCTAATACTTTCATCCAAGTTGAGATATTCTTGTTCTTTGTATAGGACAGCCCCATCTCTTTATTGCCAAGTCTTTGTTTGGGCTGTATCCCCTGCCTAAAATGCCCTCCCAAATGTCTTTGGACTTTTGGAATGGATAGCTCTCTTCAAGGATCAGCTTTGGTGTCACTTCCTATGGAAGTCCCAGTGTTGGGTACTCTCCTCATCTTCATACTTCAAAATTACTTTGAATTTACTGTGTATTTATTTTGTGTAGATCTATTTATAGTATTTTATTAGATTGATTAATTGATTAATTTTTGGAGGAGGGAAGGCAAGGCAATTGGGGTTAATGACTTGCCCAAGGTCACACAGTTAGTACATGTCAAGTGTCTGAGGCCAGATTTGAACTCAGGTCCTCCTAATTCCAGGGTTGGTGTGCTATTCACTGTGCTACCTAGCTGCTCTTGCTGTGTATTATGTATTTACATATATATATGTATATATATATATATATATGTGCATATGTATACATATGTGTGGGGCAACTAACCGGCACAGTGGATAGAGTACTGAACCTCAGATGCTTAATAGCTACTAGTAAGTGATCTTATTAGCTATTAGTTAGTGGTGCTTGCTAGTGACCCTGGACAAATGACTTAATTCTGTTTGCCTCAGTTTCCTCATCTGTAAAATGAGCTAGAGAAGGAGATGGCAAACCACTCCAATATCTTTGCTGAGAAAACCCCAAATGGGTTCACTGAGTCAGACATGACTGAAATAACTGAACAGCAAAATATACATGTTTATATAATCATATATATACATACATAATCATATGTGTATGTAGTATATGTGATATATATTATTCGTGCATGTGTATATATCAGGGAAACAACATATATATGAAAATATATAACTACAAATATGTATGTGCAAATATAGTTTCCTTGATAGAATATAACCTTGATTGAGGACAGGGGTTCTCTTTTTTTTCTTTTCTTTTTTGTCTTTGTATTCCCAATATTTTGTGAGTGCTTAACAAATGCTTCAGTGAATTGAATTGAATTGAACCCAGGTTTGATGGCTTTCATTCCAGTGATCTTTCATTCTCCTTGTATTTATAGAACCAATCTTTACCTTCACATTTCACCTAGCTAGGCTCCCTAGGCCATCCTGCCACTTGCTTACTCTTGCTGCCTCCCTTTTCACCTGAACCACATTGGACCTCTGGGATGAATCTATGCTCCCAAGTTCTGGGGATATTAATTCATTCATCTTTGGAACTCCCAGACCGAGGTCCAGTTATCTTGACTGGTGACTCAGTGAATGCAAATTTACCTAGCCTTCTATATCTCTTTGGCTCCAGACCCCAAACAAGACCCTTCTTCACCTTCATATCCCATGTAACCGACTAACAGGTCATCTTGCCCATTTGTCTACTGTCATACCTGTGTTCCACCTTTCCACCTCAGTACTTTGCACCTCTTGCTTGGAACACAGTAATCAAATGAACACCACTATTGCTTCTGAAAAAGTTAATTAACTGTCCTAAGGATCAATTCACTGTCCCTGTATTTCCCCAGACCAAAATTCCCTTCCCGTACCACCACTTCCCTATATGTGTTGTCTCTCTCCATTAAACTTCCTGAGAGTAGGGACTCAACTTTTTGTATATGTATTCTTAGAACTTGACTCAATGCCTAGCACATAGTAGGTACTTAAAATGCGCATTCATTCTTTTCACTATACTATATTGCCTTCTCCTGTTAGGAGATCCTTTCTACTACATGTCAACTTCTTGGTCATAAGTTAAGGTGATCCCCTCTTTCTCAGGTCACTAGGGAACTTCTAGGCTGAACATTATCTTCATCCATCTCATTCCATAGGCTTAGGAGAAAATAAGACAAAAGTGAATGTAAATGGGACCAGTTATGCCATCTCCCTCCCACAAGTCCACCAAAAAATCCAAGAAACACCAGCTTAAACAAAGCCATTACCAGTCTTAAGTTTGGTGGTAGAGGAAGAACCAATTTTTCCTACAATTCAGAGACTCAAGCAAAAGGCACCACTTGGTCAGTATTCACATGGCCACCTCAGGCATTTGTTCCAATGTGGGAAAAGGGAGGAGTGGGAGAAGAGAGAATCAAAGAATATTTTCAGTATCTTAGGCTCAGGAGATTAAAGATCCACCAATGCCCTATGCTTTAGAATCTCCCAAATCCCAAATGCCAACTGCTGATCAAGTTTGTAAAGTCCAAGTAAAATGTTCCATTTATAAATGTGGACAGTTAAAACAGTAGCAGGTGGGAAATTACAGTGAATTTTTTTCACTGAATACCCTTTCCTACACTAGCATTCTTGATATTGACTTTGTTGGCCAATGTTACATGCAGGGGGCTGCCATTCTTCCCTAGAGTGGCAGAATTGGCAGCAGCTTTTCTGCCAACTGCAATAAATACATCCGACAGTGCCCCTGCCTCTCTGAATCAGCAGCAGCCAGGGGGGAAATGTATCATGGCGCTGTGGAAACATGCAAATGCAAAAGCATTTCCCTACCCCCACCCCAAATCTCCTCATTTAGCTGCTTTAAGCACAGCCAATAAATGCATGTGGACACGACCATATTTAATTCCATATCTAGAATATGCTTTACCTAGCTTAGGATGGACACTGAATCTGTGTCTTCTATAATCAGTCACATCTCCCGTGGTCACCAGTGGGGGTAGAATTGAAATTGAAAGGGGGTGTCAAATCAAATGGTATTTCAAAAGCTCCTCTGTGCAAGGCACTCACTAGGTGTTGTTAGGATTTGGCATCCATGTGCTTAGTTCAAGAGGAAACAGTTGACGTTTTGTAAAACAAAAGTGAGGTTTGAGGCCTTGGAAATCTTAAAAAGAGGCTCCTTAAACTTATTTGATGTGTGTGCTTATTGAAAAAAAAGAGAAGGGAAAAGACTGGAGAATATTTCATAGAAAGTGAAAAATAAGTATTATGAAGTATGTGTGTGTGGTCCATGAAAATGTCTCATTTGGGGGACTAGTCTTTCTCGTAAAGGCCATCTCTAGGCATACCTTCTCTTCCTTTCCATTACCTCTGCCCTGCCCATCTTCCCAGAACCCAATCCCACCATTTGGAGTTCATGCTAAAACTTTCCCTGCTAACCTTGCTACCCTGGAAACTTCTTACCTGTTTTATCAGAGATGGGGCACAAATCAGACATAGTAGGGTTTCTCAGGTTAAGCTCAAGGCCTTCCCTCACACGAATTTTGTCTCATGTCTCAAGATAAAGGCCTCTTGTTTTTAATATCAGACCAGGTTTTTTCTTATGCTCTTTGTGAATCCCTTGAATCAGCTGCAGTGGACTGACACAATCATAGAAATCCTCTACTGTCATCCTCAGGCCCACACCTGAGCAGAAAATCCAGTCTGCCATATCACCAAAGAGTAGTGATCCAGCTTCCAATTAAAGCACTCCAGTGATGGAGAAGTCAGTTCTTCATGAGGCAGTCCATATCACTATTGGATAGCCCCAGGTGTTAAGAAGTTATAAAGTCAAAATCTGACTCCTCACATGCTACTCTCTGGTCCTAAGGGGGTTGCTCAATATGAAGTGTGTGTGTGTGTGTAAGTATGTGTGTAGAGAGAGGAGAGGTAGAGAGAGAGAGAGAGAGAGAGAGAGAGAGAGAGAGAGAGAGAGAGA
>NW_027185777.1:610785-621514 GCF_028583685.1 Petaurus breviceps papuanus | reverse complement strand
GAGAGAGAGAGAGAGAGAGAGAGAGAGAGAGAGAGAGAGAGAGAGAGCGAGCAATTAGGTGGAACAGTGGATAGAGTTGGGCCTGGAGTCAGGAAGACCTGAGTTCTAATCCAGCCTTAGATACATACTAGCTGTGTGACCCTGGGCAAGTCACTTAACCCCATTTGCCTCAGTTTCCTTATCTATGAAATTAGCTGAAGAAGGGAATGGCAAACCACTCCAGTATTTTTGCCAAGAAAACTCCTAAATGGGATCACAGAGTCAGACATGACTGAAATGTCTGAACAACAAAATAACACCAACATCAACGCCTATATCTATACACACGCACGCACTATATGTTGTTACATACACACCCTCAGACTGTAAGCTCCTTGAGGACACAGACCATGATTGCCCTTCTTTGTATCCCATGTACATGGCACAATGCCTGGCACAAAGTAAACGCTTAATAAGTATTGATTAATTGCATTGATTAATTGAAAGAAAATTTGATGTCTCTGTGACAATCCTTCAAACACTGAAGATAGTGATCGTATTCCCTTATTCTAATTACCCTGTCAAAAAAAAAAGGAAATTAAGTTAGTCTGGCATGGCCTGTTTCTGATAAATTTATGCAGGCCCATAGTACAGGAATCATTATCTCCCATTCTGAGCATTCACAAACCATATCTTTAATAATGCATTCCAGAATATTGTCAAAAATCGAAGTCAAACTCAGCAGCCTATAGTTAGAAGTCACCTTCTTTACCATTAAAAAAATGGGACAAGATTTCACCTTTCTTTTTCCTATGGCAACTCTTTTGTTCTGCATGATTATTCAGGGATCATCAATAATGACTTATTAATCATACCTTTAAGTTCCGTCTGTACCCTGGGCAGCAATTTGTCTGCGATTAATGTCTTAGATTTGTAGAATGTGGCTTACCATCTTCTTATTTATCTTGGGTTTCAGTTTTCTGTTGACTGTTTTTGCTTTCTACATCCAATCTAAAGATCACATTCTTTGCTAGTGAAAAGAGAAGACAATTTCTAGACTTCTATAATTTCTACCTTCTCTGCCTTTTCATTGTGTTATTTCTCTCACCCTACAATCCCAATAGTCATTTTATCTCTTTCTTTTATCCTCCGTATTTTCAGGAACATAAGACCATAAAATCTAGGGTTGGAAGAGAACTTCAAGACCATTTGGCCATTCTCAGTGTCACCTTCCTGTTATTCCTGAAATTAACTTGAAGGATTATATCACACATTGGCATTCATATTTTGTTACCTGACCTGCTTGCATTTCCTGTAGGTGTCTTATAAAATTCTGAGTTGGTCAATCACTCCTTAAAGAACTATGTGAATCTTTTAGATAGTATCCTCTTTTCTTCTTCATTGGAATCATCTGTGTTTGCTGTGAAAATTTTATTCTTGAGGACATCCCATTCCAAACGAGTTATTTCTCCATCCCCCCAATAGATAGGAGATGGGATCCTACTTATCTTTTCTCTGTACTCTTCAAAATCTACTGTCCCAAAATCAAGACATCACTCTATGCTTATGCCCAAGATTCTCTTCCTCACCTATCATAAAGATGATACCAAGATGGTGGGGTCATTATTATTCCCAGCGTTATAATCATGTCAATTTTGGCAACCAATTCTGCCAGTAGACAATTATCTACTGTAATTAAATTATGACTCTTCAAACTTTTGAAGCAAGGAAAAATAAATCATATGTTCCAAAGAATATCTGATGCCAAAATTAAGAAAATCTTGACTTCTTCGTAGACCATTAGGTCTTGTTCACAGTGCACCTGAAAAGTGTGCATGTGCATGTGCATGTGTGTGTATGTGCATATGTATTTTTGTGTATCCTTGTCATCTTACATTTGGTGGTTCTTCATTCCAAACATACACTTTTTCAAACAACATGGAGCTTTTCCATAATTGGATATCATCTTATGGTCAGTAAACAAGCATTTATTCAGCATTAACTATATACTAGACATTTGTACTACCATGTCAAATTACCAAGACAATATATCTTTCAAGAGAGTAAAAACTAGATTTGCACTTGTATCATATTTGCTTACTGTTCTAAGCCCAAAATGAGCCCCACAATTGCCAATTTGTAAGAACTTCCAGCAAGGGTGATACTGTGTTAAAGGGAGGCTGCCTCCTGTAAGGAAGCCTATACTTTGGGACTTTATTGTATATGGGATTTCATGAGAGTGAGTGCCTTCTCTACTACTGCAGAGAGCAACCCCTCCTTGACTTCCCATTCCATCCTTTATTTCCTAGGTCTTCACTAGGCATTAGTATATACATATATATATTAGGCATTAGTATAAAGGACCAATTTGGGGTTTTTATTAAGGGGGTGGGGTATAGAGAAGCATCCATTTATTCTTTATGCTGGAAAATCTTCCTAGACTTTTATTTATTTGTTTGTTCATTCATTCATTCATTTGCTTGTTTGTTAATTTTACAGACAACGGATTCCAGTCTGTCTATGAGTTCTGGCAGAAACTGTAACACCATTAATAAGACACAGTTGAGAACTCACATCCTAGAATCATAAGATTTGGAGCCAGGAGGGAATTCAGAGGCTACATAGTGCAACCCCCTCTTTTTGTAAAGGAGGACTCTGTGGCCCAGAGATCAAATGGCAGAGCTGGAACTCCAGTTCCATGATGAACAACCTTTTCCTGGTGCCATGTTGCCTCTCTGTCATAGATCCACATTCCATATTTTATGTTCATTATTGAGGGTGGTGAAAAACTAGATACTACAAATAAAAACCACTCAATTCTTGCTTCTTATCCTACACCTTTTTTTTGCTATAACCCCCAGTAATGATTACAGAGCACTACAATCCACAAGAATCCTTCAGATGCCCATTAAACTGGAAGGCATTTCAATAGCTCCCCTAACCAGTCATTTGCCACAATTTCTTCATTCCAGAGCCAAATCCCAATCCCATGAAAAATTTTCCCCAACTATCATGGTATGGGGAAAAAGGTACTGGCCTAGGAATCAGGAGACCTGGGATCAGATCCTAGTTCTGCCAATAATTAGTTGTGTGACTTTGTATAAGTCCCTTAACTTCTCTGAGACTCAGTTTCCTCGACTATTAAATGAGAAGGTTGGTCTAGGTCAGTGATGTCAAATTCAAATAGAAACAAGGGCCACTAATCTGTACATAAGGATCCCTGCAGGATGCTTAGAGACTTCACACAAAATGGAATATCTGTATTTTATCATATTTTTATTTATTTTGTCAAAGATTTTTTATTTACATTTTAATCTGGTTTGACCTGAACTCAGAAGTCTGGTGGTCTGCCTGAGGGCAGCAGATTTGACACCTCTGGTCTAGAACACCTCTAAGCTTCCCCAGATTAAAAAAAAATAAGTAGAACTTCCCTCAGAATGCCCATTGTACAGTCAATAGACTCGCAGATTTATAAACACAAGACCTGGATTCGAATTCTGTCTCTAATCAATACTACCGCTGTGACTTTGTGCAAGTGTCTGATTTCACCAGAGTGTGTGAACTATAGGTAAGCGAGCTTGGCTTCAATTCTGGAAAAAATTCTAGAATCATTCATTTAAGAGCTGATTAGTTCCCATTTTGAAAAGGAAGTAGGGATTATAAAGAACAAGCATGGTGGCTTCTTTAAGAACAGGCCATAGCAGACTTATCTCACTTCCTTTTTTGATTAGTTAACAAACAGCTAGATCAGGAGAATGCTGTAGATAATGTTTACTGAGATTTTAGCAAACCATTCAATAAAGCCACTCATATTATTATTGTTATTGTTATTATTATTGCCTTTTTTTGGAGAGGGGAAGGCAGGGTAATTGGGGTTAAGTGACTTGCCCAAAGTCACATGGGTAGTAAGTGTTAAGTATCTGAGACTAGATTTGAACTCGGGTCCTCCTGACTCCAGGGCTGGTGCTCTACTCATGGTGCCACTTAGCTTCCCCTGCTCATATTATTCTTGTGTATAGGCTGGAGAGATATGGATAACTGGATCCATTCAGAACTGTTTGCACAGCCTTACTCAAAGAATAATCAATATTGGTCCATTGTCAACATGGCAGGCCCACTTCTGTCCACAGGGGAGTGACACATGGATCTGATGTTTAACATTTTGATAATTACTTTGAGTAAAGACATCATGCTCATCAAATCTGAAGATAACAAAGGTGGGAGAGATAATTAATATATTGGATAACCCTGTGGTCAAAATACAAAATGATCTTGACAGATTAGAGCATTGGGCTGAATCCAACAAGATAAAATTAATTTCATCATAAGGTTAAATGTAAAGGATTAAACAAGTTTAAAAAAATTCAGATACAGGGTTGGGGAGGCATCAGATGTCAGTTTATCCAAAAAAGATCTGGGAGTCTTAGCAAAGTACAGGCTCAAAATAAGTTATCAGTGTATTATGGGGGCA
The DNA here is from genome assembly GCF_028583685.1 of Petaurus breviceps papuanus. Taxonomy (NCBI): domain Eukaryota; kingdom Metazoa; phylum Chordata; class Mammalia; order Diprotodontia; family Petauridae; genus Petaurus; species Petaurus breviceps. The sequence goes on along the minus strand of NW_027185777.1, from coordinate 617,064 downwards.
GCTAGGTGGTGCAGTGACTAGAACACTGGCCCTGCAGTCAGGAGGACCTGAGTTCAAATTCGCCCTCAGACACTTAAGGCTTACTAGCTGTATGACCTTGGGTAAGTCACTTAACCCCAATTGCCCTGCCTTCCCCCCTCCAAAAAAAAAGCAGTGTATTTTATGGTAGCCAAAAAAACTAATATGATCTTGGACTGTATTAAGAGAGACATAGCTTCCAGGAATAAGGAGGTGAAAATCCTTATTTACCTACAAATACACAGAGCTTTGGTGGGAAGGGAGGGCTTATGCACAAAGTACACTAAGAGTGAGATACACACAGAGGGAATTCGTGTGACCAAGGCAACTGACTTCAGGGCTCCCAGGTCAGTCACTTTCTAGTGCTCATCCCCCCTGGGCATAGTGTCAGTGCTGGCAAGGTCACCCCACTGCTAACCTAGGTTTCCATTGTTATTACTGGGTTGTTGTTGCTGTGTCCACTCTTCATGACCCCATTTGGGGGTTTCTTGTCAAAGATACTGAAGTGGTTTGCCATTTCTTCCTCCAGCTCATTTTACAGATGAGGAAACTGAGGCAAACTGGGTAAAGTGACTTGCTCAGGGTCACACAGCTAGTAAGTGTCTGAGGCTATATTTGAACTCAGGAAGATGAGCTTCCTGATTCCAAGGCCAGTGCTCTACCCACTGTGCCACCTAACTGCCCTTGGGCATCTCAAAGGGTACATCATTTATTCTGGAGAGGTTACCGGTACTTTGCTGGACTCTTTCCTTGAGCAATTATCATCTCCACCACCATTAGCTTCAGATTCAGCTGGTTACTGATGTGGTTTCAGAAAGAGCAAGGACTTCAACGCTAATAAGACAGAAGCCTCCCACATTCTGCTCTGTCTGGGCCTTGGCTCAGAGGCCAATCTCCCATCCAAGTCTTCATTCCTTAAAGCTCAGCTCTAATCAGGTGAGGACTGTTTAATGCCAAATAGCTCTAGGGCTCTGAGTTCTCTAAGTAGTTAAACTCTAAATTTCACCTGCAGGTCCTCACAAAAGAGTGGGTGGAAAAAGGTGCAGAAGCTTTTTATGCCTTGGAGGCAAGTTCATTGTCTCTGCTCAGTACTTGGAAGCCCATCTAAGTGATGAAAGCAATAACCCTCCGGATGTCCCTGGTCTTCTTCAAGAACAAAAGACAAGCAACAATCTGTGTGTAGTAGTAGCTGGGGACTCAACCAGTTCCAGTTAGGCGATGCTAGTATTTTCTCCTTCTCCTCTTCTTTTTCCTTTCACTTCCTTCCATTATCACTTCTTCTCCTCCTCCTCAGCATCCTTTTCTTCTTCTGTTCACATGGGGAGTCATAAACTTATATGTGGGTGCTCTGTCCAAAAGAATATATGTTTTGATCACTTATACTTTGCAAGGTATTGTGGGGTTTGGGGGCTAGATTTTTTTTTCTTCACTACTTATTTGTTCTATCATTGATTTTCTTTTGAAAAGCTGGAGCAATTAACTCTTCTGTCTCACATGGTTTTCATTTATGATTTCTTGAAATATAGCTCTGAAAAACCAGTCTTTGATTATGTGCCTTTAAACTCAAATCACTCCAGCTCTGCTCTCACTGAATGGCCAATAATAGGTCCCAGGCCAAACCTAACATGCTCAATGTTTGGGTTTTGATGGCTCAGTGAGTGTAAATAGCAATTGTTTCTGTTGGTCTTCTCCTCTTAGACTGATTTTTTTGTGAAGGCAAACTAGGCCATTTTTTGCCTCAGTTCTTACTTAGACTTTAATTACTGAATGGGTCAGACAAACTGAAACCTTGGGAAGACCTAGGGCAAAAAGTCCCAAGTCTCGAACTGCATTGTCCTGACCTATGTCTTGCCACTGGGCTCTGATGACTCTGGAGGAGAGAGTGAGGTTGATGACTTTGTGCAACTCTGACTTACTCAAATCCAATTTACTTGCAAGTCAAGATGTCACCCTCTTAATGTCACTGGTCCTCTTTGAGAACAAAGGAGGAACACAATAGCAAATCCCAACTCAAACATTTACTAGCTCTGTAACCCTGGGCCAGTCGATTAACCTCTGTCTGTCTCAGTTTCTACAACTGTAAAATGGGGATGTTTCCCAGGGTTATTACTAGGTGGCAACAGTAGATAGAGCACTGAGCTTGAAATTAGGAAGACTCATCTTTATGAGTCAAATCTGATGCTTACTAGGCAAAGCATATTTACAAAGTATATTTCCACGTATCTAATACATTTCTGGGGCAGCTAGGTGGCGCCATAATGGATAGAGCCTGGATGGGCCTGGAGTCAGGAAAACTCATCTTTCTGAGTTCAAATCTGACCTCAGACACTTCCTAGCTGTGTGACCCTGGGCAAGTCACTTAACCCTGTTTGCTGCAGTTTCCTCATCTGTAAAATGAGCTGGGGAAGAAAATGGCAAACCACTCCAGTATCTTTTCCAAGAAAACTCTAAAGTGAGGTCATGAAGAGTTGGACGCAACCAACCAAAACAAGTCAACAACAGCAGCAACAACAAATATTTGTAAAGCTCTTAGCACAGTGCCTTACACATAGTTCGTACTTAAATAAATGCTTATTGATTAACTGATTGACTAAAAGTCTCCAAGAAGAGGCTAGATAATAATTTGTGTCTATTGTTCCAACTCTCCCATGGTGAAAAATGCCATCCATATCCAGAAAAAGAAATATGGAGTCTGTATGTAGATCCAAGCAGACTATTTTCTTTTTTTGTTTTGTTTTGTTTTATGTTTTTCTTTCTCATGGTTATTCCCATTTGTTCTAATTCATCTATACAATATGACTAATGAGAAAATATATTTAATAGGAATGTATATGTTGGAGCCCATATTATATTGCATGCTGTCTTGGGCAGGAAGAGAAAATTTAAAACTTATGGAAGTGAATGTTGCAAACTAAAAATAAATAAATTAACTAATAAAAAAGAATTTAAGTTCCTTGAGGGTAGAGACTATCTTGTTTTCTTGTATTTGTGACTCAGTATAGTTCTTGTCACATACAAAGTAAACACTTAATAAATATTCTGTGTCCATCTATCTGTCAATTTATCTATTTTTTTTTTGCTTTTTGGAGGGCAATTGGGATTAAGTGACTTGCCCAAGGTCACACAGCTAGTAAGCAAATTATCTATCTATAATCTATCTACCCATTCATCTGTCTGTCTAGATATCCCACATATCATATATCTCTCTAGCTGGGATTCTTTTAGGGGATGTGATGTGCTATGTGATTGAGAAGGCCCCTTATCTAAAATTCTGTTATCCTTCACATATTTGGACCTCAGTTTCCTCAACTATAAGACGCAGGTGTTGGACTAGATGACCTGTGAGGCCTCTTTCAACTCTGAATCTATGACCCTTTGAAATTTCCAACTGTTCCTATGTCCTTGAAGCTCTTACCTTTTCCCACAACATTACATCAATTATTAATGTTACAACAGCACAAAATATAGTTTTAAAAAGTTGGACAGGAAGGAGAGAATTTATTTCAATTATGCTCCTGGGTTTCACCCTTATATCATAAACCCAACTATAATCACTTGCAATTCAATCCAACAAATATTTATTGAGTACAGCTAATGTACAAGGTATAGGCTAGATCTTGAGGGGAGGTATAATGTTGATGGTTAATTTTATGTGCTGCTGAAGAATGCCTCCACTTCCCAAATGCTTCCAAATTCTTAAATCTACTCAGAAAAAACATACCCTATTCCAAAGAAAATGAACAAAATTCCTGATATCCTGGTCTTTTTGTCATCTAGGCAAAAATGTTAGAACAATTTCCTCTGTATAGATCACTTGTGTGTGTTGGGACTTCTCACCCCTTAGATAAATTGGGATCAACCTCAGAAGTCCTTTAGATCAAACTGCACCTGAGCAGGAATTCTACCTACATTTTCCTCAATAAGTGATCATTGAGTATTGAGCATCTTTAGGATGGGTGACTAACCACATTAATAAGCTATTATTCTTGCTTTTGGACTAATCTCTGACTCATAGATTTAGAAATGGAAGCTTCTTTGGAGGCAGTAGTATGCTGGTGAATGTTTAACAATCAGCTCTCTGGGAGAAGAAAATATCATAATTCACTTTTAAGTTTAATTTGCATTGTGAGCATTTTCTCCATCATTTTCTTAAGTGTAGACAATCAAAACACTAACTCAAACTCTGATTTCTACCATTTGACAATTTAGAAGGTATAAGTAACTGCTCACACTGAAAATTTAACAATAATGACCAGCCTGTTGGACCCAGCATACTTCAGCTTGGAGGCCATCTAGTCCAACCCCAATTCCCTTAAAGAATTGAGATCCACTCACTCTAAGCTTTTTAACTAGTACTTGACATTTGAAGTCCGATAGCTTAAGTTCTATTTTTTGGAAGTTGCCTGCTGACCTTTGGTATCATGGAATTTGAGAACTTGAAAAGATGTTGAAGATTGTCTCATCTAATCTTTTATAATCTTTTCATTTTGCAGACAAGCAAACTAAGGACCCAAGGAGTAGAGTGACTTGTATGACCCAAGGTCAGACAGGTAGTTAGTAGCAGAGAAACTTCTAGGTCAGTGTTCTTTCCAAAAGAACACAGCAGTACTAACAGCCTTTGCTGCTCCTACCCACTGAGTAAGTAATTCATTCTCAAATGAAGTATCTGATGGAACTGAAATGACAACTTATTCCTGAGATCCTTCTGTATTTGGATGGCTTTTTCCTTCCTCTCCCTTCTATGAGCCTTTACTTCCATGAGCCTTTTTTTCCTTTTGTTACTCTTTCTTGTCTTTCTCATTGTCACCAATTTAGCCTGAATCGCTGATTGATGAGTAACTTTAAGTTCCCTTTCCCTTTAATTCTCTTTTGGCGGTTGGTGCCCTTGCCACAAAGCATCATAGAAAGTTGTATTTTCCTCGTTTTTCTTACTCCTTTGATGATCCAAGACTCTTTTAACTGATCATACCAGATCATGTGTCCCAAAAGAGGTCATCCAATTTCCAGCGGAAGATGTCCAATGATAGGGAAGCTCAGTTCCTTCCTAGGTAATCCATTCTACTTTCCAATAATACTTTTCAATATTTTTATTTTTTCTTTATTGCCCACCAATTTTTATTTTGCTTTCACAAAGACCCCCCATTATGAGAGCCACCCCATCCCCTAAGATGTTCCTTACCCTCTGTTTCTCACAGTAGACAGTCTGTGGTTCTATTTTTTCCACCATCTCTTGAATTTGTGTGTGTATGTAACAGACCTCTCTCAAACCTGAGGGTGCTCTTCCCTATTTCTGTGTACAATATATGGGTGTCTAGACCCTCTTTGGTCTTTTGAGTCTATGGTTTCCAGAGAAGGCCAGATTCTGCCCATTTCCAACTCATGGAGTTGAGGCTGGGGTCACTGAGAGGCTTGAGTTCCTGAGGGGCAGGGGCAGTTGCTTGAGGTTCAGAGATCCATTGCCTCCCCACTATGGGGGTTTTGGTATACCTGGGAGCCCCCCAGTCTCAGCAGCCAAAGGATTTTTGGAATTTGATTTCCTGGATATTGCCAGAGGAGTAGCTCTGAGTGGGGATTCAGGGCCAGCAGGAGGCTGGGGCAGAGGACCCCAAAATCCTCAGTTGATTGAAGAGAGTCTTCCAAAGGCCTGATCACAGGTGGGGCTGGAGTGCCCATGGAGAAAGCTATTGATGGGCCACAGTAGGGGTGATCATTTTCTAGGCTGAGGTGAGAAAAATGGGAAACCATGTTCTGCTGAGACAGGAAATGCTTCTGAAGAGAGTCCTGATCATCCTCCAGCAATTGACTGGTGCTCTGGGGCTGAATTCCTTGGGGAAGACAGCAGGAATCCAGGGTCCTGTCTGGCCCCTGGGCTTTCCTGGGATCTTTCTGGGCCCCGGCTGGACAGCCCAGATCCATGGGCGTCTGAAGGATCAGGGGGTTCCGGGGACCACAGCAGGCCGGGTGCTCATGAGGTCTCATAGAAGCTGGGGGCTCCATCCACGCCTGTCGTGGGGGGGAGTTTTTCAATATTTTTCAATAAAATTTTCAAGTCTTACCTCACACTAAATGTGCAATTGCTCCTAATTTTGTCCTTTGGATCTCAAAAGAAAATCTAATTCTTCTACATGACTAGTCTCCAAATACTCGAAGATAGCAATCATGAACTGCATAACTTCCCTCTTTAAGCTAAACATCTGTAGTTTCTCAGATGGCATGATCTCCAGTGCCTCCTCCATCCTGGCCAATTTTCCTGGACTCCTA
>NW_027185777.1:582666-610775 GCF_028583685.1 Petaurus breviceps papuanus | reverse complement strand
GATGTGAAGGCCAGGTAGTTTGATGGCACTATAATCTCATTTCTGTAGGTGCTCAGTCCAATAATGCAGATCACAACATACTCAATTAGGAAAAATTTAGTAAGCACCTACTGTGTGTCACGCTAAGTTCTACAGATAAAAAGAAAGTCAAAAGACAGTCCCTGCTCTCCATCTCCAGCCTCTCACCACACCATCTTATCTGTAACCCTTGTCCACATCCTCCTAAGATCTTTTGCGGTTAGTCACCTGACATTATTAAGTGCCTACTATGTGCCAAACACTAGGGATGCAAAGGACAGTGCCCATTCTCAAGGATCTCTTAGTCCATGGGTGGGGAGCCTGCAGCCTTGAAGCCATATGTGGCCCTCTAGGTCCTCAAGGGCAGCCTTTTGAATCCAAACTTCACAGAACAAATCCTTTTATTAAGGAGATTTGTCTGATAAAATTGGATTCAGTCAAAGAACTACGACCAAAGACCTAGAGGGCCACATGTAACCTCATGGCTGCAGGTTCCCCACCCCTTTCTAATTCTGATGAGGGAGAGACAACAAAGTACAAAGGATATAGTCAGGACCCATTGGTAATAATTTGGGCAGGGGGCACTAAACATAAGTAGGACTGGGTAAAGCTTCTTGCAGAAGGTAGGACATTAACTGAGCTTTGAAAGGAAGCAGGGATATGTAGGGAGAGCATTCTGAGCATGGGGGGCAGCCAGTGAAAATGTCTTGTTCAAGGCACAGCAAGAGGTCTAGTGTCACCGAATCATAGAAAGTCTGGAGGGGAGTGAGGTATAAAAACTGGAGAGGTAGAAAGGGAATAGTTTATAGAGAATTTTTTTTTTTTTTTGCTTTTTGGAGGGCAGTTGGGGTTAAGTGACTTGCCCAAGGTCACATGGCTAGTTTTTGTGTTAAGTGTCTGAGGCTGAGTTATAGAGAATTTTTAAAGCCAAACAGATTTTATATTTGATTTTTGAGGTAATAAGGAGCCACTGAAGTTGACTGAAGGAAGGGTAATATGGTCAAACCTGTGCTTCAGAGAGATCAATTTACAGCTGAAGAAAGGGTGGACTGGAGTGGGGAGAGACTTGGGGCAGGGAGACTGAGCAGCAGGTTACTGCAATAGTCCAGGTGGAGAGTGACCAAGACCTGTAGCAGGTTGGTGGCAATGCCAGAGGAGATAAGGGGCCATATACAAAAGACATTAGAAAGGTAAAATTGACGGGACTTGGTAACGATTTGATATGGGAGCTGAGAGTAAGTAAGGAGTCAAGAATAACACCTAGATTGTGAACCTGGGTGACTGACTGGGAGGATGGTGGTACCCTTGGTAGTAACAGAGAAGTTAAGAAGAGGGGTGGGTTTGGAGGGGAAAACAAGGAGGAAAAGATGAACAGATTTGGAAATTATGGATCACTGGTAACTTTCAAGAGAGTTCAGTTAAATGGTGAGAATGAAAATCTGACTGCAAAGGGTTGAGGGCAAAGAGACGAAATGGAGGGAGCAAGCAGACAACTTTTTCAAGAAATTTGGGTAAGAAAGGTGGAGACCTCAATCCTGCCACCCAGAATGGTAGTGGTCTTTTCTGCTTCATGAGACCTGCAAATTAGATGTCACCTTCATCAGATGTCTAACATAGTAGGACCAAGGGTAGAACCAGCTTCATGTAGTCAATAGAGTGCTTCACTCAGTAAAGAGACCTGGATTCAAATCCTGCCTCAGAAAATTACTGTATGTACAAGTCATTTAAACTCTCAGTGCCTGTATTTCCTCATCTGTAAAATGGGGATAATAATATAAGTACTACCTAGTTTAGGGGCAAAAGGATGCTAGATGGAGTGTGGTGGCACATGCCTATAATCTCAGCTACCAGGGAGGCTAAGGCTGGTGGGCTATGCCAATCTAATGTCTGAATTGTTTGGTATTAAAATGGCAACCCTTTTGGAGAGAAGGGAGGCACCAGATTGGTCACTCCCAGGTTGGAAGAGGAGCAAGTCAAAGCTCTCATGCTGATCTGTAACAATAAAGAAATCAATAGTGGAATTAAATCTATGAGCAAACTACTTCCAGCCTGGCTGAGCTAAGGAGACCCAGTTGTTTAAAAAAAAAAAAAAGACTATTTTGTTGTCATTCATTTGTCTTCATTTGGGGCTTTCTTGGCAAAAATACTAGAGCCATTTTCTTCTCCAACTCATTTGAACGATGAGGAAACTGAGGCAAAGAGGGTTAAGTGACTTGCCCAGGGTCACATAGCTAGTAAGTGTCTGAGGCTGGATTTGAACTCAGGAAGATGTCTTCCTGACTCCAAGTGTGGCACTCTATCCACTGTGTAGTCTTGTAGTCAAGAAGACTTGTAGTCTTGACTTGTAATCAAGAAGAAATTAGTTCAAATCCTTCATATATTTACTAACGTTGTTAAAATGGGGCAAGTCAGGTAACTGCTCTGAATCGCAGGCAATTCTCAAAGATTTATCTACAAAGTTATAGAAGGTCTTACAATGTGCTTGGGTAGAGGAAGTTCTTACATAAAAAAAAATCACAGATCTTTGTTTTACTAACTTCTCTTTGACCACCTTGATCACCAAATTTATAGGATTATTGTGAGGAAAGCACTACAGGAATGTGGGCTGTCATCCTCATCTTCATCCACATCCTTGGGCATTCTATTGAGGGCTTCCTTCCATCTTGGCATCCAACCCATTCCTGTCCAGATCTCTCCATCTTTCAGATAAAGAGAGTAGTAAGAGTATTTTTCAAATGTCTTGTTGAAATATCATGACTCGGTATTTAATAGCATTTTCTTGCCCTATTAGTCAAGCTAGACCAGTGGTGCTTCTCTGGATGGTAATTCATAGGATCCTAGACCTAGGACTGGAAGAAACCTTAGATGCATCTTATCCAACTGCTTCATTTTACACAGAATCAAGCCTAGTTAGGTTAAGTGGCTTGTTCAAGGTCACAACAAGCACTGAATGTGGGAGGTGAGATTTGAATATAGGTCCTCTGACTTTAAAATCAATTGGAAAATAGAAATATGCTACTCTTCCAAGGTGTTTTAAATGAATATTTTCAAACAAAATTCCACATGATACGGCTGGATGATATGATTTGATTATCTATAAATTTCCATGGAGTATAGAGGCCATTCTGAGGAAATGTGTTTGCTATATAAATAGTTCTTGTGCCCCTTTGATGTGACAGGTCAGCTGTGTCCCTGGGCTCCTGTACTCATGATCCCAAACTGCTGGTTGCTCCCAAAGATTATTTCTTTAACATGATATTTATTGGTGATATCCACTATTATCCATCCACTATTTTCTAAGACCGTCAGTCCTAGAACCCCAGAATTTAAACAACAAGCTATCCTAAGGGGAAATGGAAACATATAAGTAGGTGTAAGCAAGCTGCAGGTATGACAGAGAAACAAGGCAGTGAAAAAAGAATTATCAAGCCTATATGTAATCAGAAAAGGAAGTCGGCTGGTCATGTGATAAGCATGAGTGAGAAAACATGGACAATGCATTGGTATATGAGACCTTCAGGTCTGCAGTTATAGTAAAGAGACAACGTGGTGCGGCGGAAAGAGGGCTGGATCCCTCCAAGGACTTGGGTTCAAATCCTGACCCAGACACTTACAACCTACATAATCTTGGGCAAATTATTTCAACATTCTAAGACTCAGTTTCCTTAACTGTAAAAAAAGGAAGGGCAGGTTTGACTAGATGATCCTTAAGGTCTGTTCCTGTTCAAAATCTGTTATAAAGAAAGGATTCATATGAAAGCAGGGCTAAGGTGCTCACAGACTCAGAAGCCGTGGAGAGCATTCCAACGGTGTGAATGTTGCATTTCTTCCCGTTAGTAGCAGATGGAGAGGGGTTGGAGTCTCAGATTCCTTGCGGACGGTTCTCCCCTCGCCTTCACAGTCAGCTCTATGCCTCCTAGTCCCCCTCCACTCCTCCTTCCACTCCTCCCTCCCTCCTTCCCTCGGCCCCCCTCCCTCCCTCGCCCCCTGCACTGGCTTGGCTGGCTCAGGGCTGAGTCCAGAGCTCTGCAGTGTGACTGGGGGATGTGACTTTTCACACCAGCCCTCCAGGTGCACACTAGCCCCCCAGCAAGGCAAGGACTGGATAAAGGTGCCTTCCCAGCCCCTCAGATCGGCTTCAGACCCCCTACCCTACCCAGGTCTTTGCCACACCTCGGCCTCCCTCTTCTCTGTGTTCCCCGCGGACACCCAGGAATCTTCTCCCTTCCTTCTATCTCACCCCGCCCCACCCCCCAACCCCGTCCTTCTCCCTCTTTTTGCCATCCCTCCCGCCTAATCTCCCCGATCCCATCCTGGGAAGAAGAGTGCTCCTCAATCGCAGCCCGGGTTTGGGGGGGGTTCTCTCCCACACGTCCTCTCTGCCCCCCCAACCCAAAGCAGCGTCCCCCTCCCCACCGGTGCCCTCCTAGAGCCTCTCGGGGGCCAGAACCATGGCGGCTGGAGGCAACCGGGGGTCCCAGGCGTCCACCTTGGTCCAGTGCTTCGGGGGTGCCCTGCTGCTGCTGCTAAACCTCCGGTGCTTGTCGGTGAGGGCTGACGGTGAGTAGGGGAATGAGCGTGCCAAGCTGGGCGGGCGGGTCGCGGGTGACCCCCACTTCCACACCCTCCCACGGGAGGCTGATACTTTGTATCAAGTAGAAAGAATTCTATTGATGCTGAGGACTTGTCTGGGACCCTGAAGGGTTGCCATGCTGAGCCAGAATGGGATCCGGGGTGTCAGGAGAAGTGGAGAAGGGCTGGGGGGGTGGCGGTGCATAAGTAGGGAGGCTGGAGAAAAGCACCCCTGGGGACGCAGGATGCCCTCCTTCCAGTAGCGCATTCCCAGAAGAATGATTCCGAGGGACTTTGTTTCCCTCTTGTGGAGTACCCCCTTGCCTTCTCTCCCTGCATCCCCACCAGGGAGCCACCTTCTGGGCTCTGTGTGTGACTGAGCTGGACACCGCAGAAGCGCTGGGGAAATCTAGGGGAACCGAGGAAGCCCGCCCCCAGCCTCTGCCCATGTCCCCACAGACCGAGAGCCCAGCAGCCCGTGGAAATGCCCTATCTCCGCGCCTCGAGGTTAGGCTTTGCCCACAGGGACTGTGACTGGGACAGAAGGGAACTAGGATCCTGGCCCCTCCTGCTCAGACAACTTTCTTTCTCCTTTCTGACTAGGCAACCCTTCTGAACCTTTACAAGTTCAAGACTTTTCCTTTATCTGTGGCTTTAAAAGAAACCCCAAAGTGAAAGATGCCCCAGAAGCTGTAGACCATTAACTTTAGAACTCGTCTTGCCCATCCTCCTCATTTTACAGATGGGGAAACTGAGGCCCAGAGGCATGAGGTGACTTGCCCGAGGTTATACAACAAGCAAGTGGCAGAGCTGGCATTTTCATTGCTCTTTCCACTGCAGACCCCTGTGGCCTATCCCTCCCCCCCTAAGACTTTTTAGACCCAGAGAGGGCTGGTTGCTTCACACTAGGTTTTGTGTTCAAAGGAAGATTTGACTTTTTAAAAATTGGGATGATTCAGATACCTTATCGATTGATTTGACAAACACCTTCAGGTTGCCTTTGGGGGGAGGCATGGAGAGGTATTAGGCTCCATTGAAATAAAGAGACAAACTATTGGGCAGGTCATTCACTTCTTACAGCTTTGGAGGGAAATTGGTTCCTCATTAACTTTGGCTGAGCAGGAACTTCATGGATAAAGTCAAGGGAATGTCTCAATTTGTTTCAGAGGCTTTGCAGTGACTCTGTAGAGTGTGTCTGCATGTGTGTTTTAATAACCCTTCTGCCAGAAGAAAAAAAAAAGAAGCATTGTAGTAAAAGGGAAAAGGAAACCAAGAGAGGAAAAGTATTATGATTATGATTGTTATTAAATTTTTCACTGCTTCTCATCTCAAGTGTCAGTGTTGAGGATCTGAGAACTCTTCTCTTAGGGAAGATTGAACAGCTTCTTATTTCTTTCTCCATATCCTCTGAGAGAGAGAAGCTAAGGGAACATACTTGTGCTGATCAGAATTATTTATTGGTGATATGTTGTTGTTAGAGTATTTGGGGCTGGCACTCAAGAATTTCTTTCTCTTAATATCCTTTGCAAAGAATGCAAATGTAATCAATGAATATGTACTAAAATAAGATGTATTGAAAAGAGGTAGTCAAAAGTTTCTTTTTAAGTCCATAATTTTTTTTAAATAAAGTTTACAATATAATTTGCTTCAGTGGATGCTAAGATATTATAGGGCATGAAAATGTGTTCCCCCTCCAAAAAATAATCTAGATCTAGTTAAAAATATATACAGATCCTCTCATTTGTGAAAACTGAAGGGAAAATGTCATTGAGCTGGCCATTTAGTAATGCCACACCCAAAAACAAACTGCCTCTTCCACTGGCCTCCAGCCAGTACTACATCTTCCCTCCTTTCTTCTCTCTTTCTTCCTTTCCTTTCTGCTTTCCATTTATTTCTTTTGTTCTTTCTTCCTTCCTTTCCTTTTCTTCTCACCCCCCCCCCACCATAGAGAAATGTACAGGTGTTTTTGTACCAAACATTTATGTATAAATGAGGGTGATAATTTACCTCAAAGAACTATCCCCTTCTTCGCTAAATATTTCCATGAATAGGTCAGATTTGGGCATCTAATTAAGAATACCGTAGATAAGAGATGGGGGTGGTGTTAGACAGGATGAATTTGAAGAGGAAGAAAAGGAAATCTTGAGAAGTGTTAAGGGGTTATTGCTAGTTAAAGATCAGTCAGAAATAAGGAAACACTGTCTCTGAAATTACAAGAATGTAAGTTAACTGGAAAAGATGATTTTGTTCACAGAAATTTGATTAGGGAAAATGCAGGAGCACATCTATTACTTGTGAGACATGAATAAGCCAGAATTGGAAGACACTCTAAGTCCTGAACCATATAAGTTTTAACATAAGCAAACACATAATTTCATAGCTTCATGGAAGAGTAGAGCTGTGAAACCTTTGATCTCACCTAGTGCAACCCCCAATGTTCCATATCTTTGAAGACCCAGTTCAATATATTTTAAGGTTATGGAGAACTTTAGATTTTGCAATTTCCCCATCCAATATGTCATCCTTCTTTTATACTAACATCAACTCTATGAAATAGCTGTAGTATAGTGGAAAGACATAGAGATTTCAAGTTAGAGGAGTGTGATACGGTGGAAAGAACCTTGGCTTGGGAGTCAGAGTAGCAAGGTTCAAATCCTACCTCTGATGTGGTTGGTGTAACCCTTACCAAATCATTCTCCCTGGGCCTCAGTTTTTGTCTCTGGGGGTTGGACTCAGCCTCTTACCCCTGTTCCAGGTCTTTGAGCCTATGATCTGAGTTGTTCCTTCCTCTCTCTTCTTTTGTAAAATAAGGGAATTGGACTAGGTTAGATATAAATTCCCTCCCAGTTCTATTAAATATTCCATCCAACTCTTAAGTCTATGCTCCTAAGTAGAGGAAGCATTATTATTCCCATTTGGCAGGTGAGAGAAAACCTCTTTATTATCAGTAACTTCTTAACTGAAATTTAGCATTTCATTTAATTATGAGCATAGAAAACAAAATGGAGACAATCTCTGCTCTAAAACATCTGTAACATTATCTGTGCATTCATATCAACCAATAATAAAATGATACTCTCTTCCCCCAAGAGAGTAGAAAATCAGAAAGTGTTTTGTGGTTGAGGAGTAGGGCTCTTAAAGAAATACAATTCCTGGCTAACATTTCGCCATCTTCTATTCTCTAAGTGGATTGGAATCCAGTTAGAAGGCATAGCAATAGGCAGTTGACAACTATGTAGCTCAAGATTTCTCTAGAACAATCTCTGGTGAGCCTATGCATGGAGTAGATCTGGTCAAAAGAAAACCACAAAAGAAAAAAAAACCTCACTGTGGTGGTGGTTACCCAGAACCAGGCAAAATGAAGCTCTATTATCTGCCGTGTTAGATAAGAATCAAATCAGCATCCAGGATCCAATTTGGAAATGAGTCTGATTAATTTCCTTACAGGTATCTTTTTTATAAAGTGAAGAATCTTAAGTGATGTGAAGAAGGAAATACCCCCCCCCAATCTATCTGTTCCCTTAAGACTTGCCAATTCATAAACATTTATACTTACTAACTGTGTGACCCTGGGCAAGTCACTTAATCCTGTTTGCCTCAGTTTCCTCATCTGTAAAATGAGCTAGAGAAGGAAATGGCAAACCACTCCAGGATCTTTACCAAGGAAACCTCAAATGGGGTTGCAAAGAGATGACTGAACAGCAGCAAAACATTTATTAAGCTCCTACCATGTGCCAGGCACCGTCCTCTGGGGATACAAAGAAAGGTGAAAACCATCTCTGCCCTCAAGGGGCTCACGGTCTAATGCCAGGAGACAGCATGCCAACATCTGTACACAAACAAACTATATACCGGAAAAACTGGAAATAATAGACAGAAGGAAAGTGTTAGGATCAAGGGAGATATGGACAGCCTTCAGTTTGAAATATCAACCCGTCGACTGACGAGCAATTACTAAGCACTTCCTAGGTGCCAGGCGCTAAACATACAGGGTTTTTGAGGAAGGGGAAGCTATCTCTATTGAGAAGCCCTGATCTAATACAACAAATCAACTAATACTTCATTCTGCTACAGCAGAGGGTAAAAGAAGTATATCCTGTGATGTGTATTGCATTCTTGACACTCAAATAACCCATGTTTATAATCGTTTGATCTTCATAGCAACCCTCCAAGGTAGGTACTAGTAACATCCATTTTATGGATGAGGACACTGAGGTTCAGAGAGATTAAGAGCTCCAGGATCACACAGCTCATAAACATTGGAGACTGGACCAACCAGGTCTTCCCAGCTGCTAATCTAGTCCTGTCTTGATGCCTACTTCTAATGATATCTACAGAGCAGTTGTCAGCCTTGTGTCTTGATAGGTGCCCTTAAGTTCTATTGTTTTTTTTTCATCATTGTACTCTACTTCTACCACCTTACAGCTGTAAGAGTCAAAAGAAAACCCAGGGCTGAGCTAAGGGGAATAAACTTGCTTTATACAAGGTGTCCCAAAAATCTTTGTGCAGTTTCCAGCTTTCCCAGACTAAAACTGAACTAAGACTTTTGGGACACCCGTACTATCATTTAATTGAATAAACATGTAAGCCCACACCAGGACAAATCTGCATGTATAATCATTTTTTAAAAATTCTTTAAATTCTGATCCCTGTCAAGTGGCTTTACTCTCTCCCATAGTAAGTGTTGGGAGGGAGGTCTCTTCTTCACATTCTGACTCCCTAGTTTGCCTTCTTTCTGGCTGCCACAACATCCTTCTAGTTCAATTGTATTTTGCAGATGCTAAGTTGTTCTGACAAATAGGATGTCAGGACATATTATCAGTTGAGATTTCTTTCCCCTCCCCCACCTCCATCACCCTTTTTGTTCTTGGAAAGCAAAAAGCATGTGTTTCTTTCAGAATTTGAATTAGGTGGAGTCTCACAAGATTTCAGACCTAGCACATCTTTCATTTTTTAATTGTGGGTCAAAAGGAAATGCCCTCACAGCAGGTTACAGGGAGGGGTGGGTGGATCATGTGGAAATCCAGGACCTTCATTTTTCCAGCAGTAAAACCATGTTGCCTTGTGTTAGCAGCATGAAAAACATATAAAGGACTAAAAAAAAAAATGTTACTAACTTGAGTTTTTGCTGAAAACTTTAATGCTGCTGTTCAGTCGGGATGCAGGTTTCCAGTGGAACAAAGAAACCAGTTCTGAATGCCTGTTGGGTGAAGAAAATAGAATGAATCACAGTGGGTTGCATTCTCTTCACGAGGGCTCACAGAATACCCATGAACATTAGCATACTCAGAAGACCAGAGCCCCCAATATTTCAAGTGTGAGGATTCTTTGGGCATGATCTGAACAAATAAGTTAGTAGTTAGGGCAACCACAGAAAGTGACTGGAAAATGGACACATTCATTTATATACACATATAATACATACACACACCATGTGTATACATATATTTCCATTGGAGGGGGAAAGACAGAGTGGATAGAGAATGGAAGAAAATGACATTTTGTAAACAAAATATCAAGAAAATTGAAAACTGGGTCTAGAAATAACCCTACTTCTCCCCTAGACACATAATTCCTGCTACCTCTTTTTTTTCCAATGAAAAGGAGAGTAATTGTGAAGAAAGTACACCTTTAAAAAAACCCTACCTTTGGTTATTATTTTAAGGCTTTTTATCCAAGATGGTCAAAAGTGTTCTTCTTCAATTCCTGTCCCCACATGAGCAACAAGATGCAGATTTGCATTGAGAGAAAAGTACTGGGGTTTTTGTGAGTAGTAAAATGTTTATTTCCTTATTTTAATAAAAAGGCAGTAAAGACAGACTTAAGTAATTAGAAAGATTAATTGTTCATGGTTGGACCATACCAATATAATAAAAATGACAATAGTACCTAAATAATGCACTAATTCAGTGCCATACCAATCATATTACTGCATGAAGGTGGCAGAAGCAGGCACTGTGTGGCACTTGGAGCTTGGTCAAACATCTAAGAAGCCAAGGTCATCCACTGCAACCTGGGACATCACCAGTCTCCTTGACTTTTGTCCAGCCACTAGATTTTGATGACTGTGGAAGAGAGAGTGAGGCTGATGACTTTGCGCAACTCTGCCTCGCTTAAATCCAATTTGTATGACAGTTAAGACGTCACACAAAGTCACTGGTCGTTTTTGAAAATGAAGGATGAACAACAAGTATTGACTCTTCCAGACAAGTTATTTTGAAAGCAGCTGTTCCTTTCAGATAGCTAGAAGGAAGTGATTATAAATCCATTGAGAATCAGAGACCCAGCAGATGAGCTCAGAAACAACTCCTACTTCTTTGTCATTTTACTGTTCCTTTGATCACTTTTTTTTTTTCAGGTGAGGCAATTGTAATGTAGTTCCCCAAAGCATAAGCCCTCACTTACCAGTATCATTGTCTGTGCCCTGTTCCATGACCTCAGGACTCTGATGCCATGATTTGCAACAGCCTTCCCTCACTTGATGATATGAACAGAAGGGGAAACAATGCTGTTAACCAAATGCTGGGGTTTGATTTTGCTGCTTTACGGTCTCTACCAAAGTTTCCTCCACCTGCCTGATGAGGCAGAGAGACAACCTTAAATACGCAACCAACCAATTAGTCAATCAGCACATATTTATTAAGCACTTACTATGTGCCGGTGCTGGGGTTAGACAGTCTAAAGTAAAGCAGTGCCTGCCCTCAGGAGGCTTGCAATTTAATTGGAGGTGTTGATCTCTACTTAGAAACAAAATAGATATAAGGGGATGTGGAGAGGAGAAACCTGTGTTGGTAGCGGGGGTATTTAGTTGAAGAAGGAGGTGTTTGAGCAGAGTCCTGAAGGAAACTAGGGAGTCTAAGTAGCAGAGGTAAAGGGGGAAGAGTAAAGGCATAAGTAAATTCAGACATGTAGAGGGAGGTTGAGTGTGCTGTGAGGAACAATAAAGCCAGTTTGACTGGGCCATAGTGTGCACGAAGGGAAATAATATATGAAAAGGTTAGACGGGGTCTAGTTGTGACGAGCTTTAAATGCCAAATAGAGGAGTCTATATGTGATTCTAGAAAGTAATAGGGAACCATTGGAATTTGTTGAGCAGGCGAGTGACATGGTCAGATCTGCACCTTGGGAAAATCACTTTGTCAGCTGTTTGAAGGATGAGTTGGAGTGAAGAGAAATCTGAGAAAAGGAGTCCAATAAGAGGACTATTGTAATAATCCAGGGGAAAGGTGATAAGGTTTTGAAGTAAGGTGGTATCATGCCTACAAACACAAATATGAAAGACACACAGGTAGAAATGACAAGATTTGGCAATGATTGAATATGAGGGATGAAGGAGAGTGGGGAACCAAGGAGAACTCTAAGGCTATGAACTTGCGGGCCTGGTAGGACAGTAGTAAAGAAGTTTGGTCAAGGTGTAGATTTGAGCAGAAAGATAGTGAGCTCTGCTTTGAACAAGAGGAGCTGGAGATGCCGATGGGACATCCAGGTCCAGATATCCGAGGGGCTGTTTGTGGTGGAGCACAAACTTTGGCAGGCCATACATCAGACTAAAAAGACTTTGCGAATGGGCCTTGGGCAAGTCACTTACCTTTTGTTTGCCTCAGTTTCCTCAACTGTCCATGGGGGATAATAAATAACAGTACCCCCCTTCATTGTTCATTAAGAGACTATTAGGTAATCTAATGCAAAATCCTTTGGTTTTGTCATCCGGAAGCCCTGAGGTCAAAACCTGCCTCCATCATTTAATAGCTGTGTGACTTGGGGCAAGTCATTTCACCTCACTATAAAACAAGGAGGTTGGACTTAATGGCTTCTAAGGTGACTTCTAATTCTAAAACCATTATGATATAATCTTTTGGCTTTCTATAATCTTATTTTTCCTATAGTCCTATAATTTTAAGATTTCAATTCAACTCAATTTAAGTTTAAATTCAATTCAATTCAACATTTATTAAGGGCCTACTATGTGCAATGCGCTCTTGTCCTAGAGTTGTCCTGATACTCTTCTTTATAATGATAATAATAAATAATAACTCACATATTTATAGGACTTCAAGGTTGGCAAAATATTTATACAGAACATTATTTGATTTGATCCCGACACCAACCCTGTGGAGGAAATGTCATCAAACCCAAATTGAGGAAACAAGCTCAGAGACATTAACTGTCCAGGGCCTCACAGCTAGCAGGAATTTAAGTATTAGTAATATTTAAGTACTAATAAGTACTTAAGCATATGGTATTTAAGTCTTCATTCCATTAAACAGTGAGCTCTTCAAAGGCAAGAATCATCTTTGGCCTTTCTTTCAATCCCCGGAACTTGCTTAGTTCAGTGTTTGGCATATAGTAGGCATTTAATAAATGCTTATTGACTGACCTACAATCTGATTCCAGGTCCAGTGCTCCTTGGAGTCATAAAGACATGACTTCAGGTCCTCCTTTTGACACATAGTAGCTGTGTGACTATTAACAAGTCATCCAATGTCCCAGGCAAGGCTCCAAGATGCTTAGTTGCAGATCTGTATCTGTGGTGAGAGTCTCCATACCAGGAATTAACCACATTGATGTAATCACAGAGGATATATACATTCATAATATTTAAAAGAAAGGTTCCCTGTCTCAGGCTTGATGGTTCCTAATCTTTTTAACTTAATGTTTAAAACTCAGGCCTAGGGAACCTTCTCAACATACTTTTGGCCAGGTACATAGCTCGCTCATGATCTCGGAGGACAATGGAGTCTTCTTTTGCAAAATAGCCTCCATCTTCCACCATCTTGGGCTTCAATCATATGGGTGGCCTTCTGAAGTCCAAGGCTCACCATCAGCCAATCAAAAAGGCCCCTGATTGCATGGTGGCTTTGGGGTGTTTCAACCCCACATTCCTACTTAATCACTAAGTATCTACCCTCTCCCCTCCAACTAAGGGAAACACAAGGAAATACAAGAAGGGTCTGTGCTCCCATCACCCCCAAATTAAAATATACCGCCGCTCTGAAAATACCCAAAGGCAAGCCCCTCTACCACAAGGCTCTGAGTCAGCCCTTGAAGTTTGGGTGGGATTTTGATTTGTAAAGAGGATAAGGATGAACATTCCCTGTGGAAAGAACAGCACTGAGTGAAGAGGCAAAGTGGGCAATGAGCATGTTGTGTATGGGTTTAGATGGCAAGGAAGTTAGCCTGGTTAGAATAGAGAATTTGCTCTGGTCAGTAGGAGGAGACAAGAGGGTCAGGTCGTTGTTGGCTTCTGACATAAAGTTAGCCACAAAACCTTCCACCAGCCAAAGTTAGATAGATATTCCACAAAGGATCATAAGATCATGGCCTTAGTGCTAGAAAGGACCTTAAAGGCCATGAAGACCAACCCCTTCATTTTACAGATAAGGAAACTGAGGCTGAAAAAGGTTAAGTGACTGGCCCAGGGTTACACAGCTATTGAGTGTCTGAGGCTGTATTTGAACTCAAGTCTCCACAGCTCCAATCCACTACGTACATGTATCCACCTAGTACAAGACTACATTGTGGTATGAAATGTTTAAATTGCATTTCTCCCACTCACCCACACTCATGACCAGATAAAGTTGTGACAATGCTTCATTCTAAATATTTTGACTAAATGTTCCCTAAGGCACAGTGTTAGGTCCTAGAAGAAAATCAGGAAAACAAGTGATGACATGGGGGTGAGAAGGGGTGAGGGTGGGGTAGACATTGAGTCTAAACCCTGTGAGATTTTCATTTTTTTTAACCCTGCATTTGGGAAGCAGGTTAGAATGCTAATGAGTTAGAATCCAAGGCTGGGTGATGTCCCCACACCAAGGAACTCACACACAGATTTCTGAGAGATAGAGTCCAGAGAATTTCCTCAAGCAAGTCTGCCTCCTGACCTCAACGAAGTCCATTTGTAAGCACACATACACACGTGTACACACATATGCAACTGATAAAATCGACACTCCTAACAATGGAAAACCAAGGCTTTGATTTGGGGTAGATTTGTACCACGTAAAAATTTCAAGTTAGTACTAGTAAAGGATTCTCAGCACTAACAAGAGCCATGTCTTAAATAAAGTGATGTCTTCCTGGTTTCTGTCCAAAACTCTTAACAATGGCATTGAGATCTCCATTCATAGGGTTTGGCCCCTTGGGGATCAGGTGCCAACAGGTTGGCAAATGGCTTTGGAAAGATACTGCTGGGTGACACATAGCATCTAACTTCCTCCTTCCTGAGGCAAGAGGCTTGGGTTCTATGAATCCTGACACCCCTATGAACTCCATGTTTTTGAACATCTGCCCAAGTAAAATATCTTCCTCATTTTTTTTATATACAAGTTATGGATGTTTTTTGTTCCTGCAGGACCAAATCCTTAATTTTCCAAGATTGTGATAATAGCATTCATCTTGCTTGAGAAAGGAAGGTATGTGGGCAGAAGGCTGGGGAAGCAACACTAATTTCTCATTTCTGGAGGGCCTTTTCATCCTGGAATCTAAAGACACTTAATAAATATGAAGTCCTTATCTCTCATTTAGTTCTCTTGAAAGAGAGAACAATTTGTTTCTCTACTGAAAGGGAAAAGTAAGACATGAATAATTTCACAGCTTCTCTAAGTTTGTGGCAAAATCGTGGGCCTGAAATGGAGGGTCCAGGCTTTAGCCATTGAATCTTCCATTTTGTATACCAAAATTACCCCCAGGCTGAGACCAATTTCCTTCTTTTCTTGTAAATTGTAAATATCCCTTGGGCTCTATAATGAAGCAGATCTGGGTAGTCAAGTCCGAGGACTGAACCGTACCAGCCTCATGATACACACATGTGCCGTGACTCCACTATCAAATCTGCCTCCTTATCCTGGAGTCTGAATCTCATTTCTGCCACTTGTTACCTCTGTGACCTTGGACAAGACCCTCGGCCTTTTTGGGACTCTGTTACCTCATCTATAAAATGAGAGGGTTGGGCTACATGACTTTTAAGGCCCCTTCCAACTTTATATTTTTGTATAAGAAGGGGATCCCGTGGTGATAGGACCCTGGAGGGGCTTAGGCCCTGCTGCCTGGGGGACAGAGAAGCAAGGTACAGTGAGGGGAAGAATCATGTCCTTCTCTCCCTAGGTAGGAAGTCTGCCTTCCCCCATTTTTGTCCCTTGGAACAAAGCCCCAATCACTCCATGATATTTATAGTTTGATGTACACGTTGACTTTTGTGGGGTTCCAAGTTTCCCGAATCCTATTCACAGTTTTTGAAGTCTTTATTCTTTTAAACATGCAATAAAGGTAAAAATCAATCATTTCTATTTATCCACTGATTCATTAATGCTCTAAATACCTAAGGCAAAAGTTCTTAACCTGAAGTCCCTTGATAGACTTCAGGAAGTCAGTGAGTTTTGTTTAAAAAATACTTTTATACCTATCTCAATATAATTGATTTCCTTTGTATTTCATTTTATTCATTTAAAAACATTATTCTGAGAAGGACTTCATCAGAATGTCGGAAGGGTCCATGATACAAAAAAGGTTAACCCTTGTCCGAAGAAAAGGATTTGATACAAAGGAAAATAGATGTGAAACCAGAGACACAGCACACACATCCACATGGAGGGAGCAGAGGAAGCCTGGGATGGTTTCACAAAGGCATTTTCCTAAGTGGATCTCCCAGCTTCAGGCCTTGCCTCATCTCACTTTGGACCCTGTGGAAGCAATGTGTTCATGGCTGAGGATTTTAGCTAGGCCTTGGCCCACATAGCCCTTTGCATCCTTTTGATGAATTTGAGGCAGTATTACTTTTTTTCCTGTTGGATTACCACTTTGCTTTATGAATCCCTGAAGAAGACTGATGGGGATGAAAGTCTGGATCCCAGTGCCTCGGAAGTCTATAAAGCAAGCCAAGCAGAGGAAATCCAACAGGAGTCGAGATGTCTTGCCTTCCTATGGTAAGAGGAGTACTGGGCTCCAGAGGACTTTGGGGCAGGAGGGAACACATCAAGTAGGTACACCCCAAAGCATCCCAGCCAGGGTGTGTCAAGCTCACCCAATCAGCCCTTGGCCAAGTCCAACCCATATCCTTGACTTGAAACTTCTTGAATTTGTGTGTTTCAGAAGCTTTTGTTTCCTTGTTACACATAATTTTGATTTGGGAATGATGATAAGGATTCCAAGGCCCAGAATTCTTATTTTTTTTTCAAACAGTCTGATTTTTAAATTTGTTGCATAAACACACACACAAGATTTTCTTTGGGGAGGATGGGATGTAGACAAGTGATTTTATCAGAATAGAGAAATCCCAGTGTGGAAACACCATTCACCAATGCAAATTGGTAACACATACACATATTCCCATACATACATACCTGTGCATGTGCACAGCTGCTGTAGTTTTGTGTTGTTGTTTTCTATGATATCTGTTGTGGCACATTCTGGAACTCCTCTGCTTCACAAGGAGGGTTACATGCAAGCACACGAATACATGTGTATGTACATAACAGGCAGCAATGTAGCAGAAAGCCAGCCATGAATTCATTAAGAGCTTGGTTCACATCCTACCTGGGATGTACTAGCTATGTGACCCTGGAGGAGTCACTTAACCCGTCCATATCCCAGGTAATTCTCAGAAACTGTGAAGTATAGAGCAGTTGGAGGGAGATCACTCTCCTCATGACAACTTCCCTATAGCAATTAAAACCCAGGTCCTGTCCAAGAATCTGCGTGTGATGAATCTGTGTCCTGAGCTAAAAATTCTCTGATTCTCTAAACTACTTTTTCCCCGGGTAGATCATGGCAGCATTCACTACTCTCTTTGAAGGAGCTGCCCACTAGAACAGAGTGAAGGAAAGAGAGAAGGGGACAAGCAATTATTAGGTACCTATTCTCTCACCAGCCCTATACTGGGCATCTAACAAATACGATCTCATTTGATCCTGACAACAACCCTGTGCTGTAGGGGGCATTATTCCCATTTTACATTTGCGACAGACAGAGGTATAGTGACTTGCTTAGGGTCACACTATCTGCAAGTGTCTGAATCTGGATTTGAACTCAAGTCTTCAGGATAGATCTAGGCCTAGTGATCTCTCCAATATGCAACCTAGATAAAAGCACTTGGGGGAGGGAGATACAAAAAGGGGAACATCTACCAAGGAGGATGGTTTGATTAAAATACCGATTTAGGAGTTTTGCCTCACTCTGGAGTACATTAGGCTGACATGGTCAGGAGGTTTGGAGACAAACCTTTGAGTCTGACAAAGGTTCAGGTCAAGAGTTGACCAAAAGTGAGCTGGCTTCTGGGAATAGGAAGGAGAGAGGCTGCTGGCCCAGGTTTCTCAGCATCTTATCAGACTCCAGGCAGGGAATGAGAAATTCCAGTTGCCCTTCTGGGAAGATTTCAGCAGAGACACCTTTGCCACAGGATTTCTGAAAGCTGTGTCCAACATGTTGCTTTCCTAGGTACACATTTCGTGATATTCTTGCCATGTATGTGTGTATATATATACACATACATGTGTGTGTATATACACACATACATACATGTATGTGTGTATGTATGCTCAAATTAAGCCAATTTCAGAAATGGCACTAATGTGTTATATGAACAAAGTATTTATGGTCCAAATTTCTTCTTGAAGTGAAAAATTGGAATCGTGGCATGAGGATAGTAGCAAACGTCTCCAAACAGAAACTAAACCAACCCAACCCTGAAATAAAACAGAAAGACCAAGGAAAGAAGAGAGAGAGGGGAAGGTGGTATTTTTTAAGTTTGAATAGGGCAAAAACAGTATTATAGGTCATCTTTATTTACCCACAAACCACTCAATCCAAACCCCAGCTTAACCGACACAAGCTCCATTTAGGGACTGACTTCATCATTTGGCCAGAAGCTGGACCATAGAAAAGATGAATTCTAATTTTAGGGCTATTTCAGTTGTCTTTAAAGTCTTAGGGGAGAAAAAAATTGGTAGTATCAGGAGAGAGAGAGAGAGAGAGAGAGAGAGAGAGAGAGAGAGAGAGAGAGAGAGAGAGAGAGAGAGAGAGAGAGAAAGGAAAATATGTCTATATATGACTACAGAGAAATATTTGTATTTATATATTCAGTAAGGGCTCTCTGGAGAGTTTGACTGACTGAGTTCTAAGTTGACTTAGAACATTTTTCAAAGTTTTCTTTGAAATGATTTAGAACATTTTTTCAAAGCTGTCTTTCTGAATTCAAGTTTTAGATCCTGCCTAACATAACCAGGGGAGGAATTGTCATTTCTTTTGGCCAATTCCCAAAGCCTTTTTAGTTAACTCCATCCGAGATTAGAGGACATTTTATCTTCCTTGTTACAGGTGGGGTGCAGGGGAGGGGGTGGGGACTGACTAGCAGATATGGAACACAGCCATGTGTTTAAAAGCCCCAGAAGGAAACAGGTTGCCCTGAATCACTGGGTAAATTTTGCCAATTTACACAACCCAAAATCAACATTTATATAGTTTTTTAAATTAAAAATATTTTTTGTGTTTACCAAAATATACAATAACCAAATTTAGACTAAGAAAGTATGATCTAGCAAAAGTCCTCAGGGGACTGGTTTTACCTAGTAAAAGAGCTTTAGAGGTGGTGCAGCATAATGCGGAAAGGAGTCTAAATCTAAAGTTGGAAGGAGTTGGGTTTATATCCCACTGCTAATATTTACTAGCTGTGTGATCCTGGGCTAGCATGTAACCTCTCTGTGTCTCCATTTCCTCATCTGCATAATTGGGATAATAATTACACCCATCTCCTAGGGTTGTAGAAAAGCTCAAATGAGATGATGATGGTGGTGGTGAGGATGATGATGGCTAACATTTATATAGCACTTACTATGTGCCAGGTACTGTTCTAAGCACTTTACAATTATATCATTTGATTCTCACAACAACCTTGGGAGGTAAGTAAAACAGTTTGAATCTTTAGATTAGGAATCAGCAAACTATTCTCCACCTTCCCCTTGCCCTCTGATCCTTCTCTCTCTCTCTCTCTCTCCCCCTCCCCCTTCTCTCTCTCTCTCTCTCTTCCCTCCACCCCCATCATTCATTTCTAAGATGGATTTGAAATGTCCACCAGCTGGAGTTAAGAAGACCTGAGTTCAAATCCAGCCTCAGACACTTACTAGCTGGACAAGTCACTTCACCTCTGTTTGCTTCAGTTTCCTCATCTGTACTGGATGATTATTTTTTTCTCCTTTAATAGTATTTTTTTCCAATTACATGTAAAGATAGTTTTCAACATTCATTTCTGTAAAATTTTGAGTTCCACATTTTTTCCCCTCTCTCTCTTCCCTCCTCTTTCCCCAAGACAGCAGTCAACCTGATGTAGGTTATACATATACAATCATATTAAACATTTTCACATTAGTCATGTTGCGAAAGAAAAAATCAGAACAAAATGGGGAAACCATGAGAAAGAAAACAACAACAAAAAAAGAACAAATAGTCTGCTTTGATCTGAATTCAGACTCCATAGTTCTTTCTCTGGATGTGGACAGCATTTTCCATCATGAGTCTTTTGAAATTGTCTTGGATCATTTATTGCTGAGAAAAGCTAAGTCTATCATAGTTAATCATCATACAATTGCTGTTGATGTATATAGTATTCTCCTGGTTCTGCTTACTTCACTCAGCATCAGTTCATGTAAGTCTCTCCAGGTGTTTCTGAAATCTTCCTGCTCATCATTTCTTATAGCACAATAGTATTCCATTACATTCATATACCACAACTTGTTCAGCCATTCCCCAATGGATGGGCATCCCTTCAATTTCCAATCTTGGCCACCACAAAAAGCGCTGCTATAAATATTTTTCTACATGTAAGTAGATAAAGGGCTAAATCTAGGATAGGATACTGTGATGTGATGAAATGATGCATGACATGGGAATGATCTGGTTAAAGGGCTTTGGGGTCCTTTAGAATTAGGAGTCTGAACTTGAGATCCAGGAACTTTTAAAAAAATTATGTATACATATAATTCATTTCCTTTGTAATCCTATGTATCTTATTTTATGAATTTAAAAATATTTTTCTTCAAAGGGGTCCCTAGGCTTTGCCAGTCTGCCAAAGGCCCAGGGCACCAAAAAAAAAAAGGTTAAAAAGTGCTGTTCTAGAATGGGCAGACCTTGGGGCATAGGATGGCCTGCCAGGTGCCTGGCCCTTGAGGAATAGACCCAGACAGGTGTTCCTCTTCCTCAAACTGACGGATTTGCTTGTGTCTGTGTGTTCTCCCGCAGGTAAACTCTTTGTGCTGGAATCCTGGAATGGCTCTCAGGGCCTGGATCTGTCTGTGGCTCGGGCGTCCTGTGTGGCCTCTGGCGCTCACCTCGCTACAGCAGCAGAGCTACGGCGAGCAGTACTGGAATGTTCCTTTGCCACATGCACCACAGGCTGGTTGGCAGATGGCACCATCGGGTAAGGAAACCAGAAGAATGGCTCCTATTTCCATAGGTCTGATAGTATTACAAAATGCTGGAGTTTTTGAAGATGTACCCAGGAATAGCTGGGCAAGCCCTCTTGCTTTGAAGCATTTTAAAATGCCCCTCACATACAAACAAAAACAAAAAACCTCAATGAAATAAAGTTACAAAGGCTAAGTGGTAAGTTATATTGCCAATTACATTGAAAACAGTAGTACAGTGCAGAACACTGCAGTGGTTTGCCATTTCCTTCTTCAGCTCATTTTACAGATGAGGAAACTAAGGTAAACAGGGTTAAGTGACTTGCCCAGGGTCAGTGTTTGAGGTCAGATTTGAACTCAGGAAGATGAGTCTTCCTGACTCCAGACATGGCACGCTGGGGATCCAAGGAACCTCAAAGTGTAGAACCCTACATATTTGGGGAGACTATTCACATTGTAGATAGGGTTGGGGCTTCAGGCTTCTGCACAATGGCCCTGATAGCTCAATAGTGCTCAGGGGAAGTGCCTCCCCTTCTTCAACATGAGATTTGAAAGCATGCACTTCCCTTATTGCCTCTGTGATAGTGTGACCTTGAGAAGGCCATTTAATCTCTGTGGGTCTGTATTTCCCTATCTGCAAGATAAATGATTTAGAGTAGAAGCAGACCTATAGGTAAAAATTTTGTCATTCAAAGTTTGCAGCCAAAATGTGCCTTTAAATCAACTTCGTAACTAACATGTGGAAATACTACAAGACAAAGTCAGACGGCAGAAAGAGACCCCTTTGAGACACCAAGAGGCTGCTGGGAGGTTTATATGGGTGAGCATTGGGAAGAGGGTGGTTACAGGGAGACGCTCACCTGGTATGTGGCCATTGGGATGGAAATAAGGGTTATGGAAAGGGCACCATCTGGTAGTTTCAAGATGAATTATTCTTGCTAACCAAGTGGTAAAGCCCAGTTATTTCTAAGTTGCTGAAAGAGAGGTGCTGTCCAAAATGTAACAAATTTTAAAATTATGCAGTCTTTTACATTGTGGCTCCCTCTAAATGATAGCTTCCTGGATAAAGTACTTGTCATCCCCTCCTAGTTATGACTCTGATTAAGATGCTTCATCTTTGGGGTCACTCCCAGCTCTTACATTCTTTAAGTTTATTATCTTAAGTCATGACTATAGTCCAAGTTAGGGCCGCAATTGCCAACTCTTGATTATTCCAGAGCATAGTGCTATCTTGTGGTTCTCATCCTCACCCTGGCTGCCTGCACATTTATTGACTATTTTTATGTATCGTAAAAACATCAGAAAGTAAAGGCAGGGCAAGGGTATGAAAACTCCAACCAGTCTTCTTGCTGTGGTTTTTGTAGCTCTGGTAAAATATTTTGTAAGAAGCTAAAACTATTGGCTGAAATGTTTTTTTTTAATTATTAGTTATAGATTGCAATGGCTAATGACATCTTTGTTTATTCCACCCTCTCTTCCCCAATCAGGAAGAGCTGAACAATTATCAAACTGGTAGCAAATTATGCCAATTATAGAATTGGTAGGGAACCATTATTTTGAAGATAATACTAATACCATCTTTCAAGTTTTCTCTCCCAAAATCAAAAAAATATTGCTACAAGCAACAAATAAAACAACACACAAACTCCAAAGAGTAAATTGAGCACACCTAAGATTGCTTTTGTTTTGTGTATTTCCTTAAACTAATTTGCTGTGTGTGTGTGTGTGTGTGTGTGTGTGTGTGTGTGTGTTGGAGGTGGGGTAGGGGAATGGAGATATAGCTGGTGTCAATAGAAAAATAAATATAATCGGCATTCTTCCTTATTTTTTCTGGATAGACTTTTACCTGCTTGCGGTAAAGGAAATGACTCTTTGATTGGCTGTAACATATAAGGTATCTGGAATTAACAAAGTCTATAATGGGGCAGCCCTAAAGTCATATCCTTTTTGGCCTCAGAACTGTCCAGCCTGTTCAAGTTTCCTTCATTTGAACTTTCCATCCATCTTTTTCTAAAAAGGACCACCTCTAAGTGGTGAAAGGATAGCATCGGTCCATTCATATTCATGTTCATTCATTGCCAGGTCTTTCTGCTGAAACTATCTATAATGGAACCAATTAGGGTCTATTGTCCTGGGTGCAACCAGCCACTGAGCAGCCTCTCTAGCTCATTTCCCAGTGGTTATTAAGTGGCTGACAGGCTCATGAGAACTTAGGGGAGTCAGAGAGAGAGAAAGGCATCAGAAAAAAAGAATTACTTCCCCCCTCCTGTTTTCCCCTATACCCAGCTGTCTGCTCCTAGGAAACTGGGTGGGAGGTTTTTTTCCCCCCCTAATGAGATGATTTAGGAGGAAAAAGCTTTGAAACTTAAGCCATTACTAATCGGTATTGGGTGACTCAAAGTGGTTGGGAAGAAAGGTGCAGGTGTGAGGGAAGACCATGGGGCAGGTGCTTGGGAGGGTCCCAGTGAAATAGAGGTGGACTTTTCTTCTTCCTGAAACAGAATCAAAGAATGAGTCACAATGATACCAGAGGAATAAAAAGATATCACTTTATGTCCTGAGGCAGAGTCAATGGACTCAAGGTAGATGGAAACTTCTTTTTGGACATGATCAACTGACTATGCCTACTTGTTTCAGGGTTCTTCTTCTTGTTTTTAAGGAAGGAGAGAGAACAAATGCTTGTGGATTTAAAAAATAATTAACTTTAAAAATAGCAAGTAAATCAGGGAATCTGTAATAGATAAATGATGCATTTAAGTGCTTGTCATTAGTGCCAGGCACCTGGCTATATGTTTGAGATACAGATACAAGCAAGGGAGTTTGTGACCTTAAGGAATTTACATCCCAACAGGCAGACAAAAAACATTTAAAGGGAAGCTAGGAAGGGGTATGAGGCGTGGAGGAGCCTAGGAAGTGACTAGAAACTTGGTTCTGGGAAATATAAAGCAATTTTAGTTGTTGTTCAGGCATTTCAGTCATATCTGACTGTGATCCCATTCTGGGGTTTTCTCAGTAGAAATGCTGGAGTGGTTTGGCATTTCCTTCTCCAGTTCATTTTACTGATGAGGAAACTGAGGCGAACAGAGTTCAGTAACTTGCCCAAGGTCACACAGTTAGTGTCTGAGGTTGGATTTCAACTCTAGTGCTCCTGACTCCAGGGCAGACACCTAAACCATTGTGGCACCTAGCAGCCACTACACAAATAATTACAAGAAAAAAATCAGGGAACCACACTAACTAGGGGGATCAGGAAAGGCTTCCTTTGGGCGATGGCACCTGAGTTGGGCATTGGGAGCTAAGGAATCTAAGAGGAGAGGAAGTGAAGAGATGATCTAGTCCAATCCCCTAATTTTACAGAGTTAACAGGAGCCCAGGAAGAAGAGACAAGCCCAAGATAATGATGTCTCTGGTTCTCTGTTTCCTCATGGGTAAAATGAGGTAGGGATTAACCAAGTCCTAGGATTTGCTAGGTTGAAATAAATGGGACTCTCCCCAAACCAATTCCAAATGTGCCTTTGTGCCCCCAGGACCTAGTAGTCTTATACCTAGGGAGCCCTTGATAAATGTTTATGGAATTAAATTGAAACGGCAACTCTAAAGCACAGTTGTATCTGCCATACCTGTGACCTCCATGCATCAAACAGTGCGACCTCTGTTTGTGAACAAAATACATCCATTCATGCCAGTTTCCATATTGCAGACAAATATGAAAGGTTTTCATGTAACCATAGAACCATAATTTCATCTGTATTATCTGGGGATTCGGACTCTGTAAACAACTTTGAATTACTCCTGGGTATGGAACTCATAGGCTATACCTCTTGTCAAGGGGAAGGATATTTTATTTAGATTTGTTAGAAGGCTTTGAATTCAATCCTGGTCCTAGACCTTTAGACCCCTGTGAGCAAAGAGAACACAAGTTTAATTTTTAAATATGCAAACAAGAGTGAAATATTTTCATGTTGATTTTCAAAGGACATTTTCTTTTGCATAGGGGAACATACAAAGGGGATATTTATATTGACCTCTCAGCTTGCTGGATCTGACTTGAGCTATGAAGGATAAACACAGCTATACTCAAGAGATCTAGGGCTGATCTCTTTCTAAACTATCAAAGCCTAACTGTTTTGCATCTCTGCTCAAAATTTGTGGGATCCCTACTGACTACCCCCCAAAATCCAAACTGCTTAGCCTAGGTCTTCTCACTCCAAATTCATCTTTCTGCTAAGACACTCTAAAGAATACTCAGTAGGCAAGTTTAGATGTGGAGACAAACTTAGATGTACCTCTAAGAATGGAATTTTGGAGTATTTTTTGAAGTACTGACCAACTTAAAAAAAAAAACAACAAAACAACCCAGTGCAGTTTTATTGCTGTTGTTTCAGGGGATAGAAATGGCTTTACATTTCTGGTGTCTTTGTTTTGAAGCATGAAAGAGAAAACAGGATAAACTTGGTATTTGGGTGAAATTGTTCTTCTAGGAGGAAGTATTGGATAGAAATAAAAGCTTGGCCAACTCAGTGTTGCTTTCACAGAGCCAACACTGTTATGGACACCAATAAATTTGAAACTGTTCAAACTTTGTTCTCTTATTTATGTGTTATGTGTCCTGTTTCCCCAGTTAGGCTGTAAGCTTTATGAGAGCAGGAGCTGTATCTTAGAAAAACTTTAAATTTCATAGAATCAAAGGATTTTGGAGTTGGAAGATATTTCTGAGGCAATCTCATCCAAATTGAACTACAACAAAAATCCTCTCTAAAGTAAACCTGAGAAGGGCCATCCCAAGCCACTTTTGGACAGCTCCCGTCCAGTCCATAGCCCTTTCCTTGCCCTCCAACAACGGTCTTCTCCTGCTGTGGCTAAGTAGTGGCTGAAGATAGGAGGGAGATGTCAGACTTTCCTGCCAAGGAAGCAATCAGGAGAAGAAATGATGGACATTGGGTAGCAAAAGATGTAGGTGCTATGGGGTTTTCTCTGTGGGCAGAGGAGAAGGCACCCAGAATGTGACCTTTCCTAAACTCTAAGATTTGGGGCATGCCTAATTAAGGACTGCCTTTCTCTAAGGGAAGCTGGGGCACAGAGTCAAATGCTCCCTGTTTCAATTATGAATATTTAACACTGCACGCAGTGAGTCATGCTGAGTGTGGTTGGCTTCCCATTTTATCAGTTTTGTAGGATCAGGGTTCAATGAAACAGAGCAAATCCAGGAAGGAAGTTGTGGTTTCCCGGTAGGTAAGTGTTTAAGAGCTGTGATTCTGATTGGATCAATCCATGCTGACCACACCCATTAGATGTTAATGAGACTAGCAGCTGTCACCTGCAGAAATGGGTGGTGAAAGAGAGAAGCAGCCATTCTCTGAGAATCATAGAGAGCTTTGCAACCTTCCCCCAAGCATCCCTTGGGGTAGAGTAGAGCACCCAGCTCCTACAGAGAATGCCGTACTCTGTGCCTGGAATTGTGGCCAGGATCAGTCTCATGGCTACAGAGCCCTTTAAGAGTTAAATTGACACAAACCCTGATTTGGAGCTTCTACCCATTCCTCTGAGTTCTCTGCCCTCCAGGTCAAGCAGAACACACCAAACAGTCCTTTAAATACTTGCTGTCATGTATGTTGGTTCCTCTTCTGTCACTGCCCCCCACCCCCCAAAAAAACCCCACCCCCATCTAGTTAGCAGCAGTTCGGAGTGATGGATAATTTTGTTGGTAGTCATTCCTCTAAGAAGTGTTGTCATTGAAGGAATCCTTTGCTTCTGAGTAGCCAGTACTGACCCAGGACCAACCCTCAGACTCAGAAGGTATTACCAAAGCTGGAAATACTCATCTCTCAAGATTTCTGGCTGCTGGTCACAGACCTGTCAAATCAGTGAGCATTTATCAAGTGCTTACCACGTTTTAGGTACTGTACTAAGTGACCAGAATACAAAGAAAGGCAAACGGCAGTCCCTGCCCTCAAGGAGCTTACATTCTAATGAGGGGGAAACAACAATTTGCATCCAAGATACAGACTGGGAAAACGGGAGGAAATTTCTGAGGGACAGTGCTAACATAAAGGAAGATTCTTGTAGAAAGTGGAGTATGGGGGTGGTTAGGTGGGGCAGTGAATAGAGCACTGGCCCTGGAGTCAGGAGGACCTGAGTTCAAATCCGGCCTCAGACCCTTGACACACTTACTAGCCATGTGACTTTGGGCAAGTCACTTAACCCCAATTGCCCTCCAAAAAGCCCCCCCCAAAAAAAGTAGATTATGAGGTGAGACTGGAAGGAAGCCAAGGAAGCCTGGAGGGAGAATACATTCCAAGCATGAGAGCCAGCCAATGAAAAGGGCCAGAGGAGGAGATGGAGTGTGTAGATCTATGCTCAGAGAACCAAGAGCCTTCTGAGACATTAATGTTCTCACATCACCAGGACAATAGCAATGTTGAAAGACAGGCTGTTGGCAGAAAGACAAGAGCTATTTTTTTTTCTCAAATTATTTTCACAACAAATAGAATAACAGCTGTCATTTATACACTTCTGTGTACAAAGCACACTCCTTACAATAATCCCATAGGTTTCCTCCTTTCTCCAGCATTCTAGGTTCTAGGATTCTATCAATCAACCAATAAACATTTATTAACCACCTACTATGTGCCAGGCACTGAGCTAAATGCTTCTGTGTGGCTACCAAGCTCATTTTTTCTTCTTTCCTTGGTGAATATGGTGACAAGTTTGTCACCATCCTGTGAAAAATCACCATCCCTTCAGCTGAAAACAGGACTGCTTAACACTTACTATAACTACTTGGAGGGGAAAGTCATTTAGACAGTTTTTAACACTCAATTGTTTCCTGTTTCATATGAGTACATTTCCTAAAGGTACACCCTGAAGCTAGATTATAAACTTCTGGAGGGCAAGAACTTTTTTTACACTAGCATCTTACATAGGGCTGAGGATATGGCAGATGAGAGACAGAGAAAAAAAGGGGGTAGGGGGAGAAAGGGGGTGAGTGAGGGGAGAAAAAGAAGGAGGAGGAAGAACTAGTAGTAATGATAGTGGTAGTGGTAATAGTAGTAGTAGAAGTAGAAGTAGTAGTAGTAGTAGCAGTAGTAGTAGTAGTAGTAGTAGTAGTAGTAGTAGTAGTAGTAGTAG
>NW_027185777.1:549766-582656 GCF_028583685.1 Petaurus breviceps papuanus | reverse complement strand
AGTAGTAGTAGTAGTAGTAGTAGTAGTAGTAGTAGTAGTAGTAGTAGAAGTAGTTTGGGAATATGGAGGAATTGTATATATGTGTAAATATCCCTGAATTTTTTTTTTCATTTCAGGCAAATTGCTGTCTGACCATGCCTCCCCCACCCTTTCAGTACTTATGAAATTGGCATTCTGAGACCAAAATGCAAGGCTTTACATTTACCTCTATTGAATTTATTATTAGATTCAGCCCATCACTCTAGCCTGTCAAGATCCTTTTGAATTCTGACTTTGTAATTCAGTGTGTTGGTGATGCCTCCCAGCCAATTTTGTGTCACCTGCAAATTATGAATATGCCTTCAGCCAAGTCATTGATAAAAACATTAAACATCAAAGGGCCAAGAATAGATCCCTGAAGCATTCCATTGCCAAGCTGGCACAGAATCCTTGACAACATTTTGAGTCCAGCCATTTAACTAATTCCAAATCCATTTAATTTGGGTGTATCATTTTATCTTTTCCACAAGAATAGTACAGATCCTTTATTTTTTAATCAAACACTTTGCTAAAATCCAGGTAAATTATATCTACAACATTCCACTCATCTGCTAATTTAGTGACCAAACCAAAAAAAAAAAAAAAGAAATAAGATTAATCTGACTTAACCCATTCTTTTTTTTTGGAGGGGGGAGAGTAGGGCAATTGGGGTTAAGTGACTTGTCCAAGGTCACATGGCTAGTTTTGTGTGTGTGTGTGTGTGTGTTAAGTGTCTGAGGTCAGATTTGAACTCGGGTCCTCCTGACTCCAGGGCCACTGCTCTATTCACTGCGCCACCTAGCCGCCCCGACACAACCCATTCTCGATGAAACTAGACTGGTTCTTTATGGTTATTCCTTCTTTTCTAGGTGTTTGCCAACCTTTCTTAAAATATCCATTCTAAAATTTTCCAAGGAATTAAAGTGAAGTTCACTTATCTATACTTTGCAAATTCTATCCTCATCCTTTCTTTAAGAAAAAAAATTAGGACACTTACCCTTTTCCAGTCGTATACTTCCTCTCTTGCTCCCCACAGGCTTTACTATGCCCATAGTGGGCTCCACAACCTTACCCACCAGATCTTCCAATACCAAAGAAGTTGTTTATCTGGGCAAAGTGATCTGAGTTCAAAGACAAGTAGATACTCTCAAACTATCTCCTTACTAATCTTGGATATCAACTTCCTTTTAGCCATATTTGTTCTGTCATGCAAGGTCACAGCTCCTTTGTGGTGGAGGAAGATTGCACTATGTGATGTCACCTTCCTTCCCTTCCCCATCCCTTGTCCTCAGGTAATATTTCTGCATGCTGACTGCTGGTTAAAATCAATCTTGATGGGGATTGTTACAATCCTTGTTACAAAAGGCCAATTTTGTAGCCAGATCAGTGTCTTTGGGGAAAAAGATGTATTTTGTCAAAAAAAATTAATGCCCTCCCCCCAGCATTGTCTTAATTTTACAAATGTCACCTCCTCCAAAAAACATTTCCTCATCCCTACTATAGCTGAAAGTGACCACTTTTTACTTTGTTCCTCAGAACTTCTTGGAACACTAGGAACTGTCTCCACAGGCTTAACATTCCTTACCTTGTCTTAGAAATTTTCGTGTACATGTCTTACTACCTCTACTGTGACTATAAGTTCCATGAGGACAGGGACCATGTCCTCTTTAATTTTTATATAATCCTCAAATGCCTAGCATGGCACCTTAAACCATTTTTGAAGGGTTGCAATCTCTGATTTCTTTAGTGTTTGTAACTCCCCAGTGAGGGAATTCCCTCTGCCAATGCTGACTAATATTCATTTAGCAACTTATAGTCTAAGCATCTGGGGCACTGAGAGTCACAGATTGGATATGGGCCAGTGGTAGGATTTGAAGTCAGCTATTCCTCATTCTCTGGGGCAATTAGGTAATGCAGTGGATATAGTACTGACCCTAGAGTCAGGAGAACCTGAGTTCACATTCATACTCAGACACTTACTAACTGTGTGACCTTGGGCAAGTCACTTAACCATGTTGGTCTCAGTTTCCTCATCTAGGTCCTAGGATTCTATCAATCAACCAATAAGCATTTCTTAACAGCCTACTATATGCCAGGCACTGTGCTAAATGCTTCTGTGCTTCTACTAAGCTCATTTTCTCTTCTTTCCTTGGTGAATGAGCTGCAGAAGGAAATGGCAAACTACTTCAATATCTTTTCCAAGAAAACCCTAAATGTAGTCACAGAGACCTGTTCACTTTGAATCCTGTTGTCTCTTCCCACTAGAGGCAGCTAGATGGCACAATGAATCCAGGAGACCTGAGTTCAAATCCCACCTCAATCAATTGCTAGCTTAGTGACCCTAGGCAAGTCACATAATCTCTCTCAACTTCCATTTCCTCATCTGTAAAATGGAGATAATAAAAGTGCCTACTTTCCAGGGCTGTTTTAAAGATCGAAAGGTTACATGTGCAGTGTTTGCAAACCCTAAAGTGCTATATAAATGCTAGTTTTTATTATTATTATTATACAGTTAGGCATTAAGGGGTAGTTTTTTTTAAAAGAATGAATGCTAAATGACTTCAGGAATATGAGAATTTGAGAATAGGATGGACTAATGGAGTGTGTTACATTTGAAATCAGAATATCTGCCTTCAATCTTTGTTCTGCTATTTGCCAAGGGTGTGACATTGGACAAGTCACTTAACTTCTGTGGGTCTCAGCTTCCTCATCTGTGAAATAAAAGGTTTAGATTAGTTGCCCCCATATAGTCATAAATTGCATGAACTTTTTAGTGCAAACATGATGACCTCATACTTTGTCTTTCCCAATGTGTGCCCCTGTCTGATGTGGTCCTCTAGCCTCCTGTTTCCTAGAACAGGGAGGGACAATTATCCTCTATTTGTGTACCCTGGTCAAATTGGGATGTGACAGAGGGATAGAAATTCTTCACCCAGAGCAGTGTCCAAGGCATCAGAGCTACTTGAGACTTTAGAAAATACCATCAGACACTTCCTGGGCATCTGTTTGCTGAATCAGCTAATTATTCAGCACCCTATGGGGTATGTATGAGTCATTCTGTTCTCTGTGGGATACGAACGTTATTTTTGTTGTAACTGTGACAAGGTGGGGGACCAGCAGAGAGAGACACACACACAGTTTAGGGTAGAAGTGGGGGAGGAGGGGAATGAGGTAGGTCAGAAACAACAATCGAAAGAAACAGGAAGAGAGACTGAGAAAGATAAGAGGAGGAGAGATGGTTTAAGGAAGAGGGAAATAGAGATATATGGGGAGGAGAGAAAGAAAGAGGAGTTAGAGAGAAATGGAGACAAACATAGACAAGGAGGGAAGAGGGAAAGAAGGAGGCGGTGGGAGAACCCTTTTAATGTACTTGAGAAACAAACAGCAAGCAGCCAGCACCCATTAGACTGCCCAGCAAATGACAAATGGATGACTAAATGGACAGGGAATAGAAATCCAAACACTGGTGTTCTGTTAATAGTTGGGCTGTTTTCTATGAACTGAGTGGCCATAGAAACTTTCCTCCAGAGCCCCTGGCCACCCCACAGTTTTTCGGTTTGTTCCTATGAGAGGGAATGGAACAAGACCATTTTTGTGTGTGCTACGCACAGGATTCACAATCCTCAGCCACAGAGGTGGCAGACACATGTAAACACGCCCATGGAATGAGCAGAGTTCTGTGCACAGTCGCCCTCTCTGGGGGATGTTACTGGGGGATTTGGAGACCAGGAACTATCCTCCATTTGCAATATGTCTACATGTTCACCCATCCACTTGGGAATTTGACTGACTTCCTTCTTAATGAAAGCAGTGACTCCTTTTACATCAACAAGCTGATCCCTTATGTTGGATTTGTGGCACATATTATCTCTCTCCTATAGAAGGCAAGTCCCTTGAAGGCAGGAAGTCTTTCATTTTTATCTCTGTATTCACAGTGCCTGGTCCAAATATATCTTTATATAATATATGTTATATATAAAATAAACATTATATAATATGTAAATATATTATCTATGAAAATATATAACAAACAATATATTATATATTTAAATATATATTATATAGAGTGTATATATGTGTGTGTGTGTGTGTATTTGGACCAGTTCTGTGTTTTCATTGATCTAGTAAACTCCCATTGAACTAACTCACTCCAAAGCAGATCAGCCCCTTTTCTGCAGCTTACAGTCTCAGACTTTCCTCAAGCACAGAGAGCAGAATCAATAAAATACAAAATCAATACTAGGTAGTTAGAAAGTTAGCAGTTGAGGGGATTAGGGAGGGCTTCATGTAGAAGACAGTGCTTGAGCTATGGCTTGAAGGAAGAGAGGGGATCAGTGAGGGAGAAGTGAAGAGACGTTGCCTCCCAGGAATGGGAACAGTTGGTGTGAAGACACAAAGATGAGAGATGGCTAGTAGGGTGCTGAGGAACAAAGCAAAGGTGGGTTTGGCTGGATCACTGATAGTGTGGGAAGGGGAGTGATGAAGGTTGAGGCTAGAAAGCTAGGTTGGGTCAAAGCTATCACCATCCATGGCATCGTCCTCAGTCTCTCTCATTCCTCTTATCCAATGTTACTGATTCCTGTGGATTCTGCCTTTCCAGCACTTCATATATGCTCCCTCCTCTTCTCTGACCATTCTGGTGCAGGCCTCATCCCCTCACATCTATAGACCATTGCAATAACCTTCTGATTGGTCTACATGTTGCTAGCTTTTCCCCACTGCAGGCAACCCTCCATTCAGCTACCAAAGTGATCCCCCCCAAAATGCAAGTCTGATTGTATCACACCCCTACTCCATAAACTCTGTGGCTGCCTATTAACTTCTGCTTCAAATATAACATGCCTTTGTCTTTTAAATAAATCCCTTTATAGTCAGGCTCCTTCCCACCTTTCCAGTCTTCTTCTAGCTTACTGTCTTCCCCATACTCCAATGGCCACTAATCCCCATGCTGTTCCGGACCCAAGACCCTCTGTCTGCAGACTCTGTCCATTTTTGCTGGCTATCTTCCATGCCTGGAATTCCCTTCCTTCTCATCTCTATTTTCCACCAAGTTCCAGATAAGTTTCCCCCTTCTGAGAGAAGCTTTTTCTGATCCCCATTATTGCTAGTGTTTTTCCTCTGAGAGGATCT
Source organism: Petaurus breviceps papuanus (assembly GCF_028583685.1). Lineage (NCBI taxonomy): Eukaryota > Metazoa > Chordata > Mammalia > Diprotodontia > Petauridae > Petaurus > Petaurus breviceps. The sequence continues at coordinate 577,508 of NW_027185777.1, read as the reverse complement.
TCAATTTACCCTGGATATACCTTTTTTTTTTTTTTTTAAAGCAATCAGGGTTAAGTAACTTGCTCAAGGTTACACGGCCAGTTATTTCTGGGTGTGGTGCTGAGTATCTGAGCCCGGATTTGATCCAGGTCATCCCGACACTGGAGCCGGTGCTCTTACTCGCTGAGCCACCTGGCTGCCCCTTACCCTGGATATATCTTGCGGTTTGCATGTGAGCTCCCCCTTTAGACTGTAAGCTTCTTGAGAGAAGGGATTAACTTTTTTTGTTCATTGACTTGAACCCCAGTGCCTGGTACAGAAAAGGCTCATTGACTCCACCTGATATGAGCAGGCTTCAAAGGGCTTTTAAAAGCCAGAGAGGAAGAGGGACATGTCTGCTATGGTTCATCAGTAGCAGAACCAAGATTGGACTCCAAATTAAATGCTCTTCCCACAATATCACATAGCCCCATTTTGTTAAGTACCTTCTACATTTCATGGTATTACCCCCCCTTTCAGAGAAACAAAATATGATTAAAATCCAATACCTTCCCTAAAGAAACTAAGCATCGAGTAGGAGACATGCTCCCTTCCCCCTTCAGTCTCCTTGTAAGAGAGATCTCCTTTTCCCTCTATAAAATAAGCCTATCTATAACTGTTTACCTGCCAGGGTGAAGGATGCTACTGGAAATGAATACCTTTGTCACTGGTTTTCCTTTATAAATGCCTCTTTGGCCACTTTCTTTTAGGAACGTAGACTTTTGTTGTCATAAGGGCATGTATTCCTTACACACAGCACAAACTTTGATGGGTAACCCAGAACGGATGCCTTCTTGAGGATGGGTTATGAGGGCGCCAAGAACCTGTCAGTCAAAAGTAAAGTCTCCCTAAGCCAAGCGATCTAAGCGTTCACAAACCGAAAACTGTTTCTAATAAAGAGTGTTTTGTCCAACAACATAAATACTCAACTCACATCTCGTTATATACATAGAGCATCGTCTTGGCACCCGCTAATATAGAGGCCCATTCACATGGCAGAGTAACTAAGTCCAGATGAGCACAGAGCCCTGGCTATTATAGAAAGGAAGTGTTCACATGCTGTAATCAGAGGCCAGCAGCTCATGGGCGGATTTGTCAGGCAAGCAGAGGAGTCTCAGCTAGATGAGGGAGTCTGTGCACCGGTTGTCTAATTTGCATTTTGAGGGAGCATCAGTAAATTCAGCTCTTTCTTTATTGTCTGGAGCAATTTACTAATCACTTCAATTAAAGACATATTAGCTAGGTACCTATAAGTACACAAGAGAATTGCGAAGAATTCCTAAGAACATGACCTGGTTCTTGCCCTTGGACACCTAGGTGGGGATGGGGGTGGGGAAGGGAGGGAGCAGGAAGAGCTCTTCCTGGCAGGGGGCCTCACTGATCTCCCAGGTCTCTTGATATTCACCCTAGTTAGGGAAACAAGATCTGGACTGTGCCAGGTACTTCTGTAAAATGAGGTAACTGGACTTGGATGAGTTCAAAGCTCCCTTTCAGCTAGAGCTGAATCTATGCCCCCTCTGACTCAGTATGCCAGGTACATGTAGCTCTGATGCTTTGCTGAGGGTGTTATGCTCATTTCTCCCCCCATGTTTTCCTGTGATCCCTGAGGTCCCTCTGGCCCTATATCCTCAGTCTTGTGGTTTTAGTCCCTTATTTCATGAGACATCAGGCAATTTTTGCAATCAGGACAACCTCATAGTAGGTAATTGGGAGATGGTGGTGGGAATTGGAGGGATGGGGAGGGGAAGTTTGAGAAGGGGGTGGAATTCGCTGAATAGAGAAACCTATCTTTGTAAGCTCAGCTCCAGAAAGTGATGATGCCATCACTTCCTATTTCATTCAAGGAGTGAGCTATTAGAAAGGATGGATGGTCCAGTTGTGAGGGGGAGAGGGGAGGGAAGGTGGATAAGGAAGCAGGTCTTTTTTATTCATCCCCTCCCCCAAACATCCTTCTAGAGTATATCTGGCGCATAGTAAGCTCTTAACAAGTGTTGATTGATTGATAATGATGCCTCTGAATGAGACTATGCATGTATCTTAGTCTCACTAGAGAGAAATAAGTTTGCTAAATACTTTACATACAGAATCTCATTAATTCTATTTTACAGATGAGGAAACTGAGTCTCAGAGAGATTAAGTGATTTTCCTATGCTCATGCAGCTCTTAAGTAACAATGGTAATAATAGCCAGCACTTAGATAAGGTTTGCAAAGACCTTTCTCTATCTGCTAGGTCATTTGATCTTCCCAACCTTGTTAGGTAGGTGCTATTATTGTTGCATTTTAAAGTGAGGAAACGGAGGCTGGGAGATTAAGTCATTAGCCCAGGGACACACAGCTAGTGTTTGAGGCAGAATTTAAATACTGACTGTCTTCACTAGAAGGACAATTTGTATTCCTTGATAAAGTGCACAAGGATACATTTGCCTGGATCAGGATCTAAAGAATGAAGGAGTTTTGGGGAGGATGAGTAAAGGGAGCCTGGGGTGAAAGGACCAGGTGGGAAATCAAGGGAAAGGATATATTAAAGCAAGTTCTGGCTTCAATTCATTTTGCTTCTTTTATTTTTTCTCCCCTCTGAAAAGTTGGCAAGCAGTAAGACAATTAACTGATAATGGAAAACAGAATTATGATAACAGAACATATGGAAAAAGCATTGGCCCTATTCCAACTTTGCTTCTCTTCTTAAACAGCCAGTGACAAGTCAATATCTCTGTGATGAATTGATCCCAATATTTGTATTGTGATTAGATCCAGGTGCTTTTGTGTGTCTAATGAGGGTTGGGTCACACTTCCTGGTCCACTTTAGTGCTATCCTTGCCCCTGTGCTGTACAGAATCTGGAAACACCCATTGGCCCCTGGCTAAGAGGACAACTCTTTATTGTGCTGCTTGGTAGCCAAGGATTGGAACTGCCCCTAACATGTTGCTGGTGCTGTTTTTCCTTTATTTCCAAAGAGGACCATGACATCAGGAAGTTGATGCCATGACTTGCGAGTGAATTGGATTTAAGTGAGGAGGGCCATGCAAAGTCACCAGCCTCACTTTATCCTCTGGAGTCATCTGGGTCCAGTGGCCAGATATAGATCAAGGTAACTGGAGATGACCCCCAATTGGAAACTAATCTAATCCAGGACATTGGAATCCAAAGAATGGGACTGCCCTTAAGATGACTGGCTGGTGGGGGCTTAGGAGAAAGAACTTCTACTTTGAGCCTATTAAAGAAAGCAATGGGAGTGTTGGGGCCTTTGGGGACTTCTTTTCACCTTTGCCCAGTTCAGATGACAGAATAGAGCGTAGCTGATTCTGAGAGGGAGGAATCTTATGTATTTAGTCTTTTGCCATAGGAACCATTAATGGCTAGCTTGGAGTGAAGTCTCAGGGGCTGGAGAACTAAGTTCCCATAGAAGCGCATGGTGGTGTATCCATGACTTTTCCCTGAGAGGAAAATTATTGAAATGGGACTTTCTGAGCCCAAACATTGGCCACAACCATGAAACTGAGAGAGATCCTAAAGAAGCTCATGGTAGAAGCAAACAAGTGCCTACCCACGAGGCTTGAGAGGGTAGAACATGGGATATGTCTCTGAATCCCAACCTCCTATGTGTGGCAGAAGGATTTCTCTTCCTTGGGCAGCAGGATCTCAGAATCAACACTTGTGACCAGAGATGGGAGATTTGGGGGCCATTGAGAACCTTAGGGGTTACCCTGAGAGTAACCCAAAGCCTGAAAGTTGGGGGACCTGGTTTCTAGAAAGGGAAAGAGAGTTCTTGAACATGCATGCTTTTTAGAGAAAGATGAGGATCACCCACATGCACTTTGTGGCTGGAGGCCAGTGAGGTGTGCCCATAACTTGGGGAAGCCACACTGCTTTTACAATGAGGTATTCAGACAGATGTAGGTCTGTTTGGAGGAGGATTGCTTATTCAGCAAAACCAGAGTGTATTTCTCTCCCAAAAGGATCCAAGCCCCCCAGAGGGTATCTGAGGATAAAATGAGAATCACCGGAATGTTGGGGAATTACTGTGAGTACTTGGTGTGCTCTCTACATCTGTTTATGAGCTCCTGAAAAGACTTTGAATCCCTTATATGTTTCTTAGATCTGTTTTAAAGGCTCCCGTGGGCCTTTTACATTTTCTATAGTGTGAAATGCAGATTATCCTACCCAATATGCATTTATGACCTTGTGTGCTTTTAAGGGAGCGAGGGATCCTGTTACCCATGGTTGGGGAAACATAGATGTGAACCATATCCAGGCTATATTTGGAGTCCTGTTGAAAGAAAACTTTGGGGTATAATGAACTAAAAAGAGAAAATGACCCTTCTCAGTTATCTCCCAATGGCAGTTCATGAGTTCTGAGTCTTAAAGAGAGCCATAGGCCATGTCCTGATCCTCTTTAACACTAATGCCTTCCCTCTAGCATTTATCACCATTTATCCTGTATATAGCATGCTTATACAGAGTAATTTTTCATGCAATTTCTCTCCCATTAGAAGATAAACTTTCTGGGGCTGCTAGGTGGCACAGTGAATTGAGTACTAGCCCTGAAATCAGGAGGTCTTGAATTCAAATCTGGCCTGAGACACTTTTAACTAGCTGTGTGACCTTGGGCAAGTCACTTTAACCCCAGCTGCCTTGCTTTCCCCCCTCAAAAAAAATAGAAACTTTCTGAAAGTTGGGACTGTCTTTTGCCTTTTTTTTGAATTTCAGTACTAAGCATGGCATATAGTAAGTTCTTAATGCATGCTTATTAACTGACTGGCTATAGCTAAGAGACATCTTATTTTTGGTGAATGAAAATGCAGGTTCAGGGAATATGAAACTCACTAAGATACAAAACCCTTGTAGGAGTGGCATAAGATACGATTGGAAGGCAGAGGTGTGCAAAAGATGAGAGAGGACTGAAAAATAGTTATCCAGGTGAGAGTCAATGAGGAAGTTGCTTCCTTGATGACATGCAACCAGGCTGCACAAATAGAAAGTTACTAATTGAAGGAATTTCTCATCCTGAGAACCAAGGAAGCTAGAATAGGCAGCTTGGGGCATCAATACCTTTATGTTAGAATGGAAATTGGGTTGAAACTGAGAAATTGTGTCCTTTGGTATTGATCTGGGATTCTAGGCTGACCTCCCACTCCCAGGGTGACTACTCTGAGAGCACTGGCAGGTTTGGGGGGGTCCCACAGATCTTTTCGGTTTAGAGGCTGGATCTTCAGGACTTTTTCCAGGTCATCTCAGGACAGAGTGTGACAGACCTAAGAGACCCTGGGCCTGGGAGGCCCTGGTTCAAGTGCTACCATTCCTGGCCTTGTTGCTGTCCTGCTGGGTTGTTTCCAAGCTCCATGCCATGTTTCTGAGCACCCTAAGGCTCTCTCATGGGAACTGTCTCCTTTAAGTACAAAGTACTGCAGTCTACAGGTATCTGGCCCCTCTGGAAGACTTCTGTCTCCTTTGCCTATGTTAGTTCTGGCTTTGCTGGTAGCCCTCTTTCTTACTGGATGTGGGATTCTGACTGACTTTTATGGCACTCTGGGATAAATGAAGTCACTGATGGTAGTTTCTCATTGGATTTCTTGATCATTATTTCATCTGGCAGGATTTGTAGGGCTTTTTGCTGAAGTAAATGTCCAGGACCTAAGCAGTCTGTCTCCATTCAGCCCATAAGGATCTGGATTTGGTTTGGTCAGTTTACTGAAAGATAGGAGGTTAAGAGAGATCCTGGCGTGTCTGGAGGGGAAGCTGTGAGGAACTAAGGACTTTTGTACTATGTTATTAATGTTCTGTGGCATAAAACCTGTGGGGTTTTTTGTTTTTTGCTTTTTGGAGGGCAATTGGGGTTAAGTGACTTGCCCGAAGTCACACGGCTAGTAAATGTGTCAAGCATCTGAGATCAGATTTGAACTCAGGTCCTCCTGACTCCAGGGCCAGTGCTCTATTCACTGCACCACCTAGCGGCTCCCTGTGTTTTAAGTGGGATGAGATGTAATGCTGGTTACCTGTTAATCACTTATCTGTATACAGTTTGTGCCCTGGGATTTCTTTTCGAGTGGAAAAAATTAATTCAAGTCATGCCATTTCAACAAACATGAATTAGTGCCTACCTACTATGTGCCAGAGAAATAGCATGGTATAATACAATGGAATAGAGAGCTGGCTTCTGAGTTAGTTAAGAAGACTTGGGTTCAAGTCTTGACTCTAATACATACTGTCTGTGGGGCCCTGGTCCAGTCACTTAATCTTTCAAAGTTCTAGGCAATTCTCTAGGACAATAATTTGCAGGTCAGGTGCTGATCTATGGTGAGCGAGGGATTCCTTACCCTCAATCATGAAAACTTGAAGAAGGGTTTCCAGTTTGGACCTGGTGACAGATAGAGTATTGTCTGAGGACTAGGTAAGTGTGAGAGGCCCACTACCAGACTTTGATCCAGTAAGTGAAGAATTTAAGAAGCTGTGATCTGGGGTTGATTGTTCCAGAAGGAGTATCCACACTGAGGATACCACGGGTTTTGTGTTTGATTTTATTCTTTTTTTTTTTTTGTACTCTAAATGATAGGTTTAACAAGCAAAGATTTGGATGCTATGCTACAGTGGTTGGATACTGAGATAAAAGGCAAGGATGTGGACCCAAGTTCACAATCTAAAGAAAAGAACACTAGAATTCTTGAAAAGGAATCATGGGTAGAGGAAGGAAAAATATTAACATGGCTTGTGTTTTATTATAATTGTACATTGTTAAAATAGTTAACACACAGACACTCATACAAACATGTTTTCTCTGTTGAATGATTAGATGGGGTGAGGAAAGGAGGAAGAATCTCTTTTAAAGTGCTTTCAAAGAGAGAATTTTTTATGAGATTGTACCTGTCTATCACTTAAGACCCAGACTAACTTAGTTTGGGAAGATGTCTCACCAAGAACTTGACCACAAGAATATTTGGGGCCTTAATACTCATGAAAACAGTGTACTGAGAAACAGAAAGTTTGTGATCTGGGTCAGTTTAAGGAGTTTTCACACCAGGGAGATCAAATCTTGGATTTCTGTAGAAAGTGACTCAGAAGGAAGGATAATGATGAATCAGGTGATGGAGACCATCCATACATGAAAATGAACTGATGGTTCTGAATGTGGCAAACTGAAATGGAAGGGAGACAAGTGGTCCACACAGAAGGATCCTTGCTGCTGTATAATGATTTCATTTTAAAATGTAATGTAATCTATGTTTTATTGTGCTTTTATTTATTTTGTTAAATATTTCCCAGTCACATTTTCATCTGATTGGGGATGCAGTTGGGAGTGTTGTCATGGGCAGTCAGTTTGACATCTCTGGTCAAACTGGATTATCTTATATTTCAAAATACAAAGTATAAATAGAGGTTGACTAAAGCAGATAAAAATGTCCGTTTTGGCCAGATCATACTGCCTTTCACCTATGTCCATCTTGGGCTGTAGTGGTTTACAGATTCCCTCATGCCTGGTCCCTCCTCATCTTCCCCCTTAGGTGTCCCTCTCCTGTCTTTCCTGATCACCCCAGCTGTTAGTGTGTTTTCCCTCTTAAGATTACCTTGTGGGGTGGCCAGGTGGCTCAGTGAGTAACTGGCCCCAGAGTTGGGATAACCAGGGATCAAATCTGGGCTCAGATACTCAGCACCACACCCAAAAATAACTGGCCGTGTAACCTTGAGCAAGTTACTTAACCCCAATTGCTTTAAAAAAAAAAAAAAGATTACCCTGTATACCTTTGGATATATTTTGCATTTAGTTGTACCCTGTCCCCCCCCACTCCCCTCTCCTTCCCCTCTCCAACCCCCCCCCACCAACCTAAGCCCCTTGAGGGCAGGTTTTATTTGTTGTTATTATCTTTGTATCAGCATCACTGAACACAGTGCATACATAGCACATAGTAGGTACATAAGGAACTTTTTTGGAACAGAATTGAGTTGACTTTCAAAAGGAGTTGACTGACTTGTGCCAAACTTGGCATATGACTCACAAATTTTAAGATGAATGAACTGAATAAAGGAGTAAATACATTTATTAAGTGTTTACCGTGTGCAAAGCCCTGGGGATGCAAATAAAAAAGCAAGACACTGCCTGCCCCCCAGGAGCTTGCACTCTAATGGGGAGATGTCACCTGTTCAAGATAGATGGACTGATCTCATGCTCCTGAGCATACACCAGAAAAGCAATTGTTAATGCTTTTTCTTTCATGTCATTTCCACTAATAAAATCACATTAGTTTCTGGTCTTGAACCACTTTTAGTGGCATGGTCTTCAGTAGCTGTCTGTGGTCCTGCAGGAGCAAGTCTAGGTGGCATCTCCTTGGGAATGACTTCCCAGGAGGATAGCGGAGGCCACAGGGTTAGAAGCATTGCTATTCTCAAGTCTCTTGGGTTTGGGGTCCTGGGCTATTTCCGCTGGGGTCTAATGGGAGATGGTGGTCAAAATGGTGGCAATTTGACTGGCCTGGACCACACCACCTTCTGTTTTTCCCTCAGAATGCCTCGTTATTTCAGCTAGACTGATTTTCTTTGCTTTGTGAGCAGTAGTAGTTTAAATAGATAATTAGATAACAATAGATACTTGTTAAATTCTACTTTTGGATCAATTTGCCAACTTGAAACAAAATGGGGGCCCATAAAAGTTTTCAAATATGTAATATAGGTATATGTATATGTTACATATTTAAAATATATATTACATATGTATTCACATATATAAATTTATGGCCTGTGAGATAATATGTATGCATGTCTCTCTTTATATTAAAATAGGTAGATGAGGGGAAAATAAACAAGATTATTTATTTTATTTATTTAGTGTCTTTTATAGTACCCTCCAGGCAAATGCCTTCTTGGGCACTTTACCAAAGAAAATAAATGCAAATTCCAGGCAGACCTCAGCCCGGAAATCACCTCCCAGCTCTAACAGGCACCAAGTGCCTTTCCCAGCCTCCTCAATTCATCATGGGCCTCTCCTCTCCATCCATGGTCTGGGAGAACAAGAGCAGAGACAGTCACTGTTTAAATGCATATAGAAGGAACTCAGGCTAATGTCTCTAAACAGGGAAAAACCATTAGCAAGTTAGCTAATTGAGACTCTTTTACAAGTTTGTTGTCAACTTTAATAATTTGTTCTCACCAAGGACCCTGTAATTGATTACAGCCATTACAGTCTTGGTAAGAAGTGCCAGTTGAGGTTGAATTTCACAAGTAGGCAAGAATTCCTGTCTCGCTTGTGTTAGCAGGAACCTACCTTTACCCAGTATTAAACCACAAACTTTTCACATAGCTAACCACTTGAGCTAACATATTATGTGTGTTATGTTCTACGCAAGCCGCAAACAAACCCCTAATGAATTTTCAAGTAGTTATTCCTTATCCTGCCGGTTTACAACATTAACTTATGACACCTCCATTGGAATGGAATGTTTTACAGACGTCTGATAGTTATTCAAATAAGCATGGATTTACTGAGCTGGTTCCGAAAAGAGAATCTGCCAGACCTGATAGAAATAAGACCATGGGCAAGGCAACCAAACGTCTTCATTCCAAAGGACCCCAAGTCTCCATTAGGTGACTTCTTTAGAGAAGACACACTTAATTTGTCTTGGACTCATCAACCTCAGGGCTAAAACTAAGGGTTAAGAGCACAGAGTAGGAGCAACCCAGGAGGCTTTCAAACCTACTGAAATTTTAGAGGGGTCAATGTGATGATCTCTAAGCTCTCAATTGCTACCTAAGGGACAACCTTAGGTAAATTATTTGACCTCAATGTGCCTCGTCTTTACCTTCTGTTATATGGGAACAATTCTCACCTCACAGGAGCACAATGACCTTTATTAATTTATTCTTTCTCTCCATAGATAGTTATGCAGCTCCTACATGGAATAAAGTGGGTAATTGGGAAAGACTATAAGAAGACAAATAAATCATCCTCCCTGCCATCAAAAAATTTATAATACTGACAGGAAATAACTTTGAATATATCCAGCAAGTATTTGTTAAGCCAGTACCTACTGTGGGTCTGGCACCTGCTAGGTGCTGGGGATAAAAATATGAGAGGGAAACTGCCCTCCCTGCCCTCAGGCTAGCGGTTACTCAAGGGCCCGTTCCAATTCTGATCTACACTGAAGCTTTGAATTCACTCCTTTTCTGAGCTGACCTGGCTAGCCCCTTCCTGGAGTCAGGAAGACTTGAGTTCAAATCTGGCCTCACTTACTAGTTGTGTGACCCTGGGCAAGTCACTTCACCCTGTTTGCCTCAGTTTCCTCATCTATCAAATGAACTACAGAAGTAATGGCAAACCCACCCCAGTATCTTCGCCAAGAAAACCCAAAATGGGGTCTCAAAGAGTTGGACGCAACTGAAATGACAGAACAACAGCAGCCTCTTTTTTCTCCCTTGTCCCAGGGCATTCTTATTTCTCACTCCTATATTCTTGTTTTGAAGATCATCCCCAAATATTCGACTCAGGTCCATGCCTTCTGCCTGTGCAGACTCTGTCTCACTGCCCTAAGAATGATGAAGCTCTTAGGAGTTCCATGAGTCATCTTCCCACAGTGGAATGTCAACAGTCTAACTCCATTGAGTCCCTTCTGATTGCTTTTCCATGTTTACATCTTTATGCTTCTCTTGAGTCTGCTACTGAAATGTCAAATCTAGCACTTCATTAGACATAATTGCGTCTTATCAGAGCCTCAATATCTTAGTCAGCAAAATGAACGTGTGAGACTAGATGACCCCTGACGTTTCTCTTAGCTCCTCTTGTCTCTTCTGGCCAATGATCTCACACCCCTTGGCACCATTGTCATTTTTGTACATCTCCTCTCTATTACTGTGGGTAAGTTTCTTGAGTAGTCTGCCCAAGTACCTAATGCCTTTAAACATAGTAGGGCCTCAGTAAATGTTGAATGAATGAAATTGTCTGAGTGATGCATATTATTTCTTCCTTAAATCTTTCCAGTCCCCCAAACCCCTCTGAATTTCACTTAGGTTCAAACTGTGCTGTACTAGAAAGAATCCTGAATTTGGGGTAAGAAGACCTAGGTTTGAGTCCTAGCCATTCAACCTTTCTTAGCCTCAGTATCCTCATCTGTAAAATGGAGGTCATAATACCTAGCATTTACTTCCTTTGCAGGATTGTTGTGAGTTGCCAATGAAATAATGTATTATTGCAAAACATTTCATAAAACATACAGGGCTACATAAATGCTAGTTGAGACCCAAAATGAAATGGTGATGAAAAATGGGTAAGCAATAGACTATTTTCAAATTTACTTTTTAGTTTGAGAATAGGTGACTCCATAAATATTTATTGACCATTAACTGACCAACAGTGACAAGTCCAGGAATTTTGAAATGTGGTCAACTGTAAGAACATTGGAGATTGGGGAGCTTATCTGGGTGGGGTTGAAGATTGTATTCCCAGCACTTAGTATGGTATCTAGGACATAATAAGTGTGTAACAATTGTTTGTTGACTGACCTAAAGGATTCATTAAATTGGCAATATAGTTAATAAAAGTAATATAAACCAAAATGTCTTGAGCATACATTTTGGGAAGATAGAGAAAAGGCTCCCCCTCATCATAGGATTCAAAATAAATCGATTAAGTTCAATTCTATAAACATTTATTAGTGTTTGGTACTGTAGATTGCTAAATTACAAAATGATACAGTGCCTGTTCCCAGGGAGCTTACATTTTTTCTTAGCAGGGGTAGGAGTGGGGTAGATAATGAGAGAGAGAGGCAATATAGACACAGGCAAGTATAATATAATGTAGGTTGAGGTTGTGATGGTGGAACCAAAGTGCTCTAAGAAAATGTGATGTTCCCAGTAGTCCAAATTAGGCTACAAAAAAAAGGTGGCCCATGGGCTGGGCCTTGGATAAGAATGTTGGAAGAGTGGACTAGTTGATAGAAAGATGAACTTTGAATCAGGAAGACCTGGGTTCAAATTTGGCCTCAGACACTTACTAGCTGTATGACCCTGGGTAAGTCACTTGACCTCTCAGTTTCTTATCTGTAAAATGGGGATAAAAATAGCAGCTTCTCACAGCAAAGTTATGAGGACCTAGTTGACATAAAGGATGCAAATCTTAATTCTCTGTATAAATGTAAGCTATTATTATTTTTAAGGGAAAAAAATTCTGATTAGCAAAAGTGAGGAGTACTGTACTCCAAGTGTAGGGGATGTGCAGAGTAGATGTATGGGGATGTGAAATGAGAAGTTGAGTTTGAGGAACAGTTAGTTATCCAGTTTGTTGAGAATACAGAGTGTGTGACAGCTGTAAGTGTGAAGAATGGCTGGAAAGGGAGATTAGAGCCAGGTTATAGCTGGCCAATTACCCTCAAGCGTCCTTCCTCCTGTGTGTTTGATATGCTGAGTATGGTGTGAAATGCACAAGCTAAAATGGAATCTTGGTAGAAAAATCAGATAAATTCCTTATAATCATTCACCCAATTCTGGGTAGCAAGGGGGCACAGTGGATAGAGTGCTGGGCCTGGAGTCAGACTCATTTTCTTGAGTTCAGATCTGCCTTCAGACACTTAGTAGCTGCATGATCCTGGGCAAGTCATTAAACTCCTTTTGCCCCAGTTTCCTCATCTGTAAAATGAGCTGGAGAAGGACATTGCAAACCATTCCAGTATCTCTGCCAAGAAAACCCCAAATGGGGTCACAAAGAGTTAGACGTGAATGAAAACTACTGAACAGCAATTCTAGGCACGATCTTTTGGAACCTTGACTATGACCTTATTGTAAATTTGGCAGTCAGGGTGAGTCCTGGAGTCTTGGCCCAAGTTTAGACTGGATTATTAGCAATGAAAAGGTGTTATTCCATGTTGTCCTTGTTAATGGGGGCGTTAGAATTACAGTTTGACCAGCTTACAATGTTAGACAATGTTGCCTTTGGCAGAAAGTTCCAAACAGGGACTTGAATTGGCATCTGATTACTTCCTAGAATGCATCTACCTGTTCGCACTAAAGCTGGGCAGAGGAAATACCCAGGGGCGCAGATCCCAGCAAGGCCTTCAGGGAGAAGTCGTGTTTGTTACTGTAGTAGTTGGACCCCTTTGGATAGGGCCAAGAGAGGATAGACTTCCCTGACATCAATCTCTGTCCTATGATATTAAAGGATATTGCGGCATTATAACACGAAGAATTATTGTTCTCGAGCACATCCCCAAAGTAGGACGGCATTTGATCAGTTTCCTTGATTTGAAATAGCTTTTCTCTCTGAGAAGTCACTTATAAACAGCATTGTGTTATTGTGTTGTGGCTAACCTCCCAACCAAACCAATCCGAGGGGATTTTTTATCCAAAATACTCAGTGTTCTCTAGGTATTTCCTCCATCCTTCTGAGTGTGACAGTGTTTAGCCCATGGTCTGAATATACCTCAGTGAAATCTTCCTTCCTGCAGGGATGAGTCTATCAACATGATGTCAAATGGAATTATTACATAGAGGATAAAGACCTGACGTAGTGTGCTTTAGTGGTAAGAGCACTGGTGTAAGAGTCAAAGGATCTGGGTTCAAGTACCAACTCTGATAATTGTGACCTTGAATGAGTGACTTATCTTCTCTGGGCCTCAGTTTCCTCAAGCGTAGAATAAGGAGGTTGGGGTCCCTTCCAGCTCCAGATTCATTATCCTAAGCCTGGTATTCAAAGCTCTCCACAACCTGGCTTTCCTCTTCTTAATCCCGCATGGGCATCCGCGGTCCTAGCTAGGCTGTTTTATTAATGATTCTCCAAACATTGTGCAAATTGACTTTACTCATGTAGATCTTCCTCTTTGGAGTGCTTCCCAAATTCTGCCCATCTTCCATTAGAATTCCCCTCAATGGAAGCTTCCCTGATCGGTGTTTAGTTACACCTTGTTCCACTGAACTGCTACTGCTTGTTGACCCTTAGTCCTGTGAGTTTATGCAATGCTTTCTTGTGTGGATGGAACACTTATTGAGAATAGGACTGTTTTCATCTTTTTGGTGATCCCACAATACACAGGACACTGTGTTGTAGGCACTCAATACATCTTTTTAATGATTCTGAGTAAAAGACCAGAAGCAGCCATAGTCACATCTTCCATCTCCAAATCACCCTTCAAGTTTCCCTTGGTACTTTTTTCCAGACCAACATTTCCCTTTGAACACCCCAAGTTCCATTCTCACTTTCTCGATAGATGGGAATTTCTCTTTGTAGAGCCCCTCTTCACAGGCTCCACTGGTCTTGTGGGTAGAAGGACCCAGATCTTTTAGTAGCATTGCCTAAATTCTCCCCTACTCCTCTCCCTGATGCCTTTGGGACTTATCTCCTGGAGACTCCATCATCTTCCTTTTTTTCCCCTCATGATTTCTTATTAAAAGTAAATTCTGGATTTGCAGTTGAATAAGGACACATCTCAGTAGTGCTAGGAAAGAGCCTGGATCAGGATGGAAAGATTTTTGTAGTTAATAAACAGAGAACCTTTGGCTTTGAGGGGCTGTGGTACAAGCAGCATTTTTCTTTAACAAATGCAGAAATAATTTTCCACCTTCATATTTTATCCAGTGTAAAAAACAACAACCCAACACGTATTTCTTCTGGGTCTTGAATTTGTCTAGAAGATGCCCATAAATTGTCCTCTTTATCTTTCCTGTCTTTCTTTTCTTTCCTCAAAATGGGTTTTTCCACTCTACTACATTTAGTCAAAACTCTTTATGGGAGATATCTCTGGCCAACTGAAAGCTGGTGTGCTGGTGTTTAATGTTTGGTGACCACTGTGACCCACAAGAACTAGTAATTGCTCTTCTTTTTTCCAGTTCCACTTGAAGTTTTCCTTTGTCTCGTTCCTCTATTTTAGGACAACAGTGTGCGGCAAGATGAATGGGGAGCAGCCGAGTATGAAAGCCGTGGACGTGAAAATTGAAAGTGAGCTGATTCCTGGCAACAAATATGATGCCCTTTGTGTCAAGGATGAAGGTTAGTGCTGAAACTGCTGAAAAGACATGCAGGCAGGATACAAGTTGGCTCATAGGGTCTAGCTGAAGCCAGGAACTCACCAGCAATATCCCCCAACCTTTTAAAGAGAGTGGTGAATTTTAAAGAAAAACTTTTGTGTGGGTAGGAACTTGACCAGACTTGTTGAACACAGCATCACAAAAAGGAAGGCTTACCTTTTAGCAGAAAAATTGCTGGCAGAGTCATAACTAGGCATTTTTTGTGTCTAGGGCAAGATAAAAAAAAGATATTTTTGCAGTGTGGTGGTGTGAGGAGAGACAGAAACATGGGGATGCAGTCATAAGGTGGGAAGAAAGGACTAATTCTTGGGGTTCATCCAGTAACTTCCAGTCCAATACAATGCAATGAACATTTATTAAGCTCCTACAATATACACAGCATTGTACTAGGTTCTGTGGATCCAAACACAGAAATGAAAGTTTTTGTCCTCAAGAAGCTTACATTCTCCTAAAGGGACAGTTGCACGATTTTTTTCCAGCTTCCAAGGATGGTGGGAGTAACTCAAGGCTGGGGCTTTGTGGGAAAAGATGGACATTAGAATAAAGGTGTAAGAGATTCTAGAGAAGACAACATTCTAGAGTTGATCTGGTTCACCAAGAGGTCAAGATGAGGAAGGAAGGAGAGTGTAGCCAGTACCTGGGTGATGGCCTGGGAAAGAACTGCAGCATGGAAGGACTGGAGGTCACATTGAGGACAAAAAACAAGGTTAGGTGTTGTAAGGCAGGGGGAAAGAGATGAAATAAAGGAATTTCAGGATTCATGGACATGGATATGGAATAGTGAGTGATGACAAAGTCAAGGTATGACTATGTCTGTGTGTAGTCTAAGAATGGAGAGTAGATCAGACAAAGTAAGCAATTTGAGGAATTGGAAAGTTGAGCATAGTCCCATAGAATGAAGGCAAGAGTTAGGTATAAGTGGAAGTGAGCCGGTGAGCTGGCCTCTAAACTCACTGAGGAAGGCAAGGGGGTATCCTGGAGGATAGTGGATAACAGCTGTCAAATCTTGATATGGATCGAATGAATCTCCAAGGAAGAGTGATGACACCTCTCTGGACCTCAGTTTCCCTATCTGTAAAATGAAGGGCTTGGACTAGGTGACCTCTGAGGTATACTCCATTTCTGGGTCTATAGCCTGTGATTCCCATGAGCTACAATGAGGTGGCTGCATTGTTGTCACACCCACTTTACAAAAAAAACTGAAGTGCAGAGGTGACTTGCCCTTGGTCACACAGCTAAGTCATGGACAAGAGTGAGGAATCAAGCCCGGCATTTGGTTTTGACTCTAGAATGAGCCCAGTTCTTTCCATGACACAAGGGAGATAAAGAGGAATAACGATGGCTCTATCCATTGAGCCTGTAGCCTAGCAACAGCCCGTATCCTATTCAACCATCAATCAGCCCAGTTCAGAGGCACTCAGTGAGTATCTCAAGGTCACTCAGGCAGCTCCTCATCCTGGCTCAGGCTCCAAACCCAGCTCCTCCCTCACACCAATATCCCATCCTAGGCTTCCTTGTCACAGATAATAGACAAGGCTCTCTGCTGGCCAAGGGACCCTGATTGATATGGACACCATTGACAGTCCTGCACCTTCTCACCCCAACAGCTGGGCTGAAGTAAATTAAATCTGTAATGGAAATGGAAATTTAATTAACTGCCAAGGAAGGTTTACATATCCTACAGGTTACACAAATGGCATGCAGTGAATTCATTTTTTTTTTAATAACAGAAAGAAACTCTCAGGTATGTGCACTCAGCAGATGTTGGATAAGTGTATGGTGGGTTTGTTTCTTCTTGAGCTCTAAACAAGGTGACCTCAATTAAACAAGCAGAGATTGCCTGTGGGACCTCCTCTGAAACACTAAGTGTATTGTAAAATACTTGGATTTCTTGATTAGGAAGGGTCTTCCCCCAAACTGTTGGCTTTCTGCATGCATACAGGGACTCCTGGTGAGGAGGCCTGCCCAGGGAACCGCAATCAGTGATAGTACCAATTCTCCGGCCTGCTTTTCTCCAGCTAATGAATATGGTGAATGAAATTAATATTGAGCTGCAGGGAGAACATTAATGAGTGCTGCTCCTGGAAATGAATGCATAGATTGAAGTGTAATTAAGACATATCCAAAGACTCAGACTTCCATAACTCCTTGAGCAGACAATGACATTGCCCAAGTGACTTTAGGGGAAAGAGTGGAAGGAAACTTTGTGATTGAGGATCATGGAAGGAACCTTAGGAACCATCTATCTAAGCCCTTCATTTTACAGAAAGTGGAAGGCCAGAGAGTAGACTCAGTCAACTGACCAGCAAGTATTTATGATGTGGTTACCACAAGAGATGACACCCAAGTCAGAAAACCTACCACTCCTATCATGAGCATTCAATTTAATTTATTAAATGCGCATTTATTAAGTGCCTACTGTGTACAAGGTGAGAGGCAGTAGAGATGACAGAAGGTGGAATTTCTCTGACTTGGGTGACCCTTCTGGTGGTCTATTTGAGTTGGGGGTGTGGAGCATGAGTTCTGTATTCTACCTTCAGAGGGCACAAGAAGGTCCCCAATATTATCCTCGATAGATGGTCCTATTGGATGTGTGAGTCTTTGTAGAGTCAATAACTCTGTTGACACTGTTCTTTTAGATCCAAAGAGTATCACCCTCGACATCAGAATGAGGGAAGAGAAAATGAATGAATAAGTGAATGAATGAATGAATGAATGAATGAATGAATGAATGAATGGTAAAGCCCCTCCAGGTCATAGTCTTTGTGGATCTGATGCAGCAACAAATGTAGCAGGTCAGGAAATAACATGGTCCAGCCTGGGACCAGCTAGATATGGTGAGATCTCATCCATTAAGACACCATGTCCTAGACTATTGTCGAAGCACCCAGGACTTGGGGACCTGTCCCGTCCTATAGAAATAGACTAGTCTCTTTAGTATCCTGTGGAAGTATTATTTATTAGTCTTTCTATCATCCCAAGGAAGAATTTATTCCGTGGAGAGACTCCTTTCTCCACTATATCATACTGCCTAGACTGATCCTCAGGAGACACCTGGATTCAAATCCCTCCTTAACTTCTACAAAGCTGATTTTCCTCCTCTGTAATATGGGGATAATATCAGTGGTACCCACCATATCAGGTTGTAAGGACTGAATGAGATGAAGGATTCTTTGTGAACCTTAAAGTGCCATAGGAATGTCAGCCTTTTTATCATAAGTGCAGTCCCCGGGTATCTCTCATCACAGTATTCCCCCGATCTGGTCAGATGTGCCAGTGACCGGATATTTTAAAGGCCCTTCAAAAATCAAATGAGATAATATTTGTAAAGGGCTTAGCACAGAGCTAGCACCCCGCCTCCCCTTCTTCAGCCCTGCCCTAGCTAGGTAAGTCACTTTCTCTCTCCTTGGTTCACCTTGCTCTGCTGGGAGAGGATCTAATGGGAGATATCCTGCCTCCTGAGAGACAGTGTGGTATATTGGAAAGAGCATCAGACCCAGACCCAAGTCTCAGCTCCAACTCTTGGAATCACAGATCCAGAGATGAAAGGGACCTCAGAGACCATATGAGGAAACTGAGCCCCAGGTCACACAGAAAGTAATGATCAGCACAGAAATTTGAAGACAGGTCTGTTTCCCACATCGGTGTTCTTTCTACGTTACTAGCTATGTGGCTGTGGGCCACCTTTATGAACCTCACTCTGCCTATATTTATAGTAGAGAAGATAACACTTGTAGGGGCAGCCAGGTGGCTCAGCGAGTAAGAGCACCCACCGGCTCCAGTGTCGGGATGACCTGGATCAAATCCGGGCTCAGATACTCAGCACCACACCCAGAAATAACTGGCCGTGTAACCTTGAGCAAGTTACTTAACCCCGATTGCTTTAAAAAAAAAAAAAAAAGAAGATAACACTTGTGTTACCTGCATCAAAGGACTTGGCAAACCATCTAGCCCTGTAAAACTATGAGCCAGAGATGCCACTTCCCTCCTCCATCTTCCCACCTGTCACATGCTTCACTGTCATGTTGCCTGAGCTGATGGATGGGGCCCCTCCTTGTCCCATCCCAGCTGCTAACCTGACCTGGATTCACCCAGATGCCTTGGGCTCCTGTGGCCAGCCTGGCTGTAGACTTCACCAGCAGGGAACTATCCTCTCATTGGCACTCCGGGACTTAGTTGGTGCCCTAGATCCTGGAGTCACTGCTCAAGTTAGACCTTACCAAGATCCTTGAAGGAAAAGTACAAAAAAATCTAGTGACCTATTAGAGGGAGATGGGAAATCAGAATGCAGCAGCCTTCTTTCTAATCAGCCCTTCTGCCCCCAGACTCTTTTATCATGTGGAATTTTGTCCCGGATTTCATTTTCTTTTATCATGAACTAAGATTTGGGGTTAATGCTTATTTTGGGGATGCAGGACTAGCTAAGATGGTGGGTATCTCTGGCCTAACCACACCAACTATGGTGAGCTTGGATTAGTTCAGCAGCCAATTCTATTGAGGTCATGGTTAATGAATGAATAAAAAGGAAGGAAGTAAGGAAGGAGATGAAAGAAGGAAAGAAGGAAAGAGATGAAAGAGGAAGGAAGGAAAGAAGAAAGAAAGAGAAAGAGGAAGGAAAGGAGAGAGGGAGAGAAAGAAAGAAAAGGAAGGAAAGGAAGAACATTTATTAAACACTTACTACATCTATCTATCTTATCATATTTATGGAAATTGGTCTTTAACGGAGTCTACAAAACATACACATGTGAAATGAAGGGCACATCCTTCTGGGGGTTGTGTGCTGAAATGACTTTCTTTGAAAGTATGTGTTGCTTTCTTACCTCCCTCAGTGAGACCATTTAATGACTTTAACAAGAAACAGCTGCGCAGAATTGTGCAGGCTTGTTTTTTTTTCCTTGAGGGTGAATGGAAGGCAAGGTCTCCAATAAATTTCATGTGCAACACAACAAATTTGTACTTAATATGTTTTTAAAAGTTATGTTTTATTTATGTACAATCTGGGGATATTTAGCCTGGGGAAGAGAAGACTTTGGGGGAACATAATAGCTGTCTCCAAGTATTTGAAGAGGCAGGTGGGTGGTGCAGTGGATAGACTGTGGGGTCTGGAGTCAGGAAGACCTGAGTTCAAATCTGGCCTCAGACACTTACTAGCTGTGTGACCCTAGTCAAGTTACTTGACCTATTTGCCTCAGTTTCCTCAACTGCAAAACAGGGGTAATAATAACACCTTTCCCACAGGGTTGTTGTGAGGATCCATTGAAATAATAATTGTAAATCTTTGTGTATAGTGGCTGGCACATAGTACACGCTATATAAATGGTAGCCATTATTGGCTATTATTATTATTATTTCATGCAGAGGAGGCATTGATTATTGGTGTGTTCTCGGCCTGAAGGGGTATTATCAGGAGCAGTCTAATGGGGGAGATAACATTCAAACAACTGCATCCAAACAAGCTAGATTGGAAATTACCAACCGAGGGAAGGTGCTAGCTTTACGAGAGATGGAGAAAGGCTTCAGAGTCAATATATTCAGATGAATTTCAGAAGAAATGACCCCTGAAGTCCCTTCCAGCTCCTCTGGTCTGTGATGCCCCGAGGGATTCATTTGCTATGGCTGATGGGAACTAGAGTCGGCAGCCTCGCATAATGAGCTGAAATACAGCCCTAGACCCGGATGAAATGCAAATAAGTGGTGCAGTGGAAAGGACTCTGGATTTGGTATCTAGGGCCTGGGTTCTAAACCTGGCTCTGCTAATTACTAACTATGAGACCTTGGTCAGGTTCATTCATTTCCCTGGGCCTCAGTTTCCCCTCTTTAAAGTGAGGGAGTTGGACAGGACAATCTCTAAAGTGTCTTCCAGATGGGGAAACTGAGGCCTGGAGAGTTGAAGACCCATCCAACCTCGACCTGAGGTGCTCCAAGGGTGAGGCTGTTGCCCCATGAGCACAGCCCCACTTGTGCTTGACCTCAATCTCTTTCTGGTCTGTGGTACCAGTCAGAAGCAGCCTGTTACCCAGTGATGTATTATGCAGCTATCACAGCCCTCCTTCTCTTCAGTCATAAAGGAAAAATGACGGCTTAGAATTCCAATAAAGGCAAATATAAGTCTCATAAACTTATGTGAAGGCACAGAAGGCAAACAAGTCCTGGGGAGTGTTCACATGGCCTTCTTTTAAAAAGATTATCGTTATTAATAAACTTTGCCACAAAGTGGGCCTTTTCTTTTCCTTCCCAATCCTTTGCATTTAAGCTGACAGTGAATTTCCAGCCCTGTGGTGATCTCACTTAAACTAATAAATGAAGTTATTCTTAACCAACCGGATGCTGGTGAAAGAAGCCTCCTCCACTCTGGGTCACAAGCCTTGCATCTCTCAACATCCCGGCTGCTCCAGGCAAAGGAGCTGGAGTGCTGACAGTCATGAGATCTGTGTTCTGGTCCACCTGAGCTCTTCTGGACTCCAGCGTCTTGAGGTTTTCACTTCTGTTTCAAAGCAGGATGACCTCGCTCCCTCCTCACCACCCCAATCCACCTCTTCTTAGTGCCCTGCTCCAAGCAGTCTGACCCCACCCAGTCCAAATGGCCTTGACCTACCAGGGCCCATCTCCCTACTCCAGTTCATTCTTCACTCAGCTGTCAAAGAGATCTTTCTAAAGTTTCAGTCTGACTGTATCAGCCCTCCCCCATCTCCAATTGTTCCTGATGGCCAGGATCAAATATAAAATCCTCTGCTAGACGTTCAAAGCCCTTCATGACCCTTCCTACCTCTCCAGATGTAGTACACCTTTCTCCCTACCTCATACTCTACAGTCTAGTGACAGCGCCTTCCTTTCTTTTCTTCATACTGCCCATCTTGAAACGGGCATTTTTACTGGCTGACCCCCAAGCCTGGAATTCTCACCTTCCTCGCCTTCACCTCCCAGCCACCTCCAAGTCTTAGCTAAAATCCCACCTCCTTCAGGAAGTCTTTCCTCCTCTCCTCAATCTATCTTTCATAAGATATATTAACATATATATACCTATACGTATTAACTTTACTGAGTTGAATTCCTATTTGTTCTCTCTCCCTCTTGCTCTCTCATTCTCTCTCTCCTTTCTCTTTCTCTCTTTCTCTCTCTCCCCCTCCCCCTCCCCCCTCATTGTCTTTCTCTCCTCCCTCTCCTCTCCTCTCTCTCCTCCCCTCCCCCCATTCTCTGTCTCTCTCTCCCTGCCTCCCTCCTTGTATCTAGTTGTTTGCATGCTTACATTCCCCCATTAGGCTGACATCCTTAAGAGCAAGGAGTGGTCTGATTTGGGGGTTTTTTTGGCCTTTCTTTGTATCACCAGCACACAATAGGCACTTAATGAATGCCTGTTGACTTGACCTAAAATGAGACAGCTGGACTAGATAGCCTCTGAGGCCCTTTCTCCCTATAAATCATAATCGTGTGACATCATACAGGCAAGAAGAGACTTTCTGAAAAGTCCAAGGGCAGGTGCCTAATTTCCAGGTCTCTGCTGGGGGCAGCTGAACCTTCAGTGAGTCCAAGCATGGAGTCAAAGGAAGCAAATTCAATGAATCGGGATTTATTTAGCCCAGAATGCCCTTGGTGGGTGTGGTAGGATCAGTTCCCATCAGCAGCGACCTGGCTCATTTTATCCTTTAACTCATTTGTATCATACTTTCTTTAACTGCTGTCAACCAGTCGATCAAGAAGTATTTATTAAGTGCCTACTGTGTGCCAAGTACTGCAAGGTGCCACACTAAACACTGAGCAGGGATACAAAGATGCCTAAGCCCCCTGACCTCAGAGAGCTTACTGTGGTGCCATAGGAAGACAAACCATGCTCAATTGAACTTGGCAGACATTATTAAGCAGCAGGGTAGTAGAGGGGATAGATAACCAGCCTTGTGTAGACGGAGTTTCCTCATTAAGAGTTCCCTGCAGTGATGAAAGCTTAGTTCTCTCCCCCCAAAAATACTTTGTACAAATCAAAACAGAATGCTGCAAAATCATGACAATCTAGGTTTTTCCCCAAGAAAAGAAATGAGAAGACATTTCTCTCTGCTTCTCTCCAGAGGTGGGGGACCATGAATGTAGAGTGCTACATACAATGTCAGACATTTGGGGGATATTTGGTTCAAGTTGTTGAATTTTTTGTTTGTTCCTTTTTGGATTGTTTATTATAAGGCATGGCTCTGTGGGGGGAGAGGGAAAAGAATAGATTGGTTAATGTAAATGATGTAAAAATGTATGAATATTTTTTTAAATATGAAGGCACTGTGCAAGGGACCTCAGACAGTAATGAAACAGTCTCTCCCTCAAGCTACTTTGACTCTGGAGGCTGGAGAGCAGAATATACTATGTACCCAGGCAACTACATGCTAATTTGAGGAAGGAGGAGGTATTAGTAGATAGAAGGATCCAGAATCCTGTCTGGAGGAAGGAGGTCCTGAGCAAAGCCTTGAAGGAACAGAAAGGAGCAAGGCATGTGTTCTAGGCATGAAGGACATCCCAGGCAAAGGAAGAGGCAAAAGACACAATGCAAGTGTGAGGAACAGTCAGTAGCCCAATTGGACTGAACCAGCTAGCCTTTGAAGAGTAATAGCATGAGATAAGGCTGCAAAGGTGGGCAGAAGTCCCTTTGGACAGGCAGAGTTAATATTTTTCATGGAGGCAATGGAGAGCCTCTGAAATATTTTGAGCAAAGGGGTACCATAATCTGACGTAGCTTGGGAAGCTGATTTGGGTTACTCTTGGAGTTCATATGTTCATATGCATTCTTATGTGTTGAATACCACCTCCTGCCCAGTAGAGTGGAAGTTCCTTGAGGGTAGGGACTTTTTCATTTTTGCTTTGTATCCCTAGATCATTTTTAAAAATATGTTCTAATTGATCACTTTTGTTTTTACATCACCTACACTTCCCACAATTATCCCTTTCCCCATGTCCTCCTAGAGGGATTGGAGAAGAGGGGGGATTAGAGGCAAGAGACCAACTAGGAGACCTTGACAAGAAACCCAAGGAAGAGGTGATGAAGGTCCCATTAGGGCAATTACTGTGAGTGGAGGAAAGGAGACCAATGTGAGAGGGGAGAATACACAGGATTCTCATACTTGACAATGAATTGAATGTCCAGTGGGTTAGTGAGGAAAAGGGGAGAGTGAGAGGTGACTCTGAGGTTGAAGACCTGGGTGACTGGGAGGATGGTCTGAACACACAGACAACCCCCCCCCAAAAAAAAAAACCAGTATGGAAGAAGGGCTTTGAGTGATCTGGGAATTTAAAAGAAAGCAGAGATCACTTGTGACTGGAGAATTAGGGATGGTTAATGGAGGCAGCAGTATTTGAACTGGACCTTGAAGGATAGATAGGAGCTCAAAAGGAGGAATGAGTGGGCAAGGAAGAGGAGAGAATTTCAAGCAAAATCAACAGCATAAGCAGAAATGCAGTAATAGGGAAGCATAAAACATTTTTGAAAAGGCAATATGATGCCATGGAAAGAATGAAGGGTTCTCCCTTAACTCTTAATTTAACCTTTAATTTACATACCTTAGCATGTAAAGTCATAAAGAAAAAATTAACTGAACTTCAAGAAGCCATAGACAGTAATACAATATTAGTAGGAGCTTTCAATGTTCCTCTCTCAGTTTTGAATAATCCTAACAGAAAGGTAAACAAAAGGGAAAAAGACAGAACTGAACAAATTGCTGGAGAAACTTAATCTAAAAGACTTCTAAATGGAACTGCTAAAGAATCTACATTTTTTTCTCAGCATCACATGGAACAAATTTTTACAAAATTTGATCATATACTAGAACACAGAGATATTGTAAACAAATGCAAAAAGACACAAATAATAAAAATATCCTTTATAGACCATAATACAATAAAAATAGTAATCAGTCCAGGCAACACGCACAAAAGATACAGACCCAAACAGAGACTTAAACAATGAATCCTAAATAATGAGTTGGTCAAAGAACAAATTATAGAAACAATTACTGATAAAATAATAATGATGAAACAATGTGCCAAATTTCTGAGATGCCATTAAAGCAATACTCATGACAAAAATCATATCCCTTCAAATGTGCATTAACAAAATAGAAAAAGGGAAGATGAATGAAATTAATATTAAATTATACAATATAATTAAATATTAAATTAAATAGCCATATAATTTTTAAAAATTATAAAATCAACAAGCAAAACTAAAATAACCATATAATTTTTAAAAATTATAAAATCAACAAGCAAAACTAAAACACAAAAGAAAAGATATTGAAAATTTAGAGAAGAAATAGGTAGACTGGAAACCAAAAAAGTTATTGACATGATAAATTAAAAGCTTGTTCTTTGAAAAGACTAATAAAATTGATAAACTGTTAGCCAAGTTGGTTAAAGAGAACAGAAAAATCAGATCAATAGAATAGCAAATGAACAAGGTAAAATCACCATAAAATTAGAAGAAATGAAAAAGAGTAATTAGAATCTATTATACACATGTATGCACTAACAGAACTGATAACGTAAAAGAAATAGGGAAATTGTTGTCCAGTCATGGACTCTTCATGACCCTACTTGGTGTCTTCTTGACAAAGAAACTGGAGTGGTTTTCCACTCCCTTCTCCAACTCATTTTACAGATAAGGAAACTGAGGCAAACAGGGATAAGTGATTTGCCCAGAGTCACACAGCTAGTAAATATATACTGTAGCAATTTTCCATTTCCTTCTCCAGATGATTTTACAGATGAGGAAACTAAGACAAACGGGATGAAGTGACTTGCCCAGGGTCACACAGGTAGTAATAGTCTGAGGCCAGATTTGAACTCAGGAAGGTGAGTCTTCCTGACTCCAGGTCCAGAACTCTATGCACTATGGCACCACCCAGCCACCCTAGAGGAATACCTTCAAAATACCCAAACAAACAAAAGACCAGATAGATATCTTAAATAAGCCAGTCACAGAGATGAAAGAGAACTAACTGTGAAGAAACTACCAAAGAAAAAGAACGAAGGAAGTATGTCACAGTGGGAAGAGCTCTTGGTTTGGGGGTCAGGGGTCCTGGGTCCATACTGTGCCTCTGTTTTCTTACTGCCTGTCCGACACTGGGAAAGCTGCTGAACTTTTCTAGGTGTTATTTAATATCCTCATCTGTAAAATGATGAGGTTGGACCCAATGGTCTCTGAAGTGCCTAAGGTCTATACAAGTGACCTTGTGTGTCCAAACCTATTCCAACCTTAGGCCACTGGAGATCCCAGACATGAGTATAATCCATCCTGGGAGAGCCTGGGAATTGGAGGAGCCAAATGGTATTGTACCAGTTGTGATCCCTACAGATTCCACCACTAAACACTCAGCTTCTGGAGCAAATGTTTCTGTGTTGTCCCTGGAGTCTAAAGCTGGTGAGACCTAGTAAGTGGGATTCCCAGTTAAAAGGAGGTAAGCTTAACTTCAGATGAAAAGTGGC
This sequence comes from Petaurus breviceps papuanus, assembly GCF_028583685.1. NCBI lineage: Eukaryota > Metazoa > Chordata > Mammalia > Diprotodontia > Petauridae > Petaurus > Petaurus breviceps. Next base: position 551,038 of record NW_027185777.1, on the reverse strand, counting down.
TTTGAAATGGAGATTTTGCTCCAAGTTGCTATGTGCTGCTGTCATATAAGTAAATAGCATGTATGTATGTGTACTCATTAGAAGAATCGAATAGGTTCTAAGAATCTGAAAGCTAGAACAGTGGAGGGTTCTGTGATGGAGTGAGAATGAGACTCCATATGAGGTTCACTTGGGGTACCACGTTTGAGGAAAGACATCGATGAGTAAGAAGATGTTCAGAGAAGGTGGAGAGGCCAGGAGGGTGAATGATGTATGAGGACAGAGTGAAAGAACTGGGAATGTTTAGTCTGGAGAAGAGAAGACTTGGCATGGGAGAGGGCTAGGATCATGAAACCTCCTTCAAGTATCTGAAGGGAGGTCACATGGAGGGAGGATTAGCCTTGTTTAACTTGGCCGCAGAGGGAAGAACCAGGAGCAGTGGGGTGGAAGTTTACTAAGGAAAAGCTTCACAACAATTAGCTGTATCCACAAGTGGATTGGACTGTCTCCAGAGGTCTTCAAGCCAAGCCTGGGCAGATACAAGTCAGGGAAGTTCTTTTTATTAGCTCACCTCTCAAATCTCCAAATTATTATAATTATTGTAGTAGAGATTCTTTTTTTCAAGTATCATTTGGACTTGGTGGCTGACGAGGTCTCTTCCAACACTGAAATTCTTTGTCATGAGTTTTAATGGCTTGTCTTTCCCCTTTGAGATCCTATAATAGTGAGAGAAAGTCTTCTAGCACATCATGGAGATTCCTATGGAAGATTTATGTATAGACCTAGTCAAGAATTTGTTGTTCATTTGTTAAATTTGGGTCCGACTCTTTAAGATACTGGAGTGGTTTGATATGTCCTTCTCCAGAACATTTTTACAGATGAGGAAACTGAGGCAAAGTTAAGGGACTTGCCCAGGGTCACAAAGCTATTAAGTGTCTGAGGTCAAATTTAATTCAGGTCTTCCTGACTCCAGACCCCAGCACTCTATCCACTGCATAACCCAGCTGCCCCTAGACAAGAATAAAGAAATCTCTCTTAGAGGCTCCCATAAAGGTCTGAATCTGTGGAGGGAGTTCCCACAGCTATAGACTCTCAGATATGTTAATAAAAAATAAATTCTCAGAGACTGTGAAGTTTCCACAAAATATTACAGTTTCATCGGTTTTCACTTCAGTAAAGGCATCTGAATTGTCATAGGAGATACTGAGGGAAGATTCATTTCTCAACATCACAGGAATTAATTCTTTTGACTGGATGGGGAATAGTTGAAAGAAAAAGGAAGGAAGGAGGGAG